>NW_027040805.1:600000-1000425 GCF_037179485.1 Ochlerotatus camptorhynchus | reverse complement strand
AGGATCGCTTGGGAGGTAAGAGGCGCGATAGCCTGAACAATGCGTAAAGAAAAAATCGAAAAATTGAACGTCCCGTGAAAGTGGAACTTAATGAAGGCCTAAGTGCTTTTTCGTAGCTTTTAGTTTTCGGATTTTAAAGATCATCGGTTGCAGTGGCTTACTGTGCACAGAAACACGGTTGCAGGTCCTTTCATATTAAAGAGATTTATGGTCAAATCACTTGTTTATTGTGTATTTTGCTAAATTTTTCGTTGTCGCTACCGGGTTTTAATGGTTACAACAAGTCGAGTAACGGTATGATGTAATATGAGGGGCTCGGTGGCCTTAGAGTGACCGTTTTTGCTTACTGAGCAGAATCTTATGAGTTCAATAACAGGCCCATGCACATTCAAGATTCGTCAATCGCGTTATTTGTTAATATGACTACATGGTAATAATAACGTCTCGATGATTAAAAATAAGCTCGTTTGCCTAGTGGCAAACGTTTTTGCTTACTGAGCAGAAGACCCAAGCTCCTTCGCGTTATATGATCGTCAGGACATCAATTCAGCTTAACATTTATCTAATCGAGCCCTGCTGTAAACCCAACATCCCAACATCCTAGTGATTCCTCGTGGAAGTGCAGAGTTGTTCTCGGCTTTCATCAAAGCGAGTGTCACGTCAACACATTCCTACCCATTTCTTTCTTGACCTGCGTTCGGGCGCGGCCGGCTCTGGTATTGGCGCATTTCGCGCCAAATCGTATTCGGAGCTGGCAGCACCCTCTCAGATTTCAATGAAACTTTCTGGATGTGTGGACCTTGACTAAATATGCCACTTTGCAACATTTGAGAAGGGCCAAACCTTTTCTGCCGATTTTTTTTCAAAAAAATATTATGGAAAAATGACAACTCCTACAAACATGTGTTGTATGGATGACTTTTAGGTAATTATCCAAGTTATCGAAAAAAATACTGAAAAAAAAATTCATTTGAGATCTACATTGAAAAAAAATCGATTTTTAAAATTTAAAGTCGATTTAAAAAAAATTGCCATGTTTTATTTGGATGAAAATTTGCCTCAAGATAGGTAATTATGTTTACTACCAACCGTTTATACATTGCGAGATGGACACTTTTAAGGAAAAAAAGTTTTTCTTACAAAAACTCTTTCATGTCTGAACTGATTTTTTTTAATTAGCCATTTTCACACAAAACTAAACCAGTGAAGCTCAAAATCATCTCAGAATCCAATGAAGCTCAATTTGCGATTCAATTTTGTCTAATCAGCACTTAAGTTCACTTTGATTAATCGAGAATTTCATATGAAAAGGGCTCATGATGCATTTCTCGCCAAATCGTATTTGGAATTGGCAGCACCTTCTCAGAGTTCAATAAAACTATTTGGACATGTAGACCTTGTCAAAAAAAAATATCATTCCCTTATTCTGTTGTCTACTACTGATGCAAAATTTGATAATATGTGAGAGAAAAAAGGCGAGATTTTTCATATATCATTTATTTATATATTTTCAATTTTTTAAACCTGTTTTCATACATGCTATTTTTTCCTTTTTCCAATCAAGTTAAATATTTTTGGTTCATCTTCTGAATTAGAATACCTTTTTGCCGCTACTTTGTCACCAGTTATAGGCACAAAACTGTGGAATTTCTGTGTGCCAGATATTGTCTTTGTGCTGTTATACTGCCGATACTCGCATAATTGTCCCATCTTTGCTTGATTTCCTATTCATTTGGGACTGTTATGCTTTTATGGGCAGTATATAGTTCTTCGAGTTCTTCTGATATTTCGATGTACTGTTCAGTGGATATGTACTCGAAACGTAGTTTTGTGATATTTTTATCTGTTTGTTCAACTGCCCAGTTATATAATTCTCGTGGAGTTGTTATGGTGTTTCCATAATCTCGAGCAAGACTAGCTTTCTTTGCCATTCGCTTGAGAGTGCCACCAATGGCATCACAGGGACCTTTTCCATGAGACGTTGCAAAAAATGCCATTCTGCTTCTAATCCATGCTTTGACTGCAATCTACACAGACTAGCAAAGTTTTTTTTTTATTTTTGTATTGTGATGCTGCCCCATCTGACATAAAAGTAATTTTAGAAAAAATCTGTCGATTGTTTAATAAAATCTATCATTTTTGAGATGAACAACTGAACGGCAACTGTATCGTGAGTCATTACTTCTGATATGATAATGAAGCTAACATTTTCAAGTTTATTGTCTTTCTTATAATAAACTTCAAATGGATGTATTGTTGCTTGAGAATTATTCCAGTGATATCCTTGAGCAACGTTTTGGATAATGAATGAATAATTTTCAGAAAAATCACAAATTGCTATAATTTCGCCATCTTTTAATGATTCTTTTTTATTTCTTAGAAAAGATGACTGTTGTTTGTAAATAAAGTCATGAGTTATAAGTTTGTTAATTTTATCAAACTCGGAAACAAAATCATTGTCATCAAAAAATTCCCTGACTAGTTTTTTGTATCATCGTTGATCCCATGCCCACTTCTTTTGTTGGGTGTGCTTAGAATACCCTGCTCATTAACAAGGCTCTTCACCTGCCTCACCATGTAAGTTGGTGCGTTGAATTCTGCTACAAATTTATTCACGGACCAAGACTTTGGCAATACTGATAATACTGTTATCTGATCTTTTTTGTCAGCTGTAGGGGAATTGAACTTCTCCTTTAGCTGCACAATCATTTCTTCGTAAGCCTCTATTTTGGTAATGTCTGTTGTATCTAGGTCAAATATATTTTTTCGCACTGCTTGTGTAATTTCTAGAGATTTTATTGAACGATAATCCATGCTCCTCATGTCCCTCAATGTAATTGGAGATAAATTCAACGTTTCCACAAAGCCATTAAACTTCTCAACATTGTATGGGCGTTGCAGATCATCTGCTGATGGAACTGACTCCAAGAATGGAACCGATGGTACCGTTTCTGAAGGAAAGAAGAAGAAAATAATTAATAAGTGAAATTAGGAGGTTGCAGTTAAAAGTTGATAGAATCATCAGGATGACTGTTCTTACCTAGCTCATCTACGGATAGATGGCCACTCATTGATGGACCTGGATCATCACTATGCTGCTGCCCACTAGTTGACGGTTGGATATTTACTTCATTTCTAACCGATCGGCGTTTTTTCATAACTGGACTTCTATTATGAGATATCACGTTACGACATGACTCACAAATGCTCATCGTTTCATCAATTTCGTGGTTATATCCCATAGAATGTATTTTTTCTACCATCGTTGACGATATGGCCCGTAACTTATTTCGGTTGCATCTCGGATTATTTGTATTTGCACAACATTTCAATCCTTTGAGCCTTAATTTACTACTTTGGTCCATGATAATAATTTTACTACACCTTGTCTTCACAACTTTCGTTATCAGATTGACTGCTGCTTGTATGAAATCAACCTTATTTTACAGTGCTCATAGGTAGAATGAAGTGGTAGGTATATAATGTTAATGGTTTAGGAATAAATAACACAAGGGCATATAGAATTATGATACGATACGTTGACTTCCCAAATCGTTGTTGATTCGAAAGAAGATCTCAATTTAAATTTTATTCATACCTAATTCTTTATGGATAATTTGAGCTAAGAATTCTTAGTTGCTATAGGAGTATCGGATTTTGCCTCAGTAGTAGACAATATAATCAATTATATTATTTTCTAATGATATAAGCCCTTTTCATATGGAATTCTCCATTAATCCAAGTGATTAGTTGCTGATTAGACAAAATTGAATCACAAATGGAGCTTCATTGGGTTTTGAGATGATTTTGAGCTTCACTGGTTTAGTTTTGTGTAAAAATCGTACGTTAAAAGTGCCCATGTCGCGATGTATGGACGGATGGTAGTAAACATAATTACCTATCTTGAGGCAAAGTTTCAAACACGGCCATTCTTTTTAAATCGACTTTAAATTTTAAAAATCGATTTTTTTCAGTGTAGGCCTTAAATGAAATTTTTTTCAGTATTTTTTTTTTTTGAGAATTTGGTCAATTTCCTAAAAGTCATCCATACAACATATTTTTGTTGGAGTTGTCATTTTTCCATAATATTTTGTTGAAAAAAATCGGCAGAAAAGGTTTGGTCCTTCTCAAATGTTGGTCTAGATAAAATTTGGAAAAACTGAGTATGCAAAAGTGCTTATTTAGTCAAAGTCTACACATCCAGAAAATTTTATTGAAATCTGAGAAATGCGTCTATTGCCTAGTTTGCGATCACCTGTTTTTACACACTGCGGTTGATTGCTAGTCCCAAGCATTATCTATTGATTCTCTGTGTAATTACAGCTGATCTGGCAATAACAGAGTAACAACCGTGGGCGGTCAATCATACTCATGCTCATGATCAAAATGTGCTTGCTACTCAATAAAAATAAGTTTTAAAACAGTTTTTTTTTTCTTTTTTTACATCCAGTTTCCTATACCTGAGATAAAAGACATCATTTTGATTAGATGAGCCGTTTTCGTGCTGCGATTTATACAAAAATGTATATTGCACAAAGGTCAAAACGGCCAAGTTCCAGCACAAACTTGGTTCACTTACCTTATTGAACAATTATACGAAGTTTCATGGAAATCTGAGAGGTAAAAGCTGGATTTCATACATTTTTTCAATGTTTGGCGTGGATTTGCTCAAAATTAAAAAAGTTCATACAAATTTATTTATTTATGTCGTCAATCAATCGTAGACCAATTACAATGAATGCTTATTAACTATGTCTTAAATATTATTGCCTGGCTAACCTTGAAAAGAATATTTTTTTTTAGTGTTATTTTATTCATTGTTACATCAATTGATTGGGAATATGCGTTATAGCAGGTCATAATTCTATTCAAAGGCCCATTTTTAGCATAGTTTGTTCTTTGATTGTTAATGTAAAACAAATTCCTAATCCTCAGAGAGCGAGTGGGAGCATAAAAATTTATATTTTCTAAAATTTCCGGAACATTAACTCTTTGAGCAATAACATCGTTTATAAATGTTATCATGGCAAAGTCTCTTCGTTTTTTCAGTCCATCTAAACTTATTAACAAACATCGCGATTCATAAGATGGAAGTGGTAATCTCGTCCAACCTAATTTTCGAAGGGCAAACAACAAAAACTGTTTTTGAACAGACTCAATGCGGTTTATATATGTATCCTGATACGGAGCCCACACTACGCTACAGTATTCGAGAAGAGGTCTCACATAGGCCACATACAATGTTTTAATAGTGTAAGGATCATTGAAGTGCTGACTAAATCTTTTGATAAACCCTAGCATCTTACTTGCTTTATATATAATGTTATTGTAGTGATCAACAAATGACAACTTAGAGTCGAGAATAATGCCTAAGTCCCTTACTTGATTACACCTTTCAACTGTTTTCTCACCAAGGGAAATTGTGTCATTTACTATGACATGCTTTCTTGTAAACGATATAGAATTACATTTACTAACGTTAATCTCTAACAAATTCTTCTTACACCAAGTGTAAAAAATGTCAACTTCTTGCTGAAATAGCTGCATATCATATGCTTTAGATATTTCCATGAAAAGTTTCATGTCGTCTGCATATATTGAAACATGAAGCAGCTTCAAAATGTATTCTATATCATTGACAAATAAGATGAATAGTAGTGGACCAAGATGCGAACCTTGTGGCACACCAGATGTTACATGGACAGACGACAATTTTCCTTCAAATCTTACTCTTTGCGTTCTCCTTGACAAGTATGACTCGATCCATTGCAGTAGCCTGGTATTAAAACCTAACTTGGACAACTTGAAAATCAACAGTGGTATATCCACTCTATCGAATGCTTTACTAAAATCAGTATATAATGTTTCTACGTAATTTCCCTTATCCATTACATTTAAAGCATATGTTACAAAATGTATCAAATTAGTGGCTGTAGATCGACCTTTAACAAATCCATGTTGTTTACTAGTAATGAGAGATTTAACTTGGGAAAATATGTTGGCATTAATGATGAACTCGAAAAGTTTAGGAATAGTAGATAATATAGCAATCCCGCGATAGTTTGTGATATCCGATTTTTTCCCGTTTTTAGAAATAGGGATTAAAAAAGATTCCTTCCAAATTGGAGGCAGCATACTGGCGTTTAACGATGAATTAAACAACCAAAATAAAGGCTTTACTAATTCATTTGAAAGTGTTTTTAGAAGAATAGGTGGTAAACCATCTGGACCAGCGCCTTTTGACGTATGCAAGGACTCAAGAGCATGCAAGATTTCTTTGAGGGATAAATTGTTAACTGTAATATCCGTCATTGGCTCCGGAAGGTATGAAAAATATTCATAATCGCGATCATTCTCGTCATGAGTTGTGTAAATGTTCTGAAAAAAGTCCGCAAGTACGCAGGGTTTATGAATAGATTGAACAAAATACCCTTATTTTATCGTGGGAAGCAAAAATCATTTTACTACAACTGATATAACAAAATGTGTAGTTTAATAAGATGTATCCAATGCACAATTAAAAGAGAGTATTTTTTTCGACCTATGTCACCTTATGTAACGGTAAAGAAGCATAAAAGTACCACCAGCAACGCAATGAACGAAGACATCGCATGTCCTTATGGGTGATGATGGGGGACGTCATCAACAAGAATGACGCCGCCGCCGTCACCGACGACGACGACGGCGACGACGATAGCACCGAACGACGCCGATGATGGCAATGCTTGCGATGATGAATAGGAGAGGAAATAAAAGGAACTGATCTTGTAAAGCAGTAAGCACTTCTTTCTGGTGACCCCGAGGATACAGATGACACACGAGAGTTAGGCCAACAGGAACAACAAGTGATCTTCAGGGGCTGTGAAGAACGTTAGATTAAAATACAACGCAAACATAGGAGTGTGGTGCTGTGCTAAAGAGAGGAAAAAACAAGAAAGGATTTGGACATTGAACGGAAGCAAACGACTTTTGAATAATTTGAATGCACGGAAGCTAGAAGAAAGCATTAGGGGAATTTAAATCCGGTACCATACTTTCATATGCATTTTTGCAAAAGTGTTAGTCAGTGAAGGATTCTATCAACGTGTAGAACGAAAGAACTCTGGTGCTATTGTTTCTGCTTTTTCCTATTCAAATACTTGCATTTTCACCGAAAACAAAAGCAACGACGAGGCAGTGAGTATTTTTTACTTCCAGATTAACAATAACCCCCTGCTAGAGGTTAGTACAAGTAGATCTCAGCACCACTTAAATCTTGCCACTTGGCAGTCCTATTCTAACAAGTGTACGAATAGTGGTAAAGTAGCACAGAAAAAAAAAGTACATTCCCTGGGAAGCACGTCACTAGTGAATAAATTTATGACGCGGAAGGTCTATGAATAAATTTGTAAATCTACAAGATTTGTCGTAATCGGGGTGTTTCTATCCGTGCAACTAGTTGCAAGTGTAACCGTCGGATTTTTGGCAACTGCGTGTACGGTGAAAGAGTAGGTGCTGCACAAGTTGAGTTAAAAGAGGGTGGAGAAGCAATAAATTTTGGCACGAAAGCCCAAGTGCATCGTGATAAACTACTGACGAATTTAGTGATCCTCTGTGGGAGTCATGGAGGTGAGTAGAAAAGTGATTTATTTGGTCCGGGAATGGGTCGTAGATAGTGCAGATGTATTTCTTGTTTCAAAATGGTATGTAGGTTTAAATTGTGAATATATTAGGGCTTTTTCAACATTGAACTTTGAATTAATTCCTTTGCTACACACTTAGAAAAATTCATGTAAATTTAGGTGCTCTGAGAGTGACACATACGAGCGTCAATTTTGACATAAATTTGAGTCACAACAGACGCAAAATATAGCCTAATCAAACCTAATTTTTGTCGAGCAACGAATTTTTCAGTTTCGGGCACTTAATATTACATGACTTGTTAGTTTACGTCTCCTTTTTTATGTCAAAGATGGATTCCGTCACGTGTAAAAAATTTTATTTCTAAGTGTGTAAATTCAGTCGAAAATATGATTTGATATAGGGTGACTAGTACATGGTCTATCCGCAACAGGGTAATAGAGGACCTCAAACAATGCAAAAAACGTTCTACAGTATACCTCAATTCAATAACGGCGATATTTAGTTTTTAATGTTTGTGAACCACCCTAGTGACTATACCAACCAATTATTGATCTAAAATAAAATGTCAAATTCAGCTAGAAGTATGCGCTATCCGACGAGCAGCTCAAAATTATCAACCAAATTGGTAAAAACATTTTTTGGCATCAGATTGAAAAGCGTAATTCCTGCACAGTCGTGTAGGCCATGTGTAGTAAAGTAACCCATTGGAACCATCTTTGTTCCAAGAATTTTCCAACACATTCCAATTAAAATCTGAAAGATGCAATAAAAAAAAAAACAAAATCAGCAATAAAATATCCAGAAAGTGCAAATAAAAAACCAATGTTTTTCATAACAAATGGAACAAGTGACCTAGACAATTAAAAAATTTCAAATAAAATCTAAAATAAATAGCGATAACAATAAGCTTTTTATTGTTAGTTATAAATTTTGAGTTGGTCCCTTTTTATTTTTTATGGAAAATTCTTCATTTTTTATTGGTACCGTAATCCAGGAGCAAATTGACCACTATTGAACGTAAATATTTAAATAATTTTCTACTATAAACTAAATTCAAAAACTAATGGTATTTAATTCAGTAGCTATGAGGGCTCCACCTGCATGTTGTCTTATAATATTGCACGTTTTGTTAATTTATCAACCCCTCAAATGGCTTCCCAGTGCATTTGTAGTAATTGTTCTTATTCAATGTGGGTTCCCTGAATCCTATTTAGATGCAAAAACCTTTGTGGGAAAAGTATTTTCAGCAAAAACGTAAAAAAGTATTTTTGCGAAAAACTTTGGATGTCTTAATATTTGAAGCATTCTACCATAATTTATTAAATAATTCGGATTCATTGACACTTAGTTTAGTAGGAAATACTACTTGAATGGTAATGACAACAATCCTTGCAGTCCTATGATCGTTTGTTTGGATTGTATGCTACTTAACGTCAGCTCTAAAAATTTAAATTTATGCAATAAAATACAATGTTTTGGTATGAAAAACACATCAGGGCAATCATTGGAGTGCTTTTAAGATTTCTCTTGATATCTAGCACCGAAAATGTTATACGTGACAATTAACAACGCATAATAATAAATTTAACCCTGGTGATCAATTTGATTAAAAATCTGAAAGTTGCAATGAAAAATTCACAATTAGCACTTAAATATTGAAACAGTACCGTAGCCCGTGGGCAGTATTTTTATCCTTAATGAAGATAGCAAAAAATTGCCCCCAATCTACGGTACTTTCCCAATATTTAAGTGCTAATTGGAGTTTTTTAATCGGAAATTTTTCGATTATTTGTGGATTGTTAAAACTTTTCGTTAATTGCTGCTCAGGTTTTTTGGCGATTTTAAGTGCAAAATGTGAATGCTTTAGGTGTTGTATATAATATTACCCATAAAAACTGATTGTAAATGATGAGCATGAACCTTATCGACATACTTAGGCTTGTTTCGTTACTGAGGACATCGTGAAAACCCTGATTGATCCAGTTGATCAAATAATCCGAATTTCAAGACAATTTGGAGAACCTAGAATGTGTGGTGGTGGAAACTTATCCTGAACTAATTTATGTATAATAAACATGACATGACAGTGCGTGTACCGTTGTTAATGGTGTCGTCCCTTATGTCCATAGCAAAGCATATGCTATAGCATAGCATATGCGATTGTACAAATCGTGGGTGGCTATTTAAAGGTCAACTAATACATTTTGCAGAAAATATCGTTGCCTGCGAAAAAGCACTTGGCATTAACACTCCGAACACGATGGCTCCGGTAAAATGTGTAACGGCAATCGTTCAGTTTCGAGGGGCTCATGGATGAACAATTTGGAAAGTTGCTAATCTATTTTGATGATAATAAGAAATCGGTGTATCCCGCAAGCAATTTAAAACTTGACAGCTCAGCCCAAGTAACGAAAGCCTTTCACTAAGTGGGCTATAGGTTTATCCAAACGATCGAAACTTCACTGTAATTTGATTGATATCACTGTGCAATAAGCTGGGATTTTCTTTTTCTAGCGCGGAAAGATTTGGCCATATTTGATTATTATGTGGTCTTTTGAGTTAAACCGAAGACAACGTATCAAGAAGATTCCTATCCAAGCAACACCGTTTGTCATAAAGGGGTCTACATAACTTATTTATGACAATTTCGGCTGTAAAAAAACGTCTAGTCACTTATATTCAACTAATTTATAACAAAAAAGGCACAGTCCACCGCTTGTATCTACATATAACATAAGTGAAGTTATGTATGATTGCCTTGCGCAACTTACCCAAGTAACATTTTACGTTTTATGAAGTACTACAAGGCTACTATAAAACACCCTGGTCAAGACAACTTTGTCTTTATTGCACCCACCAAAACCTCATTAAGACTAAAATCTGTCTAGTTGGTCCACCCTGGAGAGGGTTTTGAAGGGAATATTTTCGAGGCTCTTCAAGATTGATTAGCTGCAAAAAGGTTGTACGACGAAAGTATTGAGAACCATTTGAAATCATTATTAAACCTACATTTTTTAAAATATTTATTAGGGAGATTTTTAGCCTAAGGCTAGTTTATATCCGTGACTGAAATGAATGCCATTTGGCATCAATACTTGTGCCATTTGATTTAGAGATGAACTAGCCTAAGGCTAAAAATCTCTTAAATAAAGAATTAAAAAAAAAAAATGTGCCATTTGCCTTTGAAACTTGCTAAGCGCACTACAAATAAAGTATCAATCAAGATAAAAAGGGGTTCACAAATATCATCCGATCTTGCCAAATTCATTGTTCAAAACTGTATCGGTAAAAAATCCTCATATTTTTTTCATTATTAATGTGAAATAATTACCAAAATTATCAAAAAAAAATTAAATAAATCCGCCTTCGGAAAACGTTGATTTTAGCATATTTCTTTTAATTTAAGAAACAAAATGTAGTTATTTTTTATATTAATAATTGCACCCAGCCGAGATAATTGGATGATTTTCGTAATCTCTTTACTGCTCATTGATGAATTGATCAATGAACATCTTGAAAAACGAATAGGGTAGGTGTTCCAGTAATAGTGGTGTACCTATAGTTTCGGGGGGTTGCGGTATGGAGGTTGTGCCGGAATAGTGAGGAGGACCCGGATAAGATTATTTTTTATAGGTAGCTGTCCTAAAATAAAGTATATTTGCATATTTCAAACTTAAAATTAGCCCAAAAATTACCGAAAATCATTAATTTTCCTTGAAATTTTCACTTGTTTGCACCTATAGTTGCGGTAGTGTTCCTATAATTATGGAATCCATAAGAAACCAACGAATTCCACTATTATAGGAACCAAAGTTAGCAACTACCACAACTACTGGTTCAACAGTGTTCCTTATTAATGGAGGATGAGTTTTCTAAAACTGTATGCAATTTTATTACAGTGTAATATTTTTCTATCAAAATAGAGGTTTAAAGCTATAGATTGACGTATAACAATTGTGTGTACATCGTATATTTATTGATTAATTAATAAAATGGCTTAGTACCTCCACTACTGGCTCACCCACCCTATAGTTAAAAAAAAAACAACGGGAATAATAACAATATGGTGATAGCAAAATCTTTAATTTTCCATAAGCCATTTGTAAAAAAAATGTTTTTCTTTCATGAAATCGCTAATCAATGCAAAACGTTTTAATGCGACTTTATGACGATAATTTGCAGACTGAATTGTTTTTATCTTAAGCCATTTTGCTTGATCCTATTCTATTTATTTTTATGACGACATTAATGGTGGCAAAGCTACATGGAAAAAGTTAAACGTCAAAATTTGTTTATCTTTCGATAGTTTTGTTCTAAGAGGAAGAAGAGACAACTGTCTTCTTTTTGTCTGAGGCGTGTTCTTCTTCTTTCGCGGAAACGACCGTGCAAAAACTATTTCATACTGACTTCTCGTCGAAAGATCTCACTAATACAACGTCGCTAGGTGTAGTCGTGTAAAATCGATTTGTTTATTATTTTCAACCACTAAATTTGCTGTCAAAGTGGTCAACTTGACAGCGGGTTGTTTTTTTATTTTCAACCAGTAAAACGCATATAAAACTCCTCACCAATGCTAACGGTGGTCGAGAACTCAATGGGCAACGCAGTCGACTGTCAAAATTCAAGAAAATAGATTCCCTGTTGTAAAAATTCTTCCGTTTCTATACGTTCACCGGACCAATCAGATGCTGGTTCGCCTTTGACAGAAAATTGGTTAAAAAGGCTCCCTATTGTCTCCTCTTCCTCTTAGGTTTTGTTGTGCGATCATTGCAAGTTGCAACGAAGTTCTACTCCAGCGTTGGATCAACGAGTTGCGTGACATCCTCGATAAGGGCGATTTTCATAAATTGGAAGCAGGTTCTCTGGAAGTATATCTACATACCATGGAACAGGTGGAAGCTCAATCGTTCCAGAAAAGTTTCCCTTCTACCGATGAAGGTTCTGTGCGCTTACATGATTTTTTGGAACAGTTGACCCTTTCGCAGAATGAAACTGCTACTACGGTTCGGAAGGCAGCCAATTTTCAGCTTACTGACAGCTTCTGAAGTTTCCTGTCAGCAGTTTTCCGCAGTCCTAGTTTGGCACTGATGCATGTTAGTCGGATCAACATCGAAACGCAATTCCTGGAGAAGGCTTGTCTGTTTTTATTCATAACGTGACGCAAACGTCATTGACAATATTTTGTGTATTCCCATCAATTTTAAGCGTCTAATTTGACTTCTTCAATTGCTTCGTGAGCCACATTCACTTCACTCTTCTCAGTCGGCTGCTCTGTTGTTGTCGACGGGTTTTGTCGGAGCTACTGGGCCTTCCAGGAAATTCTGGAATTGGATTCCTTTTCCCTTCCGTCTTCAGCACCGATAGAATTATTCCTCCTACTATCTTTATATTACTATTATTATTACTCGACTATCCTTCGGCATTTCCTTTCCGGCCCACTCGATTTATTTTGTCTCTGTCTCTAGGCGGATCCATGTTTTTAGCTATTTGTTACCGTTTGAAACCGAACGGTTTTATAAATGCTTTTATAATGATTAAACACCTTTATGGAGTATTTTGTCGCGACATCGATAAACTAACACTAAGGAGGTTTATGCTTGACTAACTTAACAGTTTTATAAAGAGGTAGAATGCTGCATTAAATTCATTATTAAAAACAGACCCGTTTTGACTTTATCGTCAGACTTTAAAAGGTTTTTTAAAGCAGTAAAATGCTGAACTACTATCCAAGAATGTGTTGCACTATTAAATGCTTTATTTAAACTAAACAGATTGCTTATTGCCATTGTAACCCCAGAATAAATCAGATCGAAATCCAAAAGGTATGTTAAATTGCTGCTTGGGTATTTATCGCAACCTACTTTTTTGAATATGTTGTAAATTAATTTCAACCTACCAACGAATTTAATATGGGTCATTCCGAGTGACCGATAAAAGATACAAAAGTGAAATTGAACTCTCACTATTGCGATGGAGATTTGGTCGAACTTTTATGAATCCACATTTTTGCGCCAATCGAAGCACTCCTCGGTCCAGGAGAGCATTTTTTGTTTTTCGTGGGTTTCAAAAAAGCAATTCTTTCTTTTATCAATATCTTCGGAACAAATAAAGCTAGAATTAACATCATAGAATTTTATTATGAAAAAATTAGACGAGGAATCTCAATATGGGTTTATTATGTTTATACAATGTTGCCAAATATTTTATATTTGTGATTAAAAACTAAAAACGCAAATTTCTCAGTACACAATGAGTACATTTAGATTTCAAATTTTCGGCTAAAAATGTTTTAATAAATTATGGAATAATAAGATATTATGATAATGATTGGTTTGCGTAAGCAACAAGACAAGATTGTAAAGTTTGTGTTTGACACATAAAACTTGCAAATTTAGCTTTGACAGAGTCACAATGAGTGGTTTTCTGATCGCCTTTTCGCGAAGATGAAGAGCGAAGAGTGGGTGAGATAAATGACGCTTATTGCGACTCTCATGTAGCAAAATTGACAGGTATTATGTGTCAAACACAAACTTTACAATATTTTCTTGTTGCTTACGCAAACAAAATATTATCATAATATCTTATTATTCCATAATTTAATTAAACTTTTTTTTTGCCGAAATGAATGGAAGGAACCCTGAAAGCAAGTAAACATCAAATCAAGAATAAACTGTCTACAGTGTTGTAAAATTTTAAGATTAATTTTCCACCTACAAACATTAATGGAATTTCTTGTGGGTATAAGTATTTGATTGCATAGCACAATCGCGTTCCACAGACTTTTTTTTGCATATAAAATAGATAAAATAACATTCAATCAAAGTATAGTTGCTGAGATATAGAGTTTTGGAAGAAAAAATATAAAACATGGCAAAGTGTTCTTTTTTAAATTTTTTCAAATTAAACTGAATCACTCTCCATATGTTCATTATTAATCGCTTATTACAGACAAACAGACAAAATGCCTCACATAATGATTATCTTCTCTCGACGGTTATTTTAATTTTTCGATCATGATCATGATCATTGAGGAGCGACAATATCTTCTTATTATTTCCAACATTTTATTTTTTGGTAATTTGTAGTGTTGCCACCGGTAGCACACTTTGATATGTACTATTTGTCGTTTGAACACCATCACCATTTTTTAAGGGGTTAGGCCAGTGTAGAACCTGAAAAAAGGGACGATATTGCGATATTTTTTTGAACAGAAACACTTTAAAAGAATGCGGTTTTCAGTATTTTATTGAAAATATTTTAAATAAAATTTTCCAAAATTTTTGTTTTTCAAATGTGCAGCGAGGTGGCGCTGCAGTCGTCTAAGTGATGGCAACCCCGGCGAGAAGCGGTTTGCGGGCAGAAACGATTTGCAGCTGGAGGTAGTCCTAGAACAAAATGGATAAAAGTTTCATAAACTAGATTTACAGACAAACAGACATAACACATTGAGTATTTCTCACTGTAAAACATCGTCGCTAAAACATTACCACCATCTGTTGAGTACACTGTGGTGGGCACTACACTGAACAGATGGTGGCAGTGTGTAAACGTCAAACGCAAGGGAATTGACTATACGCGCCACAGGTGGCGGTAGTACCAACTACGATACTTTTAAATTGTCCGCTAAATGCTTATCCGATGAACAACTTCCGAGTTTTATGTCTGTTTGCCTGTGCTAGAATGTTAAAACTAGTGAAGTACCTGGCCGATTGTAAAACTATTGATTTTTGAGAAAAAAGCACGTGTTTGAAAAAACTGATCTGATTTTCAGCCAAAAATATCAAATATAATCGTTATTAACAAAATAAAGATAAAGATAAAAATTCACGTAGGGTAAACGCTCCTACAGTTGCGGTACGGTAGAAGCGTTAGGTTCCTTAAGTTGTGTATTGAGTCTCCATGCACAACTATAGGAACCTAACGGTTCTAACGTACCGCAATTATAGGAGCGTTTCCCCTACTTCAATAGAAAAAGTATGTAGAGCAAACTACAAAAAGAAATCAAGTCGATTAATTAATTAGAAATATGACTTTCGTTTCCGCCCGACTTGAAAACCATGGTTTCGAGAAAAACGCGATTAAAGATAAATTTCTAGCCGGGAGCGCGCAAATAATACGAAAGAAAGTGTTCCCGAGTATAAAACCAATTGTCCCGTATTCTTTTGACTCTAAACTATCATTTAAGACAAAAAATAAAATAAAAAAATCAATTGTTTGAACCCGCTACAGTGACCTAACCCCTTAAGCACAGTGCCCTCCAAAGTGTAATCAATAGATTGCAGTAATGGTTTTGGACTTTGTTTTACAGTCAATAATATTCACAATATTATATCAATTTGTAAATGACGTGACGTATCTATTCCATGACGTGTTAAAGCAGTATTTTCCATATTTAGCCTCAAGTGGTCATTATATATTCAAACATGGTTGCATTTTTCAGCCCTAATTCTAGTTTACCGTGTTATTTGTCTAAGGAACACTTCAATATTGGGTTTGCATAATTTTTAAAGAAAGCTTATGCCTTTAAAAAAATACTGGGAAGAGAAAAATATATTGGATGGTCAGTGAGATATCCTGCTCGTCTGGGATTTTTTTTCGATATGTATCATTTTGTATCTTCCCTGTATGAGTACAATCACTGCCTTACTATTATACTAAAGCAAAAATGGTAATGGGATTAGAAAATTCTCAAATAACATCTGTGGTAGTGCATCTAGAACACTCAGTTGAGGGTCAGCGCAAAGTTTCACACGAGACGTTGGTTACATTACCTACTAACAAACATATAAACAAACTGTTGAATATGTGACAGAAGATCATCATGTGATCTAAACTGTCTGTTTGTCTGTGAAGACGATGGAATAGAATGAAAAAATAAAATTATCCACATTTTAAAACAAACAAAAACACATTGACGCAACAATACAATTTGTGAACACTATACCGAAAACTCTATTTCTAGATTCATTGGGCTGTTATCTTCTGAAAACATTCAGAAGAGGGATTCCATCTGCTTTCGAAAATATCTCAAAAAATCACATTCGTTAAATTTATTTTTCTTTCAAAATTATTTACCACAGCAACTATTCTCTGAACTTTTGTTATTAATTTATCTTATCTAAAAAACGAGGATCGCGACTGTCCTGCAAAATTAAATATTTCATTCAAATATATTCTCAAAAAAATCCCATTACTGTTTTTAGTTTGAAAATTAAACTTAAATTTGGCAACACTGTTTGTTTCAGAACTTTATGTTTTCTTGCAAATACCTAGTTATTTATGCAACAAGCTGCAAAATGACGATTTTATCAGCACATATTACAACGAGTGCTGAAACTATAGAGTTTTGCAACGAGTTGCATACAAAATTGAGTTTCAATTATATGTATCTGTATAGTACACTGTGTCAAGATTAACTACATATAGACATCCATGCGTGTGACCAAAACTTTCTGATCCACTTTCTGAGTTTTGAAATACTACTATCACAATTTTTCAAGCTCTAGGTTGGTAGACGAGAGATAATGCAATACCCAACAAACATGTTCAGCTTTAAAAGCCAACTTTTCAAGCATGGTGCTGTGAAGTAGCTGAAAAAAAGCTGCAAATACACTCAGTCACACTGAATAACAGCAGCCAATAAACACTAATGTCACTTCTATGCAAATATTAATCAACTTTCAACTTGTAGCTACAAAACAAAGCTAACAAAGTGAATATATTACTCATTTGATGGCTTCTAAACAACCAACCACTCTTGCTGAATAACATAAACATCAAAAGTGCTTTTTCAACAACTAAACAACCTGTACTCAGCTAATAAACTGTGTTAGCGCTACTTTGGAAGCATTTTTTTTACAGTCAACTAGGTTTATTTTTAGACGTGCGCTGTTTTATAGCTTTTACTCTGCTCCTATACAAAGCTGAAGTAACTAGTCGAGAAAAGTGATTCATGTGCACTATTATAAAGCCTCTACTAAACGATATTATTGTAGAAGGGCATGCATATTTGTTTACGTCAGTTCAAAGTGTTGACGTAGCGGAGTTGGTTGTGTCAAGATTTGCCAATACGATCGTCTCGAGTTCGATTCCAGGTTCCGGTGCAGGGGGGATTATTGGATAACCGGAAAAAGGATGAATAAGCGCGTTTCAAGTTCGCACACAACTAAAAAGCAGGATAACAGCTGTTTAGAAGCGTAAATGGAAATGCAATAAGAGCTTGATCCCACTGTCCCAACAGCCATAAGTAGCTGACTAAATTCGCCAGATTTGCTTGCAAAGAGGTTGAGTAAAGGTTTTCTCATATCGTATAACATTTGAATACAGCTTGCGGCTGTATAAATGCAATGAGTAAAGCGTTTACATTGCAAAAATTGTTAGTTGGGTATTCAGTTTGCGCACGCTTTTCAAACCTTTGCGCACGTTTATTTTAGTTAGAAAAAATTGGCCGTCTTGTTACTCTACCGCATGACGAAAAAACAGATATGATGAAGTGGAATTGAAAAAAAATCTTTAAACATAGTAGGCGAGCAAAATGAGTTCCTTTAATGGGTTTCTTTCTCTCATAACTTTTAGCTTTCTTTGATGCAAAATGCTGTATCTCAAGAAAAACACAAATTACTTTTTGTCGATAAATGTTTCTTATCTAAACAAGGATGTGGAACACGATGGTGTTGTCAGAATGGAAGTCTAAATATACTCATTGTAAGAAAATCTCGTTTTTAGTTTTTAAACGCAAATATAAAATATTTGGCAACACTGTACGTCTCATAAAAATACCCTAAAGTGTTAATGGTAGCTTTATTTGTACCAAAGATAACGATAAACGAAAGTAATGCTTTCTTGAAAAACATGAAAAATAGAAAATGCTCCCCTAGACCGATGGATTCGATTGGCACAAAAATTTGGATTCATAAAAGTTAGCCCAAAACAACACTTGGCACGGAATGACCCGTATGTTTATGTTTCAATTATCAATTTACAAATCTGGGTAATTATATTGTGTGAATAAAGTGCATACACTGCCCCGTAACGTGGGTAGATCACCTTTTCGTGGTACGTTACGGGATGTAAGATCTACCACCGATTCCTAGTCTTGACTACTTCAAACTAGGGGAACAGGATTTTTCAGTAATCAAATGAACACATCTTAGTCCTTGTTACTTTTTATGCCTTGTTGATAGTGATAAGCAGGCATGGAAAATCATTTGCATTCATTTCGTGCATTCATTTACATTCATTTACCTCTAACCTTTTTCATCAACAAAATTCCGCAAAATAATGTATAGAGCTTTTGTAGGTTTTGTTATAAACTACAACTTTTGTAAACAACTCAAACCCGTATCTCTTATGTATGACGAACCAGAGCAAACAGAAGCCACTACTGTTTTTCAGTGAATGCAATTCACATTCACTGAAAAACAGTAACAAGTTCTGCCCGTTCTAATTCGTGATGCATAAGATCTACAGATTTGAGTTATGGGCAAAAGTTGTAGCTAATAACAAAACCTACTAAAGCTCTATACATCATTTTGCAGATTGCTGTTGATGAAAAAAGTTAGAGGCAAATGAATGTAAATGATTGCATGAAATGAATGTAAATGATTTTCCATGCCTGGTGATAAGTCCTCGGGTTGCCTGGAACGAGGATGATCTTGAGACAAGGAAAAATGAGTTAGTTAGTCTTCTATTCGTTGTTCCCTTGTTTGAACTGGTTAAGACTAGGGTTCTGATGCATGGTTATTGTCGGTGTCATAGCTTGTTTTTGTTGCTAAGGAATCCAATTTTGACTGACAAAGGGGCGCGCCATGCGGCATGCACTAAACTAAGGACACGGGATATACTACAATAGATCAAATTACTGGTCGCAGTAGTGTTATGTCCCGAACAGAGGAAAAAAAAGTGCATACATTGGGATTCTGCACTACCAAAGTTATCTCTTATCAATTATCTCTTGAAAATATATTTATAACTGATTGTATTTATTAAAAACATGAGTACAACAGAAATACAACTTTTAATAACTTGTTATTAATAAGTTATATATAGGTTTTATTAATGTTTGCTCATGTTTCTAAGGCTATAAACTATGACATGCAGGTTTTCATCAAATACAATCAGTTATAAATGTGTCATATGCAGGTAATAAAGAGATACAATACTGAATTAAGGGCCTCTTTTAGCTAAGTCGGAGCTACAAAGCCAGACCATGCTGGAGGTGGCTGGGTTCGATTCCCGGTCCGATCTAGGAATTTTTCTTTGATTTGGAAAATTTCTTGGCTTCCCTGGGCATAGAGTACGATTGTATTTGCCACACAATTAAACTAATGCAAAAATGGTACAGGCATCGAAAGCTCTAAATTAATAACTGTGGAAGTGCATCTAGAACACTAAGTGGAGAGTACGCAATATGCAAATATACGATAAGCAATTAGCTTGAAATGCTAAGAAGAACAATTCAGAAATATAATTTCAATACAACAAGTGCCTGTCAGAAAGGTTGATATTTCTCAAACAACAATACAACGGGTTTAAAACAAGATGTTTTCAAGCAATTCATACACAACTTTTTTACAACTGGGATTTCTTTTATTTTCCATAAAAGATGTTGCAAGTGTTACTTGGGTATCTCAGAAGAAATAATTTGATAATATGAACGCAATAACCATAGGGACCAATCTTATTTCACTCACATCAAAAGGTTGACTAAGTAATATACAAAAACTTTCCCTAAGACACCATTTACCTAAAACTAATGGTTTAAGCGCAAACATTGTTGGCTTCCTTAATACGGCTTTGGGACAATTGTAAAGTGTATTTTATCCTTACCTCAATTTTATCAGATCGATTGAAAAATATGTTAACAACAAAAACAAAATCTAATTTTATACAAATTGGATACTAATCTAAGCTTTTCGTCTTGATCTTATAAGATCATGGCGAAACAAAAGAATATGGATTCTCAATGCCCGAACCTTTTCCAGATCGATGTCGAGTGGTCACATCAGAATGGAAAGCCTGATGGCTTAATCTTTCAACATCATGAGGCTTGGCACACGACATGTTCTGGTGCTTGTCTCCTAAAAAGCTCTTCTGGCTCCAGAATGTATGGATAATTTTATGCCGAAACCAACCTGTTCCTATCGGATTGGTCTTTTAAAATCAGGAACTTTGGTACGCCCCACGGCGTGTTTGCTAATAAAAAGAGATTTAATCTTAAGAACCTTTCCAATGAATTCGATGCAGATGAGCAGGTAAAGTTGTTTTCCGGTTGCAGTTATCAGTACAAAGCTCTATTTTTTTTTCGTAAAATTGTATTAATACGTTCACTACGAAAACGTCACGTTTATTTCAATGCACTGAGACCGACACATGCAAGAGACGAGAAAATCAATTCAATCAAACACACTTTCCGTCGAGTTGCGTATGTTTCGGTTTCGTATCACTTAATTTTACATGACATGTTTGTTTACATTCCATGATTTACGTCAAATATACCGTATGCGTGATAATGTTTGCGCCATTAAGCAATGTAGAAATAAAAAAAAAAAATCTCAAAGATTTCTTTTTCGAGTTTTTTTTTATTTATTCAAAGGGGGAATGTTTCTCAGAGTCTTGAACTATGTTAATCATCGGTTGAGTTTTCACTTGCAATTACGACCTCCACACGCTTCCGGAATGCAAAGCAGGTTCTAATAATGTAGTCTGGATCCATTTCTCTCCAGGTACGGATCAATGTTTGTGTGAGGCTTGCTGTACTCTTTTTTTATCTAGTTCGTTTATTTGGAAGGCTCAATCGCGTTAGCTTTACGGAGCCGATAATTCATTGTTCACTGTGTGTAACAAAATTCACTTAATTCTATGTGCTTGCTGTACTCGAGTGGCTTTTAGAACAGGCCTTGGCCTTGCGTGGGACAAATCATGAATACACTGCCACTTCGTCATGGTTCAACTGTCAAACTAAGTAAATCATTTTCTTTTATACACAGCCTACTACGGTATGAGCTATAGGTTACGTGCATGCAAAGAAAACCAAGGGATTGTATGCCCAGGTGAAACGGGAAACTTATTTGTACGATGGTGCAAACATTATCACGCATACGGTAAATTACGTTACGTGTAGAAATAGTTATTTCTAAGCGTGCTTAATTAGCTCAACTCCTCAATGGTACATATATTAATTGCACTGAAATCGCTAAATTTAAATCCGTGTTATATAGGGGTCATATCAAAATCATTCGTCATACTGTATTTATATCTATAAAAATCACTATTAACTGCGTCAATTGAAATTTGATTCCATTTCTTGCATAACTAAAAAAAAAATCTAATTTGTCTTCAATCGAACAACATTGAAACCCTTCAAAATATTCCTCTTTAATACTCGCCGCGCACCGCATAACAATTCCGGCTCGGTTTCTGGAGCAGTAAAAAAGCTCATTCATCAACATCGTCACCCGATGAACTTGGTCAAAGAACAAATTATTATGCAACAGATTCTCTTTTATATTGCTCTTTTCCACTTTTCGATTCTGCAATTCTTTCCTACCCGAGACCGACATCAGCCTACACCACTTTGAATTCAAGGAGCAAAATTGCCAGATATTAATTACTCGTCGCCGCTGTTGCTGCCGTCGTCATTTTCCGTCAATCCATCCGGCTGGCGGCTACATGAGACAACAGGAAATCCCAGCAAACGCAACGGCAGGTAAATCATTGCCATCAGCTCTTTCCTGCTGCTAACGCGCCAGTTTGCGTATTGTTTGACAATCATTGGTGGTGGGTTATTTGCGGGTGGTTGTAGTATTATGTGTATGATTTCTGTGTGTGTAGATGTGTAGTTTTACTTTAAAAAAAATCTTTAAATCCTACAAACGCTGACAGCGGTATAGTGGTAAGCGTGATTGCCTCTCATCCCACAAAAGGCCTGGGTTGAATCCCAGTCAGCACCACCGGGATTTTCTGAGGCGTAAAATCTCTGATCACGCGGTCCTCGGTCTATGAGTTGATAGGTCGAAAGGTAGGGTCCAGGTGTGGAAGCTGCCTCCCTAGCGTCGGTAGCATTGGTACTCAGTACGGAAAACAAATCAAAGAAAAAATACAAACGTTGATACAACAAAATAGCGTTAAAGCGAAGACAATAAATCAAGAAGACTGGCATCTCTTCCATTTTCTCATACGAACGCTATGAGACAGGTACAATCGCGTCATCTGGCGCTCAAAGGTAAATGCTTAGAACGAATTTGATAGCAAAGATTACATCCTCAGACGAAGGGTTTGTGTATTTGCTCATTTTTCTATGCGTTGCTTCCACCTTCACTCAAGCGCAGTGTTACTGTACTTGTCGCTTGGATTCTGGCAAAGTTGCCAGTCTTCTTGATTTGTTGTCTTCGGTTAAAGGCATCGTTACCTTAAAAATTCCAAAACAAAGCTAACAATCCCAGGGAAAATTGTCGGCATAGGTTAGGGGGCCCGTGTGTTGACCACTCGTCTTTCAACGCTTGAAAAATGAAATGGTTAAAGGCGTATAAGAGCTACCTCATGTTACCCGAAAATCATGAAATTCATATAGGGGAAATGCAGGTAATGTCGGCCTAACTGTCGCTAATTTGGGCTCATACATAAATTCAGCAATCGAATAAATTTTCAATAGCAACCTAAAATATCCATTAGTAACGTCCCAATAACGCGTTCATCTAGATAAAATTGATAAATAGTAGATTTTTAGCGATGGGCCCAATCTTAGATCCATAAGCCAACATTAGAGACATTTCCCCTATGTTGTTCATAATTCGAGCCTTATGAAATTCTTAGGCCTATTTGCCTCAGTGTAAATTTCTACTTTTTTCAAACGTGAGCAGTTCTTTCGAGTTTTAAAATTTTCCAGCTTAATTTTTTTCATAACAGATTTTTCCTTCTTTGATATACGAGCGGTTCTTCTGGAGCTTTTGACATCTTGGATGAACAATGAATCAACATATTGTCGCTTTTTTAATATGCTGCTGATTATTTTTTTATGTGAAGGTTTGTTAAGGCCTAATTTCTGATGAATCTCATTTAGAAAAATTAAGGGCTCAAATATCAACAAACAAAAATGAAGGGCACAAATGGAACGAATAACAAATGATAATGGATTCCAACGTATTCTGCAAATATGGAGTTGCATTTGAAAACGTGAAGTTTTCAAGATTTGTACTCTAGAAAATTGGAAGTGATAATATAAGTCCGTCATCATGTCGGTCATATTTGGACTCCATCAAGTGTTGTGTTAAGTGTCCTGAGCGCCATCCCTGGCGCAAAGGGCCAACGTGAAAGATCTCCATCCTGGGCGATTGTTTGCTTTCGCCTTGACCTGGGCCCAGGTCAAATTCCGGTCGACTTGCTTAATCTCCTTGTTTAGGCTTCGCCGCCATGAGCCCCTGGGTCTGCCTCTGCTGCGATGTCCGGCTGGATTCCAATCCAGCGCTTGTTTGCAGATTTCATTTCCGCTCTTCCGTAGAGTGTGGCCAACCCACCTCCACTTACGTTCCCGAATTTCTGTCGATATCGGCTTCTGGTGACACCGTCGATGGAGCTCGGCATTCGAAATCCAGTTGTGAGGCCACCAAGCACGAATTATATACCGCAGGCATCGGTTGATGAACACCTGCAGCTTCTGTGTGATCTCCGCTGATACGCACCATGTTTCGCTAGCGTACAGTAGTACAGATTTCACGTTAGAGTTGAAAATTCGGATCTTCGTGCGGAGACTAATCTGATTTGACTTCCAGATGTTTCGTAAACTCGCAAAAACAGCCCTTGCCTTCTTGATCCGTGCACCTATGTCACTCTTGGTTCCGCCGTCCGACGCTATCTGGCTGCCAAGATATTGGAAACTTTCAACCTTCTCCACTTCCTGACCAGCTACCGTAAAATTGGATGGATTACCCGTGTTGATATCCAACGATTTAGTCTTGCTGACGTTGATGTTGAGACCTGCCGCTGAGGAGCGTTCGGCGAGATCGTCGAGCTTACTCTGCATGTCAGAACGCCGTTGTGATACTAAAGCAACGTCATCCGCCAAATCTAGGTCGTTTAGATGCTCCATTGTAATAGGCTGCCAGAGCAACCCACGGTTCGGCACACGGTCGATCGCACCAACCATTATCTCGTCGATTACGATGAGGAACAGTAGCGGTGATAGAATACATCCTTGCCTCACTCCAGCGACTACCCGAATAGGGTCAGATAGGGCTCCGTTGTGCAGCACCCTGCACGTGAAAGCCTCATACTGAGCTTCGATGAGGTTGACGATTTTATCCGGAACTCCCTTGCGCCTTAGGGCGCCCCACAGGTTTTCGTGGTTGAGTCGGTCGAAAGCTTTTTCGTAGTCAATGAAAACCAAGTAAAGGGACTCTTGGAATTCGTTGACCTGCTCCAAGATTATGCGGAGCGAGACAATATGGTCCACACAGGATCTTCCAGCACGGAATCCCGCCTGCTGCCGTCGGAGAGTCGCGTCGATCTTCTCCTGTATCCGGTTGAGGATAACTTTGCATAGAACTTTGAGAACACAACACAGTAACATAATGCCACGCCAGTTATCGCATACAGTTGGGTCCCCCTTCTTTGGGACCTTCACTAGGACGCCCTGCATCCAGTCAGCCGGAAAAGTCGCGGTGTCCCAGATATTGCAGAATAGTTGATGCAATATTTGTGCAGATAGCATGGGGTCAGCTTTGAGCATCTCTGCTGATATGCGATCGACCCCGGGAGCCTTGTTGGATTTCATGGTTCGGATAGCAGCTTCGATCTCCGGTAGGGATGGCGCCTCAGAATTGACGCGAGTGATGCGTCGCACTCTTGGCGGTTCATGCCGAGATGTTGATGGCTGGTTGACCGACGAAACTTGTAGAAGCTGTTCGAAGTGTTCAAACCAGCGTTTCAGCTGATCAGTGGGGTCGGTGAGCAACTGACCAGTCGCGTCCTTCACTGGCATCCTAGGATTCATCCTTGCTCCACTCAGGCGTCGTGAGATATCGTAGTATTTCCTAAATCAAGTATTTCCTAAAATTGAAACAACGCAGATGTCGTATGACGAAAACAGAACAACTATAAAAATGTCGGACCCATTGGGCCTAGTGACATTCGGCTTAATGACATCCGGCTTAATGACATTCGACCTAATGACATGCAGCCTAATGACTCATTACGAAGATATTCTTTATCTTCTGCACGTATTTGAGTTTAATATGTTTTTTTTGTTCTCGAGTTATTGGAGTTTTTCGATTTTGTTGTTGTGGGCCGATTATCGCATTTTAATTGTTTTATATTCCGTATATATTTGAATGAACTAGTTTTTGCAAATGTTTTGTTGTCATGTTGCTCTTGGTGTGTTCTCGCATTTCCCTTTGTTATCCGGTATAACCTTGACAGCGCTGATCTATTGTTCGGGTTTTTGCGATGAGCAACGTTTTTGTACCGAAAACACGTTCAATCATCCAGTCGATTGAGCTAGATGATCTGGATTGGTGATGAAATTGCCAGCCAATCAAAAATGAAAATGATAAGGAAAAAAATGCAAATCATATCTAATTATTGTGAGGCTACAATCGGGGACCTCCCTTAGGTCAGTCGGTAAAGGCACAGCTACAAAGCAAGACCATGCTGGAGGTGGCTGGGTTAGATTCCCGGTCCGGTCTAGGAATTTTTCGGGTTGGAAAATTTCTCGACTTCCCTGGGCATAGAGTATGATTGTACTTGCCACACAATTACTATTATTATACTAATGCAAAAATGGTACAGGCATCGAAAGCTCTCAATTAATAACTGTGGAAGTGCATCTAGAACACTAAGTTGAGAGCACGCAATAAGCTAATTATGCCATACGCAATAAGCTTGAAATGTGAGGAAGAAGAAGAAGAAGAAGAGGCTACAATCGGCTGGAGGATTTTTTTCTGTGATTTGTTTTCCGTAGATCTTGTTTTCCGTGCTGAGCACTAGACTGGCTCACAAAAATAAAATTTCTAATTTTCCACGGGCCAACCCCTAGATTTAAAGGCACAAATTCAATATCTGAAAGTTTGAGCTCATTTGGTTCTAAGATGAGCTGGCGCTTTTAGTTTGAATTTTGTATGGGAAATTTTGATAAAATATATGAAGAAATGACACTCTATCGATCATGAAAGAGTTTCCTTATGCTCGATTTGATTCAGAATTTCAAAACTTGTAGTTCAATTAATGAGTAACAACTTTGTTGAAGATTGCATCATGAATCTAGTAAGTTTTATTGAGATATTCGCTTTTGAATGTATATGAGCATTTTGTATATGAAAATTTCAACTAAATCTCCTATATCAACATTAAACCAAAAGCGCCAGCCCATGCAACGACAAAAAGAACTGAAACATTCAGTTCAGACACGAGCCTGGATGTTGGCCTGTAGAAAATATGAACGTTTATTTTTAGTGGTAATCTAGTTGATACGTTGCAGCTGCAGTTGCCTTATTTTGATGCAATATACTAGCAGAATGCACATAATTAATTAATATCTCCATAATACTAACTTGAATCGTGGTGCTGTCTCCAGCAAAGTTGTTCCTTTTAGTTTAAGCTACGTGTGCTAAAATTCTGAGCTTAATAGAGTTTGCTGAACCAGTTCTATGCACAAAAGCGTGAATGAATGTTATTTCTCCGACATACTTTTCAATCAGAATCCCCATATAAATTTTACATCAACAGCGCCAGCTTTTATAACATCCGAATGAGCTTGAATTCTCAGAGAGTGGTTTTCTCATCTAAGGGCACAAATCTAGGGGTTGGCCCGTTGAAAAAAATGATAAAAAGTTTCCCCCATATAAATGTGGGCCAGTCTACTGAGCACCAATGCTACCGACGCCAGGGAGGCAGCTCCCATACCTGGACCCTACCTATCGACCCATCAAATGAACCGGGGACCAACGGATTTACTTCCCTTCCGAAGAAAGGCGTGATGTTATGCCTCTGAACATCCCGGCGGTTCTGACTGGGATTGAACCCAGGCCTACTGGGGTGAGAGGTTATCACGCTTACCACTACACCACCGGCGCCGCTAAAATGTGATTCATATTTCGGAAACATTATTTTTCTTCAAGAATGTTGGAATCGCGTTAATATTTTTAACAGGAATTTTATCATTCCGGGGTAATTCCTGCATAAAATGGTTGTAGAGCCGTGGGCTTACTAAAGGAACAAGCGTGATATAAAGAGTTTCCACAGTTAAATAGCATGAAATTTTGGGTGAGATGACCTCAGCGTGTATTGTTTACACGCTGAAACTTATGCACATTGTGAAATTTCTAGTAGTTTTGAAAATGGAGGCAAAGAAAAAGTGCGTGCGGGAGAAAACTGCAGAAGATGATTTTTGGGCATCATTAAAATCCACTGCTGAAACCAAAACACGACAAGACTTGAGAAAATGTTATGCAAGAAGTTTCAAAATAACGTTTATTTTCCATAATGCGAATTTTGCACCAAAGTAGACAGCTGCGGTGAAGATAAGACTGATCTCCGTACAAACTTATGTGACTACTCCAAATCATCAACAGAATTCACCATGCGAGAGCGAAAATGGCTTTGTTCTATCACAAGCCTGCTTCATTTGTCCCTAGCGAACAATTACAATTGTAGTCGAAGTTTCATAGAATTCTGAGAGGTAAAATCTAAAATTCGTTTATTTTTTCGCTGTTTTGCGTGGAATACTCTATAGGATGCTCTTCAGTAGGCTATTTAGCATTCACAATGATCGGGATCTCGAGCAATACCATAATCAAGAAGTCTATATGTACCGCGATGTACCCTAATTCATATCAGCGCCTAACTCCGTTCACGTGAATCGAAGCGATGAATATCCAGCCGATTTGTAGTGAAAGATTAGTAAAACTATGTAACTTAGTGTTCACACATCTGCTGCGTGAGAAAATTGCGGTTATTTTTTATACGTTTTTTTCTTTAAATACCCCGGTTTTTTTACATGATTTTTTTTGCAATAACATGGTTTTTTAATAAAAAAAATAATTTTGTGTACTGAGCAAGTAAATTTAATTTACTTGAAAAAGACGTTGACCAGGGCACTTAAGAAAACTAGCAAGGTTTTTCCACTTAGATTATTTTTTAAAAAGGTTGAATGTCCCTAATGCTGGCCTAAGTGTCTGTAATATTCGGCCTAATTTTAAAGGAAATGATATTTTGACAATGTTTCACTAGCAATTATAAATATCCGTTTGTATAGTCCAGGTGGCGGATTGTTCTAAGAAAAATTGAAGAACAGTTGATTTTTAAAGATGTGCCCAATCTTTAGATCCATAGGCCAACATTAGAGTTATTCCCCATATCAAGTTTATTAAAAAAAAACCAATCTTAGCTTAAAAACTTATTGAACATAATCATTGCAAAATTAATTAAATGTCTTTCAGATTACCACAGTACAGTATATGTTCTCTGTTTTAGGATCAATAAAATATTTGTATCGTAAGTCACATTTCAAACCTCCTGCTCTGTTTTCCCATCCAAAAAATTGTATATAAAAATTTAAGACATTAATAATGTATAACGAAAATGATAACTCGGCTCTGTCAAGTTTATTCGATTGAGCCTGTGCAAATAAAGTAATTAATAAAAAAAAAGAATATGTTCATGTTTCCTGGTTGAGTGAAGTCGTGTAAATTTCAGTGATTTTAGAACACCCAACCACTAAATGTCAATTTTTAAAACTTTTATTACATGATCGACTCCTGTATAACGACTTAGCTAATAAAAACAAAAATACAACCACCTTAATAAACTGTCAGGACACAATAGTAGGTTTAGAGGCTGATTTCCTATAGGGGGCAAATGTATGATGGACTAAAAATACTGGAATAGGAACAGGTATAATAATAAAGCCGTTGCTATGTTTTTTTTTTGTCGAGTCAGACGCCAAGGGATTCCAGTCTCTGGTATCAGTTTGCCAGTGGGGAGAACAGAAATAAACAACATTGTTTTTTATGAATTCTTCCACCCACTTCTATACGTAGGAGCAGTGAAATATGCTGATTAGATGAGATATGTAGTCTCAGTTAGGAACACATGTACATCGTTCAGTGATACGAATGATTGGAATTGAGTGATTTACCTCATGATTTGCAACTGGAAATTTTCGTTTCCATCTGTGTGCAAAGGCTGATTATCTGGTAAATTTGTGGGGATCGTTTATGGTGATTGATGGATATTGTTTTTAATGAAATAATGCAAAGATCTGTGATTACTCTTACATCAACATTTTAAAAGGTCGAAATTGCTTTTGTAAACAATGGCGTTACCGGTCAATTTTTTTGAGAACAAGAGCTCATATAGGTAAGCTAATAGCACCATCAGATAGAGGATGTTCGCTGCTTGTATAGCTTGTTTGTGAGAAATCGGCGCTTGAAGTTTTTGTTTACAAAATCAGGTCCACTTGGTTTAATTCAATAATTAGGTTCTATTAAAATTTTGATTGAAATGAGGTTTTCTCCGACAACTCAAAAACGTTTTTTTTTTAAATTATTAAACAATGTTTTGAACCCAAAAAGTCTATCAATCGTGTAAAGAATGCCTTTATTATCGGTAGCCTCAAGGCAGAAATCATTTTTAATTTTAAGCGATGTTCCAAATTTTTCAATGGTAACCATAAATCCTCCAGCTGGAACTCATACCTACCGTTTATAAGTGTTCTTTTTAAGAACATTTGTGATTATTAATTATGAACTTTCTATGCCTAGCATTTCATGAATTTGTATATTGTGTGACAAGCATAATGATACGCTATGCCCAGGCAGGGAAGTTGAGGAACATAAACATTTCCTCAAACGGACCGGGGATCTAACACACCTTCTCCGGTATCTAATGCCTTTCCTTTACTGCATGTGAATTGGAAGATGGGATGATTTCGAAAATACGATTGATGAGCAGAATGCATCAATTCTGCCATGAAAACCTATCATTTCTCAATATGAGCACATTGCTGGCGAATGTTTTCTGACCACTTCTGTGTTTGTTAATTTTTCAGAGGCCTTCAACTCTCATGCATTTGTACTTTGCTTGGCAAGCAGAATGATACTCTACAGTGCGTGGTAGAAAAATAGAAATAGTGATCCCATATGCAGTGTACTAGTATACACATGTTCGGAAAATCGAATGATCATGGTCTTATTTGGATATACCCTAGCAAGTGACCCATTTTGCTTCCATACTGGTCAAAGCAACACGTATTATAATATATAATCATCACCAGTAATAGTGATACCACATTTATTGTATTAAAGTGTGGTCAAGTTAGAATCTGGAAGCACAGTTTTTTTAAGCACTCATAGTGGTTAGTTCTGCAATGTTTTGACAGCAGTTAGTTTTTCTCAGACTACGAAGACTTCTAACGAAGCGAAGTGGCCAGTTGTCACTCACGGTGAAGTGATTCCCATTTGATTTACAAATAATATCCATTGATGTAATATTGTATCTACTTTTTGCTATTACTCAATTATTCCATACATCAGCTTGAAGAACGTTGATTGATAATACAATTTTCTTCGCTGTGTATTTATGTTAAAGTAGTATAATGCACGTAAAATAAGACGAGCACTTGGTTTTCCGGGATAAAACGTATATTCGTTAGGGGCTGTTGATAAACTTCGTAGACCGATTTTGAGAGGTTTTAGACACCCCTCTCCGCAAACATTCAGCCAGTAAGACTTATTTGCTTGAACAACTCTGCCAAAGTCAGAAAGGTCAAGATGTCAAGTTATGCAAGTAATTTGAAAACAAATTGCACATTATTGCCACCTGGAGGGTGAATTTTTAACTGAGCTGTTCACACCATAACTGAGCTGTACACATACAACATTTTTGATGTAAACCGCATAATTGTATATATGTATGTATGTAAGGTAGCCACCATCCCTTCAAGACTTGTCTTGTATGCAGCTCCACTTAATAGCAAGATCAATTTGAGCTACCGATCTGAATTCACAATATCACTGTATGAAGGGCCAAAAACGGAAGGGCGGACCCGTAAGCAGAAACACTTACGCGAAATCCACGAGAATTTAAGAATCTCCTTCCAACGATACGCTCCAACAATTCGAATAACACAATTCGCAATACTTATTAAGCTTCCTACTGGATGATTTGTTAAGAAGGGCGCGCCAATCGCCCTGAAACTGTTGGAGTAGAATTCACACCACCACAATCGAATCGGTAGGATAAAGAAAATGATAGTGTTTATTCCCTCCTAGACTCCGGTTGTCATACCACTCCATCGTCCAGTCCCAGGTCAAATGATACCCTAATGCTCCCTACCAACCGAGTATTTATTTATATAATGAAAATATATGCAATGGAGAAATGTAATATATCAGAACATTAAAATATGACATAATGAAATACATTTATATGGATAATATAGTTGCTACTGCAATGAAAAAGTATTTTACTTATAATAAGATGCAGCTCTTACCTCCTCAGCTCACCACAATGGCAGGAGGATGCAACACTGAAATGTATAGGATATATTAAGCAATTAAATATATTTTGCTCGAATGATACTAACAATAATGCTAAAAGTTGGGATGAATAACTAACATGACGAGAAATTACCTGCTTTATAATTATATACATATAATATTATTTAATGTTGTTATTTCCTCTGCTTCATAAGCTTCACATTAATTTCAATGACTTGCTTGGGTAAACTGAAATATTAAGCTAATAATAATAGTATATCATGCAATGCCCTCCCCTAGGCTAGTTTTTTAACCTGGACGTTGGTGGGCGGGCCTAATCTTATGTTTCTTAGTGAAGCGTTGAAGACGGTTGGTTTAGGTCCGGCATCGTTGGCTCATGCCGTGACAAAATAGCGTCATGAGCATGCGATGAAGATTACTGAGCTTCCCCTCTCTGATAAACCATTGCATAAGAGAACCAAAGTTCTAGCCTGAAGTGATAGTATCACACTTGTTACTCCTTTATTTGAAAGCCGTTGTAGTACGCTTACGTATAGGCACTCCAGAAACATAACAGGTTGTTTCAAGGCGACTCATGAATCTGTATGTTCATGTGCAGGATTCACTTCAAATTGGCGATGCAACCAAAAGTATGTATTGTTTATTTGTTGTTTATTTAATCTCTCGATAGCCGACTATCGAAAGAAAATATTCATTTTGTTTAGTGATTATGAATTTTAAGAGTAAGACGGAGAGCTTGGGATGGATTTTCTGCTCAGTAAGCAAAACCGATCTCTGAACTATAACGCTTCGCTACAATGCAGGACTACGTTTTCGCTTGATATGCAATTAGTTTCCGAGGTTAATGTTCAATATCAAATATACAAATGATGATGGCGATTTATTGTGGTGTGGAAGAGCTTGGGGTTAAATCCATCATTTATTGATAGTACCGCAATCTGTGGCGCACAATTCCCTTGCGTTTAAGGTTCAATTTACTTTCATGCTTTTTGAAAAATTTCAAAAGCAGTTTTCTCCGACGCATTATTTTAGATTGCAAAAAGCTCGCACTATTCGATTCCTTTTGATATTTTACACAAAATGACGCGAGCTTTTTGCAATCTAAAATAATGCGTAGAAAAAAACTGCTTTGGAATTTTTAAAAAAATGCATCAAAGTAAATTGAACCTTAACGTTTTCACACTACCGCTATCTGTTTATTTTTTTTTATTATAGTCACTTTAACACTCTTGGGTCATTCGTGACTTGTCCGGGGGTGAGATTTGAACTCGAGACTCCGGCGTGAGAGGTATGGATGCTAACCACTACGCCGGAGTCGCCCCACTATCTGTTTAGCGACGATGTTTTACAGTTGTTACCGTTGCGACGTAATATCCCAACTTGCTTGCCGAATAAAAAACTATTCGTATTAAAATTTCAATTATTAATTGTTAAATGTCTAATTTTTATGTGTATATGACTAAAAATAAATATGATAGTTAATATAAACTTCTTGTTAGGAATATACAAGTTACCTGCACACTCTACAAGTTAAAATGTTATATATATACATGCATAATAAAAGCAAGAACAAAGTTTGTTAAAATACACATTTAGTACACACAACAACACGTTAAAATTGCTGCAGGGGACGGTTATTGGATTGTCGCGGGTGGATATAGGACGAATAAAAAGGAACGAACAGAAAAAGGAGAAGAAGAAATGAAGGGCTAGCTACTGGGACTGAAGCAACAATCGAGGCTTTTTTCCAAAGTACCACGGAAGTGAACAGATCATCGTGCAAAATTAAGGAGACGAAACTAGAACCTCGTGAGCGATTGTGGCCGTTTTTCCCCAGACACCCACGGAACTAAAGGGGTTAGTCTGTACCGCGCGTATCCTGAAGTTTATCGGCTTGTGTTTTGTCGCCAATCAGGACGCGAAGACCCACGCTAGCTCCCAGTGTTACTCCCTTGTGGACCAAATCTCGGCAATCCAAGCCGGCCCTCGAGTTTTGAGGTTAAACCGACGACGCTCATCCCGACATCGCGTGCTGTTTCCCTGTGTGAGCCACGCCCGACGGTAACCCTGGCCGTAGCCCGAACCACGGTCAATCACACGGACTGGTTCCCTGAGCGCACCCAACCAGACGACGGCGCCCAGTATCATCACGGTCCCGCCCGACCACTCGCCCGCGACCACGTGTCCCCTCAGCAGCCGGCCGGCCAACCATTACACACCCAACCCACTGTAAGTGTTTGTTAAGAAATAAAAAGGATTAAAGTGAATTTGTGTGTCGTTTAATCTATGAAAGATTGGACTCTTGGATAGCGATTCCATGACAAAAGCCGACCCTGAGAGTGAGAGGCCTCAAGCTCGAGCTAGCCAGTAAAAAGAGGCGGATGTAGCCCACCCCAGACGACCTCCGTGGCTAGACCCGAGGTTAGGGGAACCTTTAGACTAGCCCTTCTGGCTAGGCAGTAACACAGTGAGAGATATTCAATATTTTATGTCTGCTTATCTGTGCTATATCGCTAAACACCAACCCTAGGGTAGAGCTAGGGGAAAACATCTCTGGAGTATAAATTTGGATCCAGTTGCTAATTGGTTGATGTTCAAGTTTAAGATTGGTTTTTTAAATGTTTACAAAATAACCGTCGGAAATATTTGTATGGATTTAGCACAGCGACTGCACGAGCAAATGAAGAACTTGCGAAGAATAAAAAAAACAGATGTCCTATCTTGTTTTAGAGGAATAGCTGCAGTATTGCGTGGGCCACCAAAGGCATTGAAATTCCTATAGTAGAGTAAAAGAGAGTGGCTCAATTCTACCCACTATCAAATCTACAAATCTCAATTACCCCCTCAAATAATGAATCCGACCGCCTATCCGGCACAACTGGTAGCCCACCATCGCACGCCAACACCACCATCAGATAGGGGAAATTTCCCCCTACCCGATAGTGGCACTGGCATGCGTGGGTGAGCCTCCAGCCACCAGCCACGCCAAACCGAAGATCCAACGCACCGCCTACAAAAGCAGCCTTGTCCCCTCGAAAAATCAATCAAGAAATGACCCTAGCTGGACACAATTACATATATTCTCGTCAATTCAAATAAACTAACTAAAGATCGGAAATTACCAAATTTCAAGCGACGCATCCGTCCCCCCAAACAATCACCTCAATCGACGATTAAATCTTAAATCTCCCCTACTAGCTGGTGCCGTTAGCTCCCGTAAGTGAGCCAGTTGCCACAATTCGTCGATTGAAGCGACCGTCCACAAGATCAGACACGTCGACTGAAACAGTCACGATGGAGTGATGGAAAAATTCACTATGACTCGCGAACTTTTCCCTTGGTGAATTTTTTTTTATGTAAACCGCATAATTTTTCTCTAAATGGTAGACGTTTCAGCTCAATTGATCTTAAGAGAACAAAGTTACAACTTGTCAAAGTTGACCGTTTTGTATGAAAATCGGCATGCGCTGTTATTATATTGAACACAGGTGTATGAGTTTCATAAACTTCAGATCGCGTCCAGCCAAAACATCCCGAACTGGAACATTAGGTTGTCTACCTCGAGCCCAAAGGGAATCGTATAGTTCAGATCTGACTCCACAATGCTCAGCACCGTACCAAATAATGTGATCTACGTCCTGGTAGCCTTGTCCACAATCACAGGGTTTTTTAAAAAAATTTATTAAGGAGACTTTCAGCCCTGGGCTGGTTCGTCTCCATATCACAGAGATTGCTCAACACGGAACAAGTGAGCTATTAACGAATAGTGATTGGACATGAGGCTAGACTTGACACGAATGTAGTTTCGACCCACCTCCAACCCTTTGAACTAAAGGTGACACCTTAGAGTTGATCGAATATAGCCATCGTCCCAAACTCCCTTCACTCCATTTATTTTGCCAACTGGTGAGTGACTGTTGACGATAAGTGAAGAAAAAATCGTTGTAGGCGATTTGTCAATCGCAAATATCGCCTTCCCTAGGGCCCACCTTTGCAAGCGAGTTCGCCTTCTCATTGCCCGGTTTGAGCAATGAGATGGGACCCATGCAAAGGTAATGCCAAAAATCTTAAAGATAAAGCACTTAGAAGCTCTCGTAGTTTCTTGAGACCGACCACGTGGAGCGAATAGCCTCGACAGAAGTGAGACTATCCGTAAAAATAAAGTAGTGACCTGGTGCAAGTGAGGCGATAGTTTCTAGAGTATAATATATTTACGCCAGCTCAGTAACATATAAGGAACAAGGAGCTTGAAGCATTCGAGAGGCGAAACCATGTATATTAAAATCTGAAAAAAAAATCTATCTCGCTTTAAGGGGAATTAATCATCGGTATGAAAACTTTAAAAAAAATGTATTAATGTACCAAAAAACATTTTTTTTTAGAACAAAGTTTGTTTCCCCAAATGCATTGCGGCTAGAAAAACATCTCGTGAAAGTTTTATAAAAATATGCTTTCTGAAAAAAAAAAAACTTGCTTATATGCTGCAGTCCACTGCAAGATGGGAATATCCAAATATAGAACATCAAGAAATGGAGACTTGGCTGTATATTAAATTCGACAACCGCACGTATATGTTAATTATCCATGTTAATCAACAATTACCCGATCCAAATATAGAAAGTTTACTCTTGGTATATCAGTCAGGGCAATAATTTGGTATTGAGTGAGCTTTCATAGCCTAATCAATTTTGGCCAAGTTTCTGGCGGTAGCATATGTGGTTGACTTTCCACAAAGTTTGACTCGGTAAACATGCAACAGGTTGGCACTTAATTGCGTGCTCGTGCGAAATACTGATGTCAATATGGGAGCAATGAAGTGGAGTCGCTATGTGCGAAAGACATACACTCTTGCTAATACTGGAATGAGAAGTAACGTATGTGGGACGCATTTGACAAGTTCATTAATGTCGATTACCTGTAGTTACATGGAAATTCGAAGAAAGCAAAAGAAAAAGATATCTTTGCAGCATGCAACCTGAAATTGACCACGTGGTAATAATCCAATAATTAATCGAATTAGAGTACATGCATCTAAGGATCGATATTGTCATAATGAGTATTTTTAATGAGGTTTTATAAAAAAAAGCTGTTCAACTACAATTAACTTAATTTATAAGAAATTTATATTTCATTTGAAAAATCAGTCAACGAGTAGCATAAACATTTCAATATTTACCGTGTTAGCGCACGGTTTTGCGTTCATATGCTATTTTGTTTGCTCATCATCGTGTTTTCAGTCATCTTCTGTAGTATGTATACACACAAACCTGCAGCGATTTTCAAGCATTGCTGTCAAGCACTTCCTCAAGGAATGAGCAACTTGGCAGCAGTACTTCACTTCTTCAGAAAGATAATTTTTCTTGCTCACTCACGCCAAACTACTTCCCCCGCAATCTGATTCTGGAACAACTGTACAGTAACAGTATGGAAGTTTTCAATAGGCTTCGAGGCTTTCATCCAGTCTCTGTAGCATGTAACAGCGAGAAAGATAAACTGACAACTTGCGTCCGGTATCATCAACGTCTTTTTCATAATGGCAAATTTGTGCACACTTACGTATGTTGTTATAAACTTGTGTTTACGTCTGTCTTGTTTGAATATCTTCCGGCAAGTGGGACGTTTTACGTTGAAAATGAGGTCAGGCAATAGAGCTTACATATTTTTTATCGGAAAAATTTCAAAGCGTCTATTTTAAAGACACAGCTTCGTCGATACGTGAGTACCTTCATTGTATTTAAATCTCTCTTATTGCCGTTTTCTAATAGAACTGATTTTCAAAAACAAACAAAATGGACAGCAAATCCGTATCGATTGAATCTTTTGCCAAGTTTCGTTCCTGTAAATGAATAACAGATGAGTTAAAACTTTACCGCAACAGATTGTGAATGCTGATGGAGTCATTTTAATTTTTCAAAGTTTAGAAAACTTAAATTTAAAGTAGTTTGAAGATTGTTGTGTGTACCGAAAACCTATACAAAACCAACCTACACAATGTTTACCCAGTGCTGTCATATTTGTTTTATCAGATAAGAGACCAAAGCAGATTTGGGACTCCAACCTCTTCCTTGGTGGACTAGCGTGGACATTTTTAAAAAGTGTTAGGTTTCTTGCCACCCTCCAGTTTGATTCATAATTTAAAAATATGAGTCCTTCATCAATATTTACCATTTATGCACAGATATTATGTTAAGAAATGCTTTAATGTTTGTTGAAAACTATAAAAAAAACATATAAGGAACCAACGTTTTAGCGGCGCCGGTGGTGTAGTGGTAAGCGTGATTTCCTCTCACCCCAAAAGGCCTGGGTTCAGTCCCAGTCGGCGCCGCCGGGATTTTCTGAGGCCTTCTGATCAGCCGTAGGGAAGTAAAGCCGTTGGTCCCCGGTTCATGAGCTGATGGGTCGATAGGTATGGTCCAGGTGTGGGAGCTGCCTCCCTGGCGTCGGTAGCATTGCTCAGTACGGAAAACAAGATCTACGGAAAACAAATCAAAGAAAAAAAAAAAGAAAAAAGAAACCAACGACCATTTATATAGCTGCTGAGCTAGTGGAATATTTTTAAAATATTTGCACTAGAGAAAAGAATTTATTATAATTAAAATTTAATAGATAGTACAAGTAGGCTCCAGCCATTAGCCTGCAACAAATTTTTGTAAAATATGTTCAATAAATTGATTTTTTAGCAAGTGGCCACATTGCCCTATCGGTGAAATTGCCCCACTTTCCCCTACTGCTGTATGTGTTCACATTTCCCCTCGTTTTAACCATCCTAATGGATTAGGAAAAAGTTACACATTGTGCATTACCGGGTCACAAAAGACCCAAACTGCAATTCACTCCCGAAAATCCGTAAATTTTAAGTGTTGGCAGCTTTTGTTAACAAGACAAATCACGTTGCCAAATCGTCTGATAGTATTTCCACGAATATCCTACAACGGTGCAACATCGCAACATCGAAAACGACACTTAATAATTCTATCGGACAACTGCACACAGTTAGCGGCGCCGGTGATGTAGTGGTTAGCGTGATTATCTCTCACCCCAGCGGGCCTGGGTTCAATCCCAGTCGGCTTCGTCGGGATGTTCTGAGGCATAACATCTCTGATCACGCCTTCCTTCGGCCGAGTAAAGCCGTTGGACCCCGGTTCATGAGTTGATGGGTCGATAGGTGGTAGGGTCCAGGTGTGGGAGCTGCCTCCCTGTGGTCGGTAGCGTTGGTGCTCAGCACGGAAAACAAGATTGACGGAAAACAAATCAAGGAAAAAAAACTGCGCACAGTTTACAAAACTGTTCAGATAAATCAGATTCATGGTTTATCTGAGTGTTTGCTCGTAGCTACTGATTCATTCTTACTGTAAACTGTTCTCCAAACCTGTTTTGAATCAATGATTATTTTTATTTACCTTCTGATCGTCGATAAACGACCGTGTAGCAAAATCTTGGGTGTAAAATTTTGGGATATATACTTGATCTGAATCGCTAATTATATAACGTCAAGAAATGTCTTACTATTGATTGTTTACTTCTGTCGCTAATTTTCCTTTGCCTTTTGAAAGCACAGAACACAAACAAAATTGGGGCACTTTTCGTGGTCCAATTTCATGGCTCAACGAGTGATTGATTATGCGCAAATGTCATATCAATATTTACTTATTCACTCGTTTTGATAGCAGAGGCCTATAGACTTCTCTAACGTTTGTGAATTGCACAAGTATTAGTGCAGAACTTTGGGTAAATTGAAAGGTTTTATTGCACTAATACTCATAATTTCAGGAGGCTGGCAACCCTGTATCAATCCTATAAGTTTGACAGTAGGCGACATCACGGGCCTTATTTAAATACGGCCCGCCTGACGTATACATGGTGGAAAGGAACGGAAAATCGTGTTATAAGCAGGAAGACAAGAGCAGATGATAGCATCAAAAACATGGCCGCCAGCCAGGCCCCTGCATAATTTACACCGAGTTCTGCACTAATACTTGTGCATTTCACAAACGTCAGAGAAGTCCATAGAGTACTACACGCAAAAGCAAACCTTACTTTTCGCCGTCCTTTTATTCTCCGTCCTCCATGAGAGTAAAAGCATAGAGGTAACTCTAAGACTAGAAGGTCGCGAAATAACGTGATCAACTTTTTGGTTCAGCTCTGGTACTCTCTTCGGTCCCAAGCTAATCGATTCACCCCTCGAAACATAGGAAAAACCAATCACCCCTCAATTTATCTGTCAAACTTTCATAGCGAATCAAAACAAACATTGCGTAGTACTAGAATTTTGACTAGAATGGGATACGTTAATCGTTTGCTTGGGACCAATAGGCTAGTCAATTAGTGAGCCAATTTAAAATCGTTAGTTTCGTATTGATTGTTGGTAAAAGAGACAGTAACAAATTGAGACCTACACGGAGAAAAAATACTACCCAAAATTTGAGTTCTTTTTACTTAAAATTGATTTCAGCCTCTCACTTGCACTCGTTATTGTTGTCAAAAAAGGAACAAGAGATTCGACCCAACGATATAGTTCAGCCCAATAAGTTACTTTTGAGTAAAATGCATATTCTCAAATTTACGTGAATTAAACTTAGTTTTGGGTAGAATATACTTGAGAGTAGGTAATTTTTTTTGCTGGTGTTAAATGGAAACTACTATATGCGATATACTCAAATTTGGGTTATTGGGCTGAACCCCGGAATTGAGGGAAAAGTACTTAATTTTGAGTGGTTTTTCATCTCCGTATAAGCAAACATGGCAGATCTGTCAACATTCGTGGATAAGAAACGGAAACTATAGTCGCTATAATCATAGTCTGGTGGATAGAATTTCGGTCTATCAAAAATCGGAACCAATTCAATATATTTTAGACCAACAATTGAAAAGGTACTATCAACTTTCATAAACAAAACGTTGATTATTCTTTCTACGCCAATCGAACGCAAATTACCAGGATCATCAGATAAGGGAAACTTTCCCCAACCCCAAGATGCTGTTAGCACCGACAAACCGACATGAATGACCATAGCAAAAACAATATAATTTCTTACCAAAGCATGCTACTGACATCTGGCTTCGTGTTCGCGGGAAATATTTAGCTAAACTATGAACCTGCATGCAAAAGTTATGAATTGGTTCGTGTTTGATCTATTCTGGACAAATTATTTTTATCTAGATCAAAAAATCCTATGGATTTGACATTTCGGATCACTGCACATTTAAATCGACCGTTTACGATTTTCGGGCATAAGTCAAAATTAAGTGTCATGTCGGTTTGTCGGTGCTGTTAGCATAGAGGTAACTCTAAGACTTGTAGGTTCCGAAGAAACGAGCTCAACTTTTTGGCTCAGCGCTGGTACTATCTTCGGTCCCAAGCTAATCGGTTCACCCCTCGAAACATAGGAAAATCCACTAACCCCTCATTTTATCTGTCAAACTTTCATAGCAAATCAAAACAAACATAGTGTAGTACTAGAATTCTGACTAGAATGGGACACGTAATCGATTTGCTTGGGACCAATAGGCTAGTCAAGTAGTGAGGATGATTTTAAAATTTAAATTCGTAAGTTTCGTATTGATTGTTGGTGTTAGTTTGCGTAGACGAGCCTTGAGTCACGAGAAAAGGGTTTCCTAAGTTTTGTACGCAATAGACTTCTCTGACGTTTGTGAAATGCACAAGTATTAGTGCAGAACTCGGGGTAAATCATAAGTATTAGTGCAAGAAAACCTTTGAATTTACCTAAAGTTCTGCACTAATACTTGTGCAATTCGCAAACGTCAGAGAAGTCTATAGCTGATGTGCTCTTTTCTGTTGTTGGTCGTGATTTTCTCGATTGGTTCCGCTATTTGATAGTTCAATTCTGAGTACTGCGAACTAATTCAAAATGCTTGTCATCTGGGAGCCGAGTCGAACTGTCAAACGGGAACCAAACATTCAAAAGAGTTCAGCAGTTATGTGGGTAGTTACTGTTTGAACCACAAGTAAAGGTATTGCCACCTACTGAAAACAAATTAAGAATTATAATTATGAAACTGTCGAAACATCAACCTTAGTGATGCTCGAATAAGTGTTTTTATTTGATATTAATAATAATGCCAAATAATAATGCTACGAATTGCTGCAACAAGAATTTAATCAAACTTTATAAGTGTCATGTGAGCTTTCTGGGCAGGTGCACTCGCAACACCATGTATACGTAATTTGTGGAGCAGATAAGGAGGAGCTAAGAGTTTATTTGACAGCACGTATATACGATTTTGTGAGCTGTTTCAGCAAACAAATTTGAAGCTTCGAAAGATTTTCAAGATGTATGCTTGCTCACTTGAAAAATTAAACCGACAGAGTTCGCAATATCCAGGTTCAATTGGTTCCCGAGATTCTATCCGCCAGACTATGAATAAAGCAACTATAATGGAAACGGGGAGATTTATGTGAAGCTTCGCGCAATGATCTATTGCGGAACATGCATTTCGACATCATCATGTAAATGGAATATCTATGCAACCTGTGAGTTTTCCCATTGATTCAATTCGGGTTTAGCACTAAATTGTTCACACAAATGGCTCATTGGTTAATAACTGAGTGGTGCAAAGTAGATCACTTTCAATTTTCATATATAGATGTCCAATGCAATATGGCCGCCCAAAATTTCTGAACATTTCAAATGAAACCCTAAGCCGGCGCCGGTGGTGTTGTAGTAAGCGTGACTGCTTTCTCACCCCTATGGGTATGGGTTCAATTCCAGACGAGGTCGGTGGGATTTTTCTGAGGCATAAAAATCTCTGGTCACGTCTTCCTTCGGAATGGAAGTAAATCCGTTGGTCCCGGCCATTGTGTGTTGTGAATGGGTGCGCTATCCTACCCTACGCTATCCTCCACATTCGATTGCCGTCAATGGATGGCAATCGATGTCCGTCGATGATTGGCACTAGATTGCGGAACAGAGACTGACGTTAAATAAAGGGGAAAAAAAATAAAGCCCTAACTTTCCTCTTTATTATGGTGTGTAAACATATGAGGTTTTCTTGAGAATTTTTAAAGGTATACTTACTTTGATGTATCAAGAATTCGCAAAAATTTAGATCTTTTGAAAACTGTTAGAGCCCCTAGGTCCCGAGGGTTCCATCAATTTAACTTTTACCGATCGAATTTTCTAGTTTTATAACTAGAACTACTGAATGAGTACAAAAAAAAATGATTTTTGAGAACCGCGTGCAAAAAGTGAACTGGTTTCAGCTAGATTTGCTCTAATAAAGCAAGTCAAACCTATGGTATTTTTTTGGCGTTCTGAGGGCCATTTTGACGGTAGTTTTGGCGTTTCTCAAGTTATTGGGGGGGGGGGGGGGTGTAAGTAGAGAAGCACCATGGTGTTAGGTGGTGTTAGGTCAGGTATTGGGTGTTTTCAAATATTTTTTTGCTTATATTCAATTCTTCACTAGCTTACTTCGTAGAATTGTTTAGGATCATTTTGCTAATTTTAAGCTTGATATTCGGCGGTATTTCACTATGGCGGATGAGTATTCAGTGAATCACTAGTGTTCTAGATAGTGAATAGTGAAACTTTGTATTTCGGAAATTAATGTCCCATTTCACATGAAATTACTCTTTCGTGTATGCTGCACCGCAGCAAACGTCAAGTAATAGTTTCATTGTAGTACGTGTTGTGGAAGCTGATATTTGTGCACTTAAAGTTTCGAAGTGATTACAAGATTAAGGATCTCACAACAAATAACCTCAATAAAAAGGTGTCATTGAAAACCCCCTTTCCTCGCTCCACGTTATTCGTAATACGCAATATGCATGCATAGCAGTGGATGCAACTTTGTTTCTAACGCGTTCTTCGGGGGTATACAGTAGCTATGGTTTCTTATACATATGTGTAAGCACGCTGCACAAGAATTAGTACGCATTTCGAACTTGTTCAAACAAGACGTTGCTAAACTAGCAAGTGCTTCATTCATTTTTTACAATGGATTCAGACACTGCAGATGAGGAAGATTTTCAAATCGACGTCAATTCCGATAACGATTTATCTGACGTGGATAGTGTATGGGAGGAAGAACAAGAAGATCTAAAAGAAAATGACATTGTTAGCGCGGAAGAAGAGTGGGAGGATGTAGCACTGAGTCATTCACAGGCGTGTTACGAATCAAAAACAGTTTATCAAATGTTGTTGGACAGGATTCATATGGCCGAAAACACCAGCATCCTCTGAAATATTTCGTGTTCGACCTCCCAATAAAGGATTGAGTGCTTATATTCAGCATGTTACGTCTATTATAGATTGTATGTATTAAATTGTTTGATTTTGATGGAATAATTGAAAAAATCATTCGTTATACGAATGAACATGGACGCGACGATCCCAAAGAGAAAAACTGGAAAAAATTAACGGAAAATGAGGTCTGGGCAGTTTTTGGACTTTTGATAATAGCATGTGTACAGAGGCAACAAAAAACACCATGAAAGGCTAGTTCCATTCAAAGAAGGATGTAAATTGGGAGTTTACATGAAAATCAAGCCTGGTCGGCATGGATTGAAAGTATGGGTTGCAGCAGATTCAGAAAATGCCTGCGCCTGAAATCTACAAGTTCCTACTTTTGTGACATATATTGTACTTTCTGGTCTTGTTATAGGTTCGCATTTATTGTCAAAGACAACTCAAGGAAGCAGTAAACAGTTGCCAAGTGAAGTAGGAAGCACAGCCAAATGCAAGAAAAAGTGTACCCGATCAAAGAAAACCGTCAAAGTTCTTAAAAAACTTAAAATACGAGAAGAGAACCAAGGTCGTAGAGTTGTTATGGACTTGGTACAACCTTTTCTGGATCAGAGAAGAGAAGTAGTAGTCGACATTTTTTTCCTCAGTTGATTTGGCAGACTACTTGAGAGGAAAACTTACTTGACAGAAACACTGCGTGAAAACAAAAGGGAAATCCCGTTAGCATTTTTGCCTTCAAAATCTCGCAAATAGCATTCATCTTTAATTGGGTACAACAAACGGTCAACATTAACCTCATACGTACCCAAAAAGCACAAAGCTGTTCTTGTGTTGTCCAGTAATCCTATAATATTGTAGCAGGAGTTGACACTTTAGATCAGGTCACAAGAGACACGTCATGTGCCAGAATCACGTATCGTTGGCCTGTACGATTGTTTTGAAATATTCTTGATATTGCTTTGTATAATGCGTACATTATTTTAATTACCAAATATCTTGGCTGGAACAAAAATAATTCTGGCAGGCGAACGATATTTATAAAATATGCATCTTATTTTATGATAGAAGGTGTCGTTACTCAGAGATTCGAAAAAATTGTTGCTGGTGGAATACCACTCGAATGTCAAGATGACATGCATAAGTTATTGCAGCACATCGATGAAGTACGACGAAATCTGCCAGGATACTCACAAAATACTGAAAATTATCCTCAGAGTTCTGCAAACCCTTCTGAAAATCGTATTTCTTGCGCAATATGTGGCATTCGTTGCAAATCTACAACCTTCTCATGTGAAATGTGCAAACAGTATTATTGCCAAAAACATCGATGGGAAAAGAAAATAATCAGCTGTATAAAAGACTGCTCATCAGATCGTTGAACACACGCCAAAAAACCTAGGAAGACTGTTTGCAAGTGCGGAAAGCGAAGTACAGTAACATGTGTGAATTGTAGTTCAAGTATTTGTTCAATCCACAGGAGTGCACTATTTTTGTAAAAATTGCTATGTAGCTTGAACGGGAATGTATTTGGTGCATTATTATTTGTTTTTATCAGGACTGAATGATAAATAAAAATTTAAACAAACTAAACAAAATTAAACTAAAACAGGCCAGGGGTTAGGAGTAATTTATCTTTTAGTTGTCTAAACTATTGAGGCATAAAAATAAAATAAAATTATACATTTAGGCTTCTAAATCTGCTTGTATAACAGTTTGGTAAAAGCGTAACTCGTGAAAAATTATCTGAATTTAAAAAAAAATCTTCACCTAAACAAAATGAAAACGGTATTTTTCCAAATGAACCCCATTTTTGAATTGTATTGTAAGATTTTAATTTCTGGGAAGTCAATTTAATTCTTACACAGTTACAATATGGACGACTTTGCATGTTTGCAGGAAAAAGTTTGACTAACAATAAATTTTTCTGTCTCCTTTAAAAATATTCTAAGCAAATAAGGGGCCATTCAATAATTACGTAACCGTATTTGCGAACGTTTTTAAATCCCCTCCCCCATTTGTAAGATTTTCTTCATATAAAATTGACTTGTTTTATATGGAGTGTAATAAAATGCCAAAACCCCCTCCCTCCTTAAGTACTTATGTAATTATTGAATGGTCCCTAATTTTCATACAGCACCCTCTCAAATTAGAGTTTAAATGTTGTGGGTGAGAGGACTTTGAGAACGGGCACCAATATATTGTAAATACCTCCGAGCTACTAACCTGATATTAAGTCGACATTTTTTGGAATTCACTCACTATTTTTGCAATAAATTCGATAATTTAAATCATAATAGTATTCGATACTTTCTAAATAATTTAGAAATTATGTAAAAATATCGAATAGAAAGCTTGATGATTACTGTTTTTTTATTGGGTAACTGATCTGACACTGACGTTCAGAAGATGGCCTATGGAACTTTTAAAGGGACAATCATTTTCAGCAAGTTTACCATAACGCAAGACACATCTTTTTGTTCAATCTCATGTGTTTTAATATTGCCCTCTCCATGGACATGGAGGTTGACGGTACTGAAGCAAAGGGTTATGTTTAATTTCTTTATATTTGCAACGTTGATGATTTCCTATAGTGACACATATCACCTTCTTAATGCTTCAGTATGCCTCAAACGATTAATTCTTGGTTGTTAATAGAACTTCCTTGATGAAATCGGCTGCTTCATGCAGACTGAGCAATTCTGATTATAATATCAGATTTGTTCTGTATACAGAGGAACTGGGAGGGCTTATTAGAAACTTCTCACCAATAAAGTTATGATCTTCTATTAAATTTTGCATATAATTTTATTAATATTAAAGTAAAGTAATGAAATTGGGTTGTTAGCGGAATGCTAAATAAAACAGCAAAAAAGGTTATCTTCCATTTAATTCCACTTAATTAATTTTGGTATCCATGACAGATACGTATTTCGACTACAATGTGCAGTCTTCATCAGTGTCATTCCCACTAAAGAACTTATCAGAATCTAACCCCCTTAAGTACTCATCCCCTAGGTAAAAAAGTCAAGATCATAGGTATAAAAATGAAACTACAATGTGTTTAATCGGAACCTACCTAACTAATAAAAACCAAAGATTTAAGTAAGCTAAAGGAGAAAAATCTATACAACTCTCTAATAAGGAAAATCCCCAAAGGCTTGGTAGCCATCATAATAAAGTCAATTTCATTACTTTATTATGATGGCTACCAAGCCTTTGGGGATTTTCCAAAATTAATTAAGTGGAATTAAATGGAAGATAACCTTTTTTGCTGTTTTATTTATTAATATTTTATTTTATTTAAGCATATTATTTTTATTACAGTCAATTAGCATTAGGATACGATACAAGAGATTTAATATTACTTGCTCGTTTTGCGTAAAAAAATCAATAGTTGTTTACTTGTAATTACCTTTGAAAGTTTTTTTCAAGTTTTTTTTTGTGATCCTAATAGAAAGATAGGCAGAAAAAGTGAAGAATGGTTGCATGCAGGGTTGCTTCCACTCACTTGCTATAGATGAGTGATTTTCAGAGTTTTGAATTCGTTATATGTTGTAATGCTGATTTGTGTTGTTGGATGTGGGAGGAGATTGGAGGGCGGGTGAATGACGCATAGAGCCTGTCAATTTCGCTTTCAAAGTGTCGCAGTCAGCGGTTTTATGATTTGGGAGCGCTCGCGATTCGTAGAATCGTTGATTCGGACTGCAAGTAGCTTTGGCGGGTTTTGTGTGTCCGAAACTTGCTTTTTGGCCTCTTCTTGTGTCTAACATGTGCAGAGTATCATTATAGCGTCTAATGGTTTTGAGATTCATGGTTGCGTGAAATATATTTGTGAGAATATCTTTTTGAGATTTTAGTAGTCACGTTTTGTTTGTAGTTTATATTTTATGTCTTTCATGTAATCATCGTAAATAGTAGTTATTCAATAATAGATAGTTCATCCATATATTCGTACTTTGATGCAAAGCGCTGTGGATTACGGGATGCTCGATGACCTTGAAGGGATCGATTTTGCTTACTGAGCAGAAAATCATGGATTTAACCCCAAGCTTTTCCACAGCACAATAAATCGCCACCATTATTTGTATATTTGATATTGAACATTAACCTCGGAAACTATTTGCATATCAAGCGAAAACGTAGTCCTGTATTGTCGCAAAGCGTTATGGTTCTGAGATGCTCGATGACCCTGGAGGGATCGTGTTTGCAGAGCAGAAAATCATAGGTTTAATCCCAAGCTCTCCGTCATGACTCTTAAAATTCATGATCACTAAACAAAATGAATATGTTCTTTCGATAGCCGGCTATCGAGAGATTAAATAAACAACAAATAAACAATACATACTTTTGGTTGCATCGCCAACTTGAGGTGAATCCTAACCGAATACCCTACCCAACCCTCCAACTCCATAGCACTTATGAGGGTGTCGCTAAGTCGGTGGCCTCTCGTTAAGTAAGTACTATATCAATATTTCCTTCCCTATGCCTAGTTATGGTAAAGATGGGCGTGGCCGGGAATAGCGACAGTCATGCTTCTGTTACTCTTGTTTAGATTGGAACCAATGTTTACTCCCCAGCATTATTCCTGAAAGTAGTCTAACTGAGAATTTCAGAAGAGACGTGAGTGTCACTAGTATCCAATCTACGAAGTATATCATAACAACGCTAACGCTAACGCCAACGCTAATCTCATGTGTTTTAATATTGCAGATTGCATATTTATTTAAAAAAAAAAATCGACGGTTCCTTGATTATGTATGCAGATCGATTTTTGCCTCGCTTTGAGCTCCATTTTCTCTCACTATTTTGCTCGTTGGACGACGGGCAACAAAGCTTCTTCAATTTACGAAGAATAGTGTCGTGTGTAATAGTGACCCAGAGTTAATTGAAATAAAATCAACCCAAGTAGGTTGACTGAAATAAAAACAATCTGTTTATTGAACCCACTGTAAGGGCACGTACCCTATTCCAGAACATCCTCAAACATTATGAATGTGGTCAATTGGAGGAAAAGTGACTTCTAATTATTAAGTTGTAAGGAGATAATTTGTCGCACACCATGATTATCTCACCAAAACAAATGTCATTTTGAAATTTGCATCGGTTATCTTTCAAAGTCCAGAACTCGGTTAGTAGTACAGTTAAAAACTAGAAAGTAGTACATTCTATTAGATAATTTTATAAGCTGTCAGGCAAAAATATGAAACCCCAAATCAATTAATTTTAACTTTCAGAAATGGCTTGTCTACCAATTCAACAAAAAATAATCCGGAATTTGCTGTGTTTGACAGAACCGTGTGGCCTTATCAGCTAGTCCACAAAAAAGTTGAGGAAATAACCTTTAAAACGGTAAAAAAAAAAACATTTAAAAAATGATAAGTAGAACCCGAGATACATTATTTTGAAAAAAAAATTCGATTTCATTTTCAGTGTAGTAGTCGAATAGTTAAGGCAACTTTGCGTTTAGTAGCTTTTTAATTATGTTTGTTTTTGGTAAATGTATACTTGCAATATTGGACTTTTATATACATAAATTAAATGTCTTAAAATGGGTTGAAACCAACGAAACCTAAATGTTGCATGTGATGTTTAAAACTTTTTCTTTTGAGAGCACTACTCTGTCTTTTATTTCTAGTATGCTCTTGGGAAAATGCATCCAATTCCATGAGTATTTTTTTCTACTCCTCCGCATCAAGTTGGATAAGAAAACAGGCAAAACACCTGTTACTATCAGCATAATAACGGCAAAGTTATAAATATTCGTACTGTCATTCTGACGACATTTCGATGATAAATGCCGATCGTGGGATCAAATTTGAGTTCACGTTAAGAACTACCACCATCCACCCCGTAATTACAGTTCTATCGAGTTAGTCAATTCTGTTTTCTGCTTTTATTTTAAAGAAAGTCATTTCAAGTATCAGTTTCAGAGAATTCCGAATGCTCATTTTGTGTGAGGAAGTATATCTTAATATCAATTCATACAAAGGAAAAAGATGAAAAACTTGAACCAACAAGCGTCGGCAAACAGGATATAGAACTGGGGGAGTGAACGGATGGAAGATTGTTTGCCTTAGTTTATGTTCAGTTTGCATAGGGGAGTTACGGATGGACATTATTCAATTATTGGAAATATTCCCGCTAGTCAAAGTTTTCTTCACGAAAGAACAGCGAATGACAGAGTTTTCAATTTTATTGATTTGGATACAGATAAGTACATTCATGTTTTATAATTAATCATTAAAACCGAAGGTGTTACTGAATAATCTCACGTGTTCAACACATTTAAAATTATTACTATAATTATTATTATTATTATTATTATTACATATTAGTTTATTGTTTCGGTTTATCACTAGGTATCAGTTATAGAAAAAATATCTAAATTGACAACAGCCGTTCGTGTTAAACGTTGAAAACCTACTGAAGCAGCATTTTCTCTTCCCGTTTATTTACTGTTCATCAGTCGGACAAGGTTCGATAAGAAACGTAGTCCCATGACCATGGCGGCGTGGCGGTTTAAATTGATAAATTGTGTCAACATTTTTGGTGGAAATGTTATCGTCTCTTCCGGCGTCATATGTTTCGGTGGATGACAAATAAAATATTGTTCCTCACCCGTCTCGCTCTTTACCCTGTATAATATGAAATTCGTTTTTTTCCGCTCAGCCAATGGTTCATAGGCATCAAAGAAGCATGCATAAAGGTCGTTGAAGTCGCAAAACATTACACCTAAATTGTAAAATGCCTACATAAATTCAGAAGTCTTTCTTTTTTGCAATACAATGGCTAAGCGCAGTTTTGTTTTCGTAATGGGTTTGGCTTGTTTTTATATCACTCGTCCATATGCAAATGCAATAAATTTGAGGAATTCCATTCTGGGTGATAGGTATCGGTACATTCCTCCTGTTAGAATCCACGTTGACAGTCAGTCGAATGTTTGACTGCTCCTACGAAAATGGCACGACTTAGGATGAAATTCTTCCTGATTGAACGATATCGAAGGATACATAAGGACTATTATCGTTAAGTGGCTGTGCAAGTCATCTTCTTTATTGACGTTCACGTCCAGATTGGTGTTGGGTAGACATTGGTTGGATCATGTCATATCTTTACCACGTCATCCGGAGATTACGACGTATAACTAATCATGAGTAAATATTTGCCAAGCAGATTGATAGTTCCGATACCTACACTCGTTAAGATGAGTAAAGCGTTAATGTTGGAATGGAGCATTGTGGTGGTAGTTTTACGTTATTCTTGTATTCAAAGGATACCATTTTCAAATCAATATCAAAACTGCTTTTCTGTTCTGGTTAAATCAGTAAGTCATTTTTAGGTAAGATGGATATGTCTATTATTGCTTTACTTTGCTAGATGTTCGAAATTTGTACCCACAATTTAATGTTTGATGCATCTTTGAAGTTTTCAAGCGAGCTGGGAATAGTAAATTAACATCATCTCTGACACCATGTTACTGCAATGTAATTATTCATAATTACATCAAAGTGATAATCAATCTACAAAAAATGTGAAATTGAGAATAGAATCCATTTTTATCTTATTGATATTGATAATATGGATAGTTATAAATGAAGTATGAGATGAATCACAACACAATATTATTGTGTCAATGGTTACTACTTCGTGATTGATCAAAATCAGTGAAATTGCACATTGACTCAAATGAGTGGGGCTGGGAGTGACCATCCATTCTGAATGTATAAGTTTTTTTTGCTCACTCTTTTCCATGTTGGACCAGCTTTGACCAAAAAACCTGAATTCTAATTAACAAGTCCACTTACGCGCCAATACACCCAAGCATGTGTTGCGGACAAGCGTGTGTCATTTGCCAGGATAGCTCATTCAGGGCGGTTCTACCGGTACTCATGCAAACATAACTGTTTCAGACATCAATACACTGAAAACTTATAATCGGAGAATTCATCAAAGGAAGGCAAAATGGCTAGGATTTGCAATTTGGTTCTCGCTCACAGTTGCATACATAAGCTTTTCATTTGGAATTATTATTCAATTGTGGTGTTGATTTTAAAACTAAAATCACCTTTTATCTTTTCGATGGCAACTCGAGTTACTTGCTGCTGATGATGACTGGAACAATGACTGTTTCGCTACCCACGCTGCCCGCATAAACGCGAACCATAACTTGACCTTACCGAAAATGAATAAATTGTGAGTTGACTACCTGGAAGGAGCGGAATACCTAGCCCTGGTCTTCACAAGTTCCTACTTCACGCCTCCACCGAGTCATATGATAACAAAAGACTACCAGTTGAAACATGGACACAGCTAGGTGGCGTAGCCTGGGCAATGTTGCCAGTCCGGCAATAGCTAAGTGAAGAGTTGCGACGCGAACACTGGCGCGGTAACCATAGTACGGTGATAGAGGAATTGCTTAATCAAACCCGAGCGTCTGTTCACCATGGAGGTAAGGCTCAAAACGGCATCTGTTCTCCATATTAGCAGCGGCTGATCACCGTCCTAGTACCAGTGTGGGACTCTAAACAGAGCTGTGCACGATGGCCCCCCGGCAGGCCCAACAAGCCGCCCTGAAAAAAAAACATAAAGCTGCAAATACTGAAGACAGAAATACGGATCGGAACAATCGGCACAGATCTACGCGACGAAATAAGAACTACGATTGGAAACTTGGAACATGGAACTGCAAATTGCTCGGCTTCCCGGACTGTGATAGGTTAATCTATGACGAACTTCAAACAACCGGTGGAAACCAACGATTTTAAATTGGCTCACTAATTGACTTGCCTATTGGTCCCAAGCAAATCGATTAACGTACCCCATTCTAGTAAGAATTCTAGTACTACACAATGTTTGTTTTGATTCGCTATAAAAGTTTGACAGATAAAATGAGGGGGTCGTGGATTTTCCTATGTTTAGAGGGGTGCATCGATTAGCTTGGGACCGAAGATAGTACCAGAGCTGACTCAAATAGTTGAGCACGTTTCTTCGGGAGCTTCTAGTCTTAGAGTTACCTATATGCTTCAATCAGACAGCTTCGAAGTCGTACACTGATAAAATTTCAAAGATCGTTTTTATGTGTCCCACACATGAATTTTTGCAATGTGATCAACAAATGATATTTATGTGTCGGACACATACTTAATATAAAAGTCATGTAACCACACATAATATTCATTTGACTCATAAATTTCATGTGTGATTCTGGATGGATTCTGTTGATGTGTGGTCACATGAAAATCATGTGGAATTTTACATGGAAATTCCAATTAAAATGTGTGGAATTCTATTAGTGTAGCACTGCAGGAACTTTGCTGGACGGGACAAAGGTATGGAAAAGCGGGCATCGAGCGGCTACTTTCTACTAGAGCTGTGGCACCACCAACGAGCTGGGAATCGACTTTGTAGTGCTGGGTAAGATGCGCCAACGCGTGATTGGTGGGTACACGAAGGGACACCCGACGACAAGAAAGAAGCGTTCTATGCGCAGCTGGATCAGGTGTACGACGGCTATTCACAACGGGACGTCAAAATCGTCATCGGCGACGTACGTCAGGTAGGACGGGAGGCAATGTATAGACCGGCAATCGGGCCAAACAGCCTGCATGCCATATCGAACGACACCAATTATGCGTGAACATTGGAGCCTCTCGGGGTATGGTAGTTCGAAGTACCTTTTTCCCCCACAAGGATATCCACAAAGCACCTGCAGATCCCCTGACCAACATACAGAAAACCAAATCGATCACGTTCTAATCGACGGGAAATTCTTCACCGACATGATCAACGTCCACACGGAAGTTCTACGAGAAGCTAAATAGTTCGCGCAAAGGCTACGTGCCGCAAGCAAGGATGTGCAAGGCCTTGGACGGTAACCTTCTCACGAAGGAGTGTGAGGGGATTGAGAGGTGGAAGCAGTACTATAACGAGCACCTCAACGGTGAAGCAGCAGAAAACGAAGGTGGCACTGCAACAGACCTTGGAGGACACGCAGAAGACGACAGGCTTCCGGCCCCTGATCTTCAAAAAGTTGAGGAGGAGATCGGTCGGTGGTGGTGAAGCACTGGTTAGAGCGCTGCACTGGATAATTGCCAAGATTTGGGAGGAGGAGATATTACCGGAGGAGTGGATGGAAGGTGTCGTATGCCCAATCTACAAAAAGGGCGACAAGTTGGATTACTGCAACCACCGCGCGATCACACTGCTGAGCGCCGCCTACAAGGTACTCTTCCAAATTCTATGCCGCCGCCTGTCACCATTTGCAAGAGAGTTCGTGGGGCAATACCAGTCGGGACTCATGGGTGCCCGCGCTACCACGGACAAAAATTTCGCAATTCGGCAGATTCTGCAGAAATGCCGCGAATACAACGTGCCCACACATCACTTGTTCATCGATTTCAAATCCGCATACGACACAATCGATCGAGATCAGTGATGGCAGATTATGCACGAGTACGGATTTCCGGATAAACTGACGCAATTGGTCAAGGCGACGATGGATCGAGTGATGTGCGTAGTTCGAGTATCGGGGACACTCTCGAGTCCCTTTGAATCTCGAAGGGGGTTACGGCAAGGTGGACTTTCGTGTCTGCTATTCAACATCGCGTTAGAAGGTGTGATCAGAAGAGCTGGGATAGACACGAGTGGCACGATCTTCAGGAAGTCCATCCATTTTCTTGGCTTCGCCGATGACATTGACATCATGGCACGGAACTTTGAGACGATTGGGTAAACGTACATCAGACTGAAGCCTGAAGATAGGCGTTGCGTTGTCGCCAGAATGAACGGTGGTGTGATTGTAGGTTCATCTGGCGTCCGATCGGCTCTGGTTACTTGTGGGCGACTCATTGAAACGGGGAGACACATAAAATCTAATAAAGAGAGAAAAAAGACAACGGAATGAAATTCATATACTAGACATTTGCAGAAACACACACGCAAACCAAACATGTATTAAGTTTAATGCTAGTTGAATTACCTATGATGGAGCGAATACGACAGAGATGGTATAAGTTCACCATGCAGACGATGCAATAATTTTTTTTAGTATTTTGAGTTCTGCCTACGCTTTCGAGTATTCAAGCAAGCATTTGCCACGTGTTTCATTCATAACATTGTAGAACGTTGCACACACGCAATATTTTATCCAATTCGCGTTCAGCAGGAACTGCAAACGAAATTTAGTATGAGAGGAAATTAGCGCTTCTTATTCGCTTTGAGCCTATCTAAGTTACAAAGCATGCATAGGATAGTGAGGAAAGCACAGATCTGATAATCGCATCGTTCGGAGTTCAGTCGGCAACCTTTTCCTATTTTTTCGATTTATTCAATAATACACTCCACATTATTGGTTTTCTTTTTCATTGGACCGCAGCTCGGTGTATCTCATCCTCCGTTCATGCGATCTCCACTAACATCCTTCGATGATGAATCCCTCATTATTGTAAGCAAATCTAACATCCCCCGGTTGGATGTATAAATCGTCTGCATATAACAGAGATCGTGTGTTCCGAACACGTCTCTGAGAGGGCCATAGGGTTGTCTCAATACTCCTATGTGACTAGACTACCATGCGTCTCAATTGATACATAGCTAACATAGCCTCATATTATATACTTATTTGGTTGGATCTTTATTTATTTGAATGAAAACCCAAAACTTGATCATTTAAAAAAAATATATCTCAAAAACAAAAATACATCGGTTTTATATGTTGGGTAAAAAAGCCAAAATTTTCAAGGAAAATATAAAAATATAGCGGCGGTGGTGGTGTAGTGGTAAGGGGGATTACTTCTCCCTTCAGCAGGCTTGAGTTCAATCCCAATTAGCGCCGCCAGGATGTTCTGAGGCATAACATCTTTGATCACGCCTTCCTTTGGAAGGGAAGTTAAGCCGTTGGTCCTCTGTCTATGAGTTGATGGGTCGATAGGTAGGGTCCAGTTGTGGGAGCTGCCTTCCTGGCGTCGGTAGCAATTAATACTCAGTACGGAAAACAAGATCGACGGAAACAAACAGCTCTTGGTGATGCCTCTGTTACTTTAAAATGTCAACTACAATATATACAACACAAACGTTTCAAGATTTTTTTTTAAATTTATGAATATAGGGTAACTGATGATGGTTGGACCTTGTTTCTAATAATAAAAAAAAGTTAAATATTATGAACAATTGATTTTATAAAACGTTTTTATTCAGCAAAGAATCATGATGTTGGTTGGACCTAAAAAATGATGATGGTTGGACCTATTTTTTCAAATGCTAGTTTAGCCCATATTTGTTTAAAAACTGTGTTTAGAGCTTATTCGTATCATGAAAAAACCCTTTTTATACAAACCCTTTTTTATATTTATATTTTTAACCCTTTTTAAGCTATCGAATATTTTTGGAATCGGTCAACTGGTTCCGGAGATATGGCCGGAACAAGTTCCAGGGTATATGGAACATGGACCTAATTTTGACATGGAAGGAATAAAACCTATCATGCGACACTTCACATTACTTCCAAATTCGATAACAAGATCAATAACAAAATTGAGTGCCTTGGACGACATTGGCCACTTCCGGGCATGTTCTGGGTGCCCCGGGGAATTTAGGTGCTTAAAATGACAGAATATCAGAACATAATTCCGGTGTTATAGTTTTTTTTTTCTCTCAGGAGTTTGTTTTTTTCGAAAATAAGTTTCAGTTAGCAATTTTTAGTTTGTCAGTTAGCAATTTTCAGTTAGCATTTTATTTCAAGTTAATTCACACATAGAAGGTGTATGAAAAGTGCTTAATGTAAATTCATATTAACAGATTCTTTCGGCGCTTTCGTGGTAGTTCGGAAATCGGTGATTACCGTTTGAGCCAACCTGACGATGGAATTCCTCCTCTTACGCCCAACTAGTGACTCAAGGTCTTTAGCAGCTTCCAAGATCTTTTTGGTCGTCTTGGGACTGCCAGAAGCAGCGCACATTCAAACCCAATCCCCTAGCTGGTTCTCCAAATCAACATTCAACACTATTTCCCTTCTATATTTCTTGTCGTGGCTTCCCTTAATTTTTGCGTGAAGTGTCGTTTTCGGAATATTGTACCATGTCTGTGCCTGATGTGCGGTAAGTGATTTATTTCTTACTAAAAGAACAGCCTCTTGAAGATTTTCGATCGTATAACTCTTTTCTTTAGCATTTTTTTTAATTGAAGAAACTGATCACTCGGCCAAAACGAAATCGAATTTCAAATCAACTGCGCATGAAGGATGTATACAAACCGAAGCGCACCTAGCGGACGTCTTAGGAAACACATAGGTCCAACCATCTTCATGCGTAGGTCCAACCATGATCATATTTATCTATTCGAATTTCGTCAATTATTCAAACATTTTAGTGAAACCAATGGATAAATGGCGTACTAACGTGTTGTTTACACCTTAAAGCAGTATTTTACTGCATGAAAATAAAAATAAATGTAAAAAATATTCCTTTTTTGTATGTTTGAAAGTAAGGCATGATGACGAGCTAATGCGTGGAAAGTGAACTGTTTTGAAAACTCATTGAAACTCAATTATTTTGAAGTTTTTTTTTTCAATAAAACACCCATGCAAATTGAAGAAAAAGAGTTTTTTATGATAGTAAAGTGATCTTTGAATATAAAAAATTAGGAAAGATTGACTAAACTAGCGATTGAAAAAATAGGTTCAACCAGAATCAATTACCCTAATAGAGACTGTAAATTATCTTTAATTTAAATCATATTTGAGATTTTATCTGTTTTTTTTTGCATGATGAATCCGAAAAAAAACCTGATTCGAAAGCTCGGGGGTCACTATCGTGACCTTCCCGTATTGTGAAACTTGAACATTAAAGGAAGTCTAGCGCAGCTTTTGAAGATAACCTACTAACAGCGGTTTGTATTCGACTCCCAATTGCATCATGGCGACAGGGCAAAACATCTTACATCTAAAGTTTCGTTTGATATCGTACAAATCGAATACCAGAAATATCACATATCAACGCAATACTTTACCACAACAGTGCATGTCCGTCTGAAACATAACGAACAGCATGCTTTTCAGTCGTTCTGTTTGCTTTCGAGGTGGCACATTCAATTACACTTGGGCAAGGTGACACCATGGCATGTATTTTAGGACATGCTACTAGAACGCTTTATGTGTAGCATCTTTTGTTTTACGCTGTTCCATTTTACATATTGAAAGAAACGGCGCATACGCTTTAAGACGATACGCTCACTTGTTAGCCAAAGTGGTATGTAGGTATATTAAAATTTTGAAATTCATAATAAATGAACGATGACACATCATGTAAACATTCCTTAGCGATTATCAAACCTTAATAGATAGGACTCGTTTTTCGTGCCTGCCAGTATTTAAAAGGCCTTAAGGTACACTGGGGCAAGTTGAAACGCTTGGAAAAGTGGGAAACGGAAGGCGCATCTCTTCGCTTAAGTGAATAATCACTTTAAAAAAAATCACAGTGATTATTCACTTCTGCTTATAGATTCCGTATCCGTATCTTGTACTTTCTTGTGTAATTCAACTTACCCTGGTGTACCGTATTCATACTTATGAAGGCATGGTTTACAAGTTATGGCATGTATATCAAATGTTTCCATGTTTTGCAAACTAAACAGATTCTGTAATGGGGTTGCTGGAGGGGTTATAATTTAATTTTGAAATCTTTATTTTAGCTTACTTTGTTTCATCAAATGCATTGCGTCTAGAAAATTATTTCGTAAAGGTTTTATGCAAAGCTATACATTCTGGAGAAAGTTGCTTGTACGCTGCAGTCCTTGACAAGAACTGCCATTACATTTTTTTTATGAAGGATATGGAGAGGATGTTCAACTTACATTGGATAAGAGATATTTGTTTTACGTTTATCAATTATGAATTACGGCTTATGAAATCTAAATGGATTAGTCCAGTAACAAGTATATTTGCGTGCAACTTGAGCGGTTGCAATCAAGTCGGTGGTAAAGTATTGAGCTACATGCCTGCAGTGCTGTATACGAATTGATAAAAAAGACCTTTGTATGCCACAAAAATTCCGTCTATCCAATATAATATGAATCACCATAAATTCTCGTAAACTCGTGCGTGTTTCCAACCAAATATCGACAAATTCATCATCCTATCATTGGGTGGCATCCCGAAATAGGACTCTTGTCAATCGTAAGATGTGAGTGTGTGTGTTTCAAATAGATGCACTATGAAGTAAGAATTTGTTGATGTTGTTTCTTTATTGAGAAGACTTCCAGCCAATGAAGTAAGAAGCCCTTTGAACCAACCCTAGTGTATGATTATGATGAAGAAGTGCTATGCACGCTAGGGTGGTTCAAATAATCCATTTCCTACTTTGTCGTACTTCAAGCTCACTTCAGCACGCCACCATAAATAAGTCATCCCATGGTCTACTGCCATGTGTTTTATACCAGCCGTATTTTTTCTTGTGAAGAAATAAGTTGATAGTAAACGAAACGTTTTGTTTTTAACGCATACGACGGAGATAAACAAAAGTAGAATGTATCCATATTTATTCCCGAATAAACCTTCAAATAGCCAATGATAGCACTAATATAAGTCAGGTTTGGGAAGCTAACAACTGAACTGAAGTTGAATGCTCGGTACGGAGCAAATCGGATAATTTGAACCACTCTAATACGCATACGTTTTGTGTTGCGTGTGGAGAACAGCCTGTTAGCTTCTGTTTATCTTGTGTCAGTCAATATTTGGTGATACATCACACCACACCTGTTGGTTCAATTTTCGACTATTCAACTCATCGGTAGTTTTGGAAAATAGATCAGAATCATAAAAGATGATTCCAATTTACTGGTATGAAGCGTAGTGGGTGGCATCGAAGCGTCTGTTCTTTTTCTTTAATCTTCTTTGATTATTCAGTTTATCGTAGGCCTTACAGATGCTATCGTTGCGGGGCCCAAAAAGCACTGTCACTAGAGTCATAAATTCGATACGAGTTGATCAACACATCGCTGTGTGGATGTGAGGTTTGTTTTATGACCTTCAGTGGTCTTTACGATTTAAATTAATAAATAGAATCGACAGGTTACTGAAGAGGTGATATCTTTTGCTCATCTAAAAAAAACTCAAATGGGAATGGCTGGCTATGAATATGCCTTTCTATGGGTTATATATTTTTATCATCTATCATTCATTTCATTTGCAATATGGCTTCCAGTAGCTATGTTAAGTTTGTAGAAAAACGGTTGCCATTGAGAGCAAGTACATCGTGGGTTTCTCATGTCTGAAAGTATATCTAATAAAGGAATATTGTTCGTTCGAAATTCAACATGTATCTACTAAACTGATGCGTAATTTTTCGTTATGGTTTTATAGTCGAATTGTTCATCTCGCTCCAACGTTTCAATCATGTTTGGGATCTTTATCAGGGTCTTATTTTCACATGTAACAATTAACAAGATTGCGTAAAACTAGACTCACATAGAATTATTCGCTCTTGTCCTATATTACTAAGTCTGAAAGAGCTTATACTCTAGACGGGCTGTGAGTTCAATCCAAGGCCCATATATTTTTTTTTTTTTTAGAATTACTTTATTGGTACAGGTTCAATCAAATCAACTTTACAGAACCAAGTTATCATTTGCGTTATGCATAATTAATGTCTAAAATCTTAAGTTATGGGAATTGGTCGTCTCAACATACATAGCAAAAAATTCTGAATTATAATTGTGATGTAAACATTCATTCACGTAAACTTTTATTTCATTTCATGCAAACAAGAAACTTGCAAGCAATGTTGTTTACAAATATGGGCTGTTGTATACAATATTTGCAACTTTTCACGAAATGCTGTCTCAGAACTTTACACGATTTATAATGTAAACTTAGATGATATGTGATGCTCCTTTTATGTGCATCATATTAAACAAAAATTTACACTACTTTTTGGAACCGTGTAGGTAGAGATTTACAATCTTGTGAATGGGAAGAGGCAGAAAGAGATTTGAAATATGATTAACGATACAAATATTCCACTATTCCTAGAACATGCACAGATAAAAATTCTGAATTTTAATAGTGATGTAAACATTCATTCACGTAAACTTGTATTTCATTTCACGGAACCGAGCAACTTGTAAACAATGTTGTTTACAAAAATGGGCTTTTGTATACAATATGCTTTTGTACTCAGAACTTTACATGATATTTAATGTTAACTTATATGATATGTGATGCTCCATTTATGTGCATCATATTGAACAGAAATTTACACTACTTTTCGAACTGTGTGAACTTATTCCTATTCAAATTGATATCAACTGTGTCATTACACAATTATTACAGAAACTTCGCATTTCAAGCTTATTGCTTATCGAATATTACCTTATTGCGTGCTCTAAACTTAGTATTCTAGATGCACTTCCACAGTTATTAAGTGAGAACTTTCGATGCCTGGTACCATTTTTACAGTAGTATAATTGCGTGGCATATACAATCATACTCTACGCTCAGGGAAGTCCAGAAATTTTCCAACCCAAAAAATTCCAACCGGGAATCGAACTGAGCATCCTCCAGCATGGTAGTTACGCCTTTACCGACTGAACTAAGGAAGTCCTCACAGAATCAAATATATATAAAATAAAACATTATATGAACTAAACACAAGGTTAATCAAACTACAAGTCTAAGGTTAATACTCTTCAAGAAAACATATACCTATATCAGTTTCATCAACTTCACATCACGTCTAGCCAAAATGTTCTGAACTGGAACATTAGGTTGTCTACCTTGACCCCAAAGGAAAAATTTATTTAATTAGCCACTTGGGAAGTTTAGATAACCACTTATGGTTTTAAAAAAACTGTCTAATAGTCCAATACAGCGGTTATCAACCTTTTGTTGATTGCGACCCACTTTTAGAAATATCCACCGATATTTAGTACAGATGTTATAGGGAAAAAATTACCTTAAACGTATCAAAATGACATAAATTCGCTAAATTATTTGATGATTTTTTTTTGGAATTTGATGCTGTATGATTGACAGAAAGCCAAACACAAAATGGCTTTAAAATAGCTTAAAAAGCCGGAATTTTCCAATCAAGTTAATTCAGCCAAATATGCGCTAAAATCCCAAATCAGCCAAATAAACGGACTTAAATTTGCGCATGAGTGGTATCAAAACGACAAAATAGTATCTCATAGAGGTAGCTCTAAGACCAGATGGTCCCGAAGAAACGTGCTCAACTTTTTGGCTCAGCTCTGGTACTATCTTCGGTCCCAAGCTAATCGATGCACCCCTCGAAACATAGGAAAATCCACGAACCCCTCATATTATCTGTCAAACTTTCATATCGAATCAAAACAAACATATTATAGTAAATACTAGAATTTCGACTAGAATGAGGTGCGTTAATCGATTTGCTTGGAACCAGCCTATTCTTCAAGTAGTGAGCCAATTTAAAATCGTTAGTTTCCACTGGTTGGTAGTATTACCACTTATTAGAAAAGTACCTATAAACGATACAATTGATAGAAAAAAAATACTAGAAAATGGCCACACAGAAACACCAAAAATGGTCGCACAATTTCTAAATGAGCCTATAGTTACCAAAATGGCTTTAAAACACTAAAACGGTCTAGAAATATTAAAACGGCATTAAAACACTATAATAATCTCGAAGTCGTTAAAATGGTCCTAAGACCGTTGAAAATGGCCCAAATAAGTCAGACTTTACAAACTAGTTTAAAAATACCAAAACGGCCTTAAATCGTCAAAGCTCAATTAAGATGATCCATAAAAAATTGAAATTCATAAATTTTTTGAGGCTGAAGTTTTATTTCTATGATCCACCTGAGAGAAGCCCGTAAGCCATAGGTTGTGAAAGGCTGGTTTAGCAGTATGGGTATTTTCGGAATAAGGAAGATATACAGAGGCCATAAGGCATTACAGAAATCTTAAATTCCTTTAATAGAGAAGTTATAATATCCTGATTGGAATATCATGGTTTAAACACCTTTCAGAGAATTATTATTTTCAATCTGAATTCAGGAGTCTGAGTTGGCTTCGGCTTAATTTCACCGACACCCTAGTCTGTGAAATTCCCTTTCGACTCCGACTCCTCGACACCAACTCCACGATCCCGACTCCTCGACTCCGACTCCTCGACTCCGACTCCTCGACTCTGACTCCTCGATTCCAACTCCGACTCCACAGCCCTGCAACAAACCACTACGACCGATGATCGTTCAAGCCCGGAGATAAGAAGCTTTTCATATAAAATGACATCTCCGATAGCAGTTATCAATGTTTTCGGAGTTATAATATGACATATTTTTTCATAAAATATTATGTTCTGTCAGTAACGGCTTTATGCAATTGCAGCCTGAAATTTAGCCTAATATATTCTCCCGGCTGGTCTCCAGTATGTTGTTGAATCCGGTTTGAACATACGTCATATTTTATCGACAATATCGGTTTTCTATTTCACACTTTTCCATCTGATAGCTTAATACACCTAAATCATAGCACAGTGTAGCATGCGACCGTAGAAATCGTGGGTGGCTTTTTCAAACACATGGAAATCCAATTAGCCAAGTGCCAAGCTCTTACAGGTTCGATCGCTGTATCTATTTTTTCACTGCGCATCAACCTTTAACATGAAACAAACTCATCGCACACATTTTTAGCTTAATTTTCAAACAAACTGCGACTAGAAAATCATCTCGTGATGGTTTTGTTCAAACATTTTAATTCTGGTAAACATGTTTTTACGCAACAGTTCATTGTTAGAATTTTCATTAAATTTGTTTTTAGAATACAAGCAGACGATCTAAGAAATCCACTCTTACATTTGATATTCATGTCAGTTGTTTTGCGTATGCATATCTAAATCTATGTCAATCAGCTAGACATTTTATGGTCAAATCATGTGAGAATTAATCTCACCAGTGCCAGTGCTTAATCATTGAGAAATTACATGAAAGCTCAAGATAGGTAGATGTTTTGTGATACTGAAAGGATCGGTTTTGTCGTTCTTGCATGACGGCCTTGAAATTTGCCAGCTCTGATCAAACATCTTTATGTCAATCGTCAATCAGTAAAAAATGGGATGGTTTTGTATTTGCATAATAATCAGAATAGATTGGCAACATGAAGTGCCTTAATCTTTTACTGCCTCTTTCATATCAGCTGATGGCTTCGACCAGTGCAACCAGAACGAAGCATATGTTTTTTACGTAATTTTTGTAAGTTCATTTACTTAATTTTTTTTCGTGAAAACCAAATATTTTTTTTAAATATTTATAAGTGATGGTTTTTAAATTGAACACAGCTTAAGCTCTTGTAAAAGCAATAAAAGCATTGTTTTTACACAATTTGTTTCAATTAAATCGACAACACGGGATGCGATGATAAATGATTCGAATACATATCTTCGTAATGTAGTGTGTAGAATAAGGTAAACAAAACAGTTTCACCTTACATAATTATTCGCGGCTCACGTTTTTAACAATGCAAATGATATGATTGATTTAAGCAAATGTCGTCTTTAAAAGTGTATTAACTGGAAAGTGCTTGTAGAAGCACGTGTCGTAATTGTTTTGAGTGTGGTTTCGAGAAGTGACATCTAGTGAAAACAGGTATTGAAAGCTCATGCCCTGAGCAGAACAAAATCGAATAACCGAACTTTTTAATGCATTTATTACGAATGCGTGAATAAATTGGCAATATTTTGATGGAAAAGTGTTAAAGTATATATCCAGATCAAATTCATACAATTCTGGTCCATTATTTAAGGTATGTAATTAGTAATTTACTATTTTGCAGGAAGATGTCTTTCGTAGGCATACCAAAACACGTTTAGTTCATGATTATGGGGACAGCCATTGTTACATCACATGCCGTATCACCTTAAAGTGAAAATTGCTGTAAGAAACCTTAAACTTCTATTCCACTTCGCAGTAATTACGTACCCAGCAACCACACATGAACTAACTACATTCAGGACACGACTTCCTCTTATAGTTGAACAATACAACTCGGTAAATTTCTTCCTGTAGCTTTTTGATTCTTCAACACCTTACCCTTAATTCGCAGTTAACATACACGCACTTTCACTGCCTAGTTTGTATTATGTATATGCAAATCGACAGCAAGGTTTAACCGGCTAATCAGACCGGTAAACACGGTCATAAATTTGAATAAATTCCCTTTGTTGGCTCCTTATATGTTGAATCTCCGGAAGCAAGCAAGAAACTATCTGAATTTGTAGCTGCACTTGATTTTATTGAATTAAATTAATGTATGGAAACATTTTGGGATATTTATACAGAAACGTGGTGTTTATCAGCAAGGCTATATTTCCTGAGAATTATAATCAATACTAACTCTTTGTTGTATTTTTAGTATCAACAGGTGTTGAAAATTTGATCCACATGATTCCGCCCACAATATCATGCTTCGATTCATCTGCAGATCACCATTACTATGGTGCTATGATTGATTTAACAATTAGAATGCCATGCTTCCAGATACTTGCAAGGCGTTCAATATTCACAAACAAAATTGCTGACAGCTAAAGCTTATATTCAACATAACATATGGACACAAAATTCTCAGCGGAGGTACAATGCAAAAAATCAAAATTTTTACCCCCACTGTTAACAATAAGTAACGCTTGACAAGATTACCCCACCTAAAATTACGTTATCTTAACTCATTCGAACCCTTCTTTTATTCCAAGATTAAATTTCAATTAACAATTTGAAAAGTTATTTTTATGTTATACCGTTCTAATTCATATTTCCGACACCTTCATATTTCGGACTCTTGAGATACCTATAGTTCCTGTAGTCAGCTTGCGCTTTTACTACCATTTTTTATATGTATCACCCCTAAATGATAACATTGAAGGCGAAAATATTACCGTGCTCCTTACATTCTTAAAAAAATGTCCGAAATATGAATCACAATCATTCACAGTGAAAACTGTTTTATTCCTTTGCCCATCTCGTCGAAAAATCTAAGTGTTTAGATATCAGCGTCGCGTGGATTTATTTAGCAGCAAATAATTGTCTATGTAATTTGTGCACGAAGCCTCATGAAGCTGTAGAATTTGTTATTTCGTGCCACAAAGTAGCATGGTATGTAGGGTTTCATCCTTCACGTTTTTATTGCTTTCTAGGCATGATATGATGTACCCAAACTGGAGTTGTATATGTCTGTATGCTAGTAGGTAGTGAAATCTTTTAGCTCTTGCAAAAGGCACCTTTTAAGGCAATCGCATCACGTGCTCATATATGTACGTTCGCTTATTATTTGTGTTTAATAACTGTTTGAAGAATTGTTTTTCTGTTGCACTGACAATCATGTCATGGAGTTGCTGATTTATCTTTGTGTGTGCATCAGATGGCTCGCAACGCACAACATACTAAATAGGATGCATATATTATGTCACGCTCTAATGGAGGGAGGGGAATGTAAGATTATGTGATAAGCAATACATTAGGTATCAGACAAACGTGGCTCCATAAAGTTATTTAACAATGATATTTAGCAAGATGATGAAGAATGAATTATCAACGGTTCATTGGAAAAATGGGATTTATGTGACCAAATACATTATTCCATGGCAGCTGATGCCATAAGCGTTAGTTTTACAAGGATGTCAAGTACACGCCATATCATGAAGAGTACGAATCTCATTATTCATGATGTTGAAAGATCTTTGAATTTCATATACAATATATTGGACGACGAGGTAAGATTGCCACTCTAAGTTAAAAGTAAAATTTAACGAAAACGTTATTAAATTTCCGCGATAAATTGAGCGAAAAATTATAGAGTACTTTCTCTAATTCGATTAATTTTCAGGAAATTTCCTTTTCTTTTGATGATGTTTTATCAAATACCAAAAAAATCAAAATAATAAAAATCACTCCTTTGGGTAATATTTACTGTATGGAATATCACATGATCCTGCGATTACTGTGGACTTTGATTTTTTGTATTATCGGACAGGTTTGGGCCGAATGCAATGAAATTTCACCCACAGGTATAGTTTATAATCATAGAGATTCAAAAATTTTGGGTTGCTAATTTTCCGGAAAAACTTTATTTGAAGTTTTCTTATGTTCCTGGATGTAAGGGACTATGAAAATGTATAATCCATGAACCAAGCATTGGAGAACAAATGCGGGGAATGAAAAGGACATTATCTCAGCAATTCATATGAAATATAATCTGATAATGTTTCCACGAACATTTTCATGATGGAGGAAAATCACATAGAAAAGCAGGAAAAAAAAATTTCTGAGTGATACATTTAAAAAAAATATTTTATTCATGTTTTGAAAATACTATCATTTACTGGTGACTATTTTAAAGTAGTGTCTCTTACAGTTTTTGAGTTATGAACAAATAACTAACGAACAGAAAATTTTATTTTAACGTTTCCGATATTCCGGATTTAAAACACTTTGAAAATGCATAACTCAAGAACCAAATATCGATAAAAACAACTTTTATAATGAAATCATAAGAAAATTGCTGAGTTTGCAATCCTTAAGAATATAATCTGAAAAACATTTTCCACAAAAAAAAGCTAGTTTAGGATATAGCAAAGAATAGGAGAAAAAATCATTTTCTGAGTAGCGATAGTTTCCTAATAAATTTCTCTTGCTTAGAATTTTTTTATATTCCTCTGGGGAACATTTCAGAGTTGTGCATCACACTGTTTTTAAGTTGCGATTATTTATAGGAATTTTAAGTTCGGGAAAATCGAAAAAGTTGAATTGAAATTTTCCTGTTATTTTTTTTTTTTTTGTTCAAAACTCAGAAACGGCATGACACACCAATTTGAAATTTTCACCAGTGATTTTTCTAAGCAAAAAAAAAATAGTTGGAAACTTTTTCATCACTCAAAAAATATTTTTTTTTGCTTTAATGTTTTATTACCGCCATCGTAAAAATTTAGGTGGAACAAATTTTTCAGACTATATTTAATATGGATTGCTGAGATAATTTCCTTGTCGTTTTACTATAAAAAATTTGTTGTACGACGCCTGGTTCATAAGATATGAATTTTCAAATTAAGTAATGTCTGTGAAAATCTAAAAACTTCTACTAAAATTTTACGGGAAAATGTGTCACGCAAATTTTTTTTTATTTTTGTTTCATTCATAAGATATATTTTACACAGGAAATTGATTTGCACATAAGCGCCACGTAATGAGAAAATAAAGAACCACTGTTCTCTAACCAATCGAACATAACCAACTGTAAAACTTTGCCATTGATATGGAGGTTTTTTTTGTATTATTTGACAAAATGGGTCGAAGGTTCTCAGAATGCTATGAAATTTCGCTCACAAAGAGTTTATCCTTTGTGAGCGAAATTTCATAGCATTCTGAGAACCCCATATATGTGGCAAAGTTTTACAGTTGGTTATGGCCGATTTGTTAGAGAACAGTCGTTGATTATTTTCTCATTACGTGGCGCTAATGTGCAAGTCAATTTCCTGTATAAAATGTATTTTGAGGTCATGACTATATATGAAGTTTCCGTCTTCGGGAAAGTTGTTCCATAGTCTTCTAATTTGTGGGTAGGTTGGATCAGAATTATCTTCACTACACGGCACTAGTGTGCATGTGGACATCATGTTAATGTCCTGATCATCTAAGAATTTACCCGAGGCTGAATATTTCATTAATAAAAACAAAGATCTAAGCAGTTGTTGTCTTCGGAAAATTTATTCATGTGATTGAAACTTTCTGGATGGGAAACTGATAAGTTCACAATTTTCTCAATACATGATGCTTGTAGACATACATAAGATAGATAGACATAATATCGGTTTTGTTCCACCAATCACAATCGATTTCAAATCAGGTCCAGCTAATTCTCCCAAAAAATTGTACTCATTTGGAAGCGAACTCATACTGCACTGGACCTTTAAAGTGTATATGAAAATTACTATTGGAAAAGTGAACTTTTTGTTTTCATCGTTCGAGCCCTTCACTGCAATGATGTACGGAAAAGTTTGCTATCTGTACTAATGAAAAAAATTCCCAGCTACAACTTTTTGAAAGAAAATCAGGATGATTATTTATTGAATAATAAGGGGGATAATGTTCTTGAGACATGGTACATCAACTGCTTAGCAGGTAACATTGGTATATATAGCGCGAAGAATAGGGAAACAATACAGGCTACTATGTCATAAGTGCAAGATGTCCTGAAAGCAGTCGATTAATCATTTCAGAAAGTTATTGGCTTTGAAACCAATTATTAACTACTAACAATGAAAATGGTCTCAAGCAAAGTAGTAGGGGAAACAGTCCTATTGTTGCGATACGTTAGAAGCGTTAGGAGCCTATTGTTGTGTATGGAGACCTCCATACACAGCAATAGGCTTCTAACGCTTCTAACGTACCACAACAATAGGACTGTTTCCCCTAGCTGATAAAGTTTCCTATAAGATCAGATAGCGAACTTTTCCAAAGATCACTACAGCGAAGGGCTAGAACGTTGAGAGCTTAATTCGCATCGTGCTCTCTTGACCCTACCCAAGGTAATCCTGCATGGATATTGGTTTAGAAAATTCCTCTTTGCTCCTTCAGATTCTTATAGTAATCTGTTTGGAAGTCGATTTGGATAAAAGTTTGACTGCCGCCATGGCACCTAAGTGCAAAAGAAAGTCTCTTGATCCCCCCTCTGATGAAATTAAATTGAGCACTCAAATTAATTTGCACACGAATAATGAGAATGATCCTGCTCTTCGCACGGAACGTTCGAACTTCGTGAAATTCAAGTTTTCACTGCAAATTGGCCGTCGAGGAGAATGCCGTGTATTGCCTGAAACCTTGAACGGATTCAAACGTCTTCTCAAGTATCATACTGAGAAGCACCTCTAACACGGATACGAATTTTGTTCATTTAAAACAAAAATATAAATGTTTATACTCTAAACATATGAATTATTCAAAGTGAATTGAAAGCATGTTTAAAACTAAAATATTTATGTTTGAATTAAATTCAAAAGCATGTTCATTTCAACAATATAGGATTTGGGTAAACGGTTTTTAGCGTGTCAGGCCTTTTTATTTCCTTCTTGTTACATTCGGAAAAGTTGCCCCAGCTTTGCTCAACCTCAACAGAAAACGGTCATCCATTCCGAATCCATTCCGGATCCTCCTCCGATACCGAACATGGAAAGAAACCGGTATGAGGACCAGTGGCAGAAACCGAGGCAGAAACGGCAAAACGACGCTAGTAACACAAATTTACACCGGTTCAACTGAACAGGAACCCCCGGACACCCACCCCGACGGGTCCTCGCATCCCGGACCAGGAACCCAATACTCACAGGTCACCCTTAATCGCACCCGAAAAAGAGCAGGAATTAAGATGCCCTGCCCAAAGATTTTTTTTTCATTTATTTCCGTTTTATTTTGCTTTACCCTACTACTCAAATAATTCCAAAATATTTATGTTTATTTTAAACATGAGAAGCATGTTTAAAATAAACATATTTATTATTGTTCGCATAGCTGTCAAACCAAACAAAAATAAATACGTTTATTTTCAACATGAATATTTTTGAAATAAACGTAACATTATTTTTATTTTAAACATTGATTTCACATGACTTCAAACATGGAATACGTTTGAAATCAACCTAATTTATGTTTGTGGCCAGAACAAACTGAGTTTACGTTTAAATTTACCTCAAATATTTTTGTTACGGCGATAGTTTTTTCTGCGTGAATGTTTTACTTACGACACCAAAACTGAACATGTGTTCAAAGTTGTCTTGAAAGGTCTGCCCAGTGGTTAATCCCTGGATCAGATCAAAGATGAATTGGCAAAATTACTTGAGTTCTGCCAGTCCAAGTAATCAAAATGAAATCCCGTTCTGGCGATTCACGCAAGGGGATTTCCAATGATTTTTATTTAGTTCACTTCAAGTCTAGTGAACTACACATTAATCCAATCCTGATTAATGTGGGCGTCTTAGTGGAATACCTGTATAATGAGAGAGAGAGAGAAGGATTAGTATTTTCCATTTAATTCCACTACTTTATTTGCTTATCCTTGATAGATACGCGTATTTCGTCTACAATGTGCAGACTTCTTCAGTGTCTTATACTAATACTCGACTCAGGATAAGTAAATAAAGTAGTGGAATTAAATGGAAAATACTAATCCTTCTCTCTCTCTCTCTGTCTCTCTCATTATACATTAATCCAGTCAGTAAGATTTTACTGGGTTTTTGAATTGCGGAACAGTTCGGTAAAAGTTGAAGAATTTAATAATGATAACAATTATTCCAAACTTGTGCAGACTTAGTTCTGTTAACCCCATTTAATGATAGGAAATAAAATTTGTCTTCCGGAACATCAAACCGTGATTTGGCAACGTAGGTATCTGCTTTGCGTCTGCCTTGATGTAGGTTTCGTCATCCATAACCACACACATCGGTTTCGTTAACCACTCTAGATACAGCTTCCTTGCGCGGGATTTGGCCGCCGTGTTTTGTTGATCACGCCAGTTCGGTGCCTTCCGGACCTTGAATACACGAAGCCCAGCTCGTTTCATGGTTTGCTGAACGCCAGGCGGAACACTTTCCCTTCAGAGCCGCGTCGCGAATCGAAAGGTTCGGATTACGCTTGAAATAATCCAACACCTTCCGGGCCTTCACGGGGTCAGCTGTCTTCAATTTTCTTCCACTTCCAGCCCGCCGCTCGGTCCACGATTTTACCACCCGAGACACAGTTGTATGGGTGATTCCCAGTTGTCTTCCGATCCATCTCATGGTCGGAGTCGGATTTTCCATGACGGCGCACAAAATTCTCCGGCGATTTTCTTCTTGTTTCGATGACATCTCAATAACCACTGAACAGATTGTTATGAAAATTTGCACATGTTAACAATTTACTCTAAACTAGTTATACCCAGATTTTCATCAATGTTTACCCACGGATAAACAAGTTACACACGGATACAAATGGTGCATTTCTTTTTCGAGTACAAGGCTTATGAAAGGGCTAGACGCCCCCACGCAGATTTTTTTTTTTTAAATATGTATGGACCGTTAACACTCCTACAAATTCAAATCGCACCAAAATTCGTTCATTTTTGACACAGTTGACCTCAATACAAATCAAAAAATAAGTTGAAGTTGACCCACCCTATTGAGCATATCGACGTTTGAGCGTTTTATGAATTTCCAACTGGAGTGAATACATGGGTTTTGAAAAACGGGGTTCCCAGAGATCAAGTGTGTCCAGTTTCCCCCAAAAATATTAGCAGAGCTGCAGCGAAGGTGAAGAGAAGATCAGCAATCTATACAATTAATTGTGATTGCAAACATATTTTGCCGAGATCTCAGCAAACTAACGCTTTTGCTGAGCCTCAGAACACTCGGCTATGTACCTAAATATCAGCAGAAAATTGTCGAACTGGTGAAAACAAAACTAGCTAGATGAGCTGGAGATAATTGTATGAGTTCTTGGTTAAGTGGTTAAGAGTCCCACACAAGAAGCAGTCACTCTATAGCCTTTTAAAGGCCATACATTACTAAAAAAAAAACGCGCACTACATGCATGACTGAACCAGCTTTTTTCTTATTTAATAGATGAACTAACTATACCGGGCAAGTGAAAATAAATGACCACCAAGCATACCTTTCCAAGTGTTTCAGAACTTTTCTACGCGAAATACACTACAGTGACAGTATAAAATTTGTCAACACCAAAAACCACTTCCCGTGGCAGGATGCAACAATTACGGCCTGCGTTGGCGGTAATGGAGTTAATTATTTCATAAACAAAGTGAAGGTGTGCTTTATTTACAGAAATTACGTACAGAAAACTGGAGGACCACAGAGTAACTGAGCCGTTTTAGATGCTGCTTGATGTTGTGCAATGGAAAATTTTCAGACAGGGTAGTTTTTCGATGGAACTGGCATATGGGAAAGTTTTTTGAGATTCTACCTCTTGAGGGTGTAGGAACAATGTACACATTTTAACTTCGCTTCTATTTGATGTGTCAAGGTCGGTATCAATCTGATAACTAGTTTTTAGCATGGAAAAATTTCTAAAATATCCATTTCAAGACCATTGAATCTTTGTGACTAGGGAAGCCATCGTACTATCTCCCATATTGAACCTTTTTGTGTTTATCCTTCCACAGATTCTTACATGCGGTCTGGTTTGTTCAACAATGCAATAAATTTAATATATCGATAAATATTTATTAGTCAATCAATCCAATACTTGTCACTATGTTGGGGGTGGACAAAGCAACTGTAGTTTTAACTGGCTTCTAATAGAAGATGCATCATCAAATCCTTGCCTTACGGGAAAGGATTCTGGACGCGCTTTTCACAATAATGTTGAATTGTGAAGGATGTGGCTGTCGGTGGTGTGTACTTCAAAGCAATCATACCTTGAGGAAATGTTTGTCAACATCTCAAATAATAATCGTTCGGAATCATCCGGAGGGTAATTGTAAGCAAATGATAGCCGTTTCCAATTTGGTTGGGAAAATCAGCCGTATCAGGTTGATGAAAAGATCAATTGTGTATGTACAGATAATGCCTTGGCATTGTTTGTATTTGATCGTTTGAGAAATTAAAAATAAATAATGTTTGGGGTGGTACAGTTGAACGTGACATGCTTTCAACGACAAAATTCAAATGGACCAGTCGAGCCAAAAAAAAAAACAATGGAATGAAATCGAAGTTCGTTAAATAAATACTCAGTTCTATGCATACATTTCGCGTAGTATTTGAAAGGGCCTATCGGCATTTATAAACAAAAGTTGTAATGCTCTCGCGTGGGCAAACCAACAACACAATGGAGTGGAAAATTTTCCCCTTTCCGGTAGTATTCTTGGTTTGTGTAGGCGAGCTTCGGTTCGCTGTAGAAGGGAAGCTCAGAGATCTCAGTTGTTGGTTTCTTGGCAAATTAAATATGTTTATTGTAGTTTTCATTTCAATTTGTTATATGTTGGCGTCAACATTAAAATATCTTCTTCTTATTCTTGGCATTTCAAGCTTATTGCTTATCACATATTAGCTTATTGCGTGCTCTCAACTTAGTGTTCCAGATGCACTTTCACAGTTATTGCCTGTACCATTTTTGCAATCGTATAATTGAGTGGCAAGTAGTACAATCATACTATATGCCCAGGGAAGTCCAAGAATTTTCTTCTTAGACCGTTCCAGGAATCGAATCCAGCCACCTCCAGCATGGTCTTGTTTTTTAGCTACGTCTTTACCGACTGACTAAAATATGCAGACAATTAAAACAAAGAATTAGCCTCCTGAACATCCAGATTATTTGACAACATTAAATCTAGAAAAAAAGTCATACATTAATTTCACAAACCAAATAAGGCATATATACCCAGTAGGAATATAATCAGCCTAGAACATGAAGAAGCATCTTGAACTTTAAACATATGCAAATCATTCCAATACTGGCTAGTTTTGCTGAAATTTTCAAAACATATTCCTGTGTAGAGCGCGTTTTCAATCTTCATTCACTGTTCTGAATCTACTAGGTAAATGGGAAGAATCATAAAACTTCTACCATCGACTGAAGCACAGGATGTAAGATAAGTTTTCGACACTTTCACTCGGTTTAGCAAAATCGTTCCACCAACCAGCGCCGTATGGTCGCACGATACGAAATCGATGTGAATGTAAAGCATATCTAACTAGTGCTAGTCTATCCTATAGGTAAGTTGTTCTGAACTATATTACGCTTGCCATGCGTTCACGATAGTGCAGACTATATGAAATGTCAAGCAAGGGAGTACTTTTGCATATGAGGGTGCAGACCAAACGGGAAATTCGAGGTGGAAATTGGCGATATAATTTCAAAAGCGAAAATTGAATCCTGAAAGCGTGTACTGCTAGTCACCATTCTTCAAAAGAATATGTGGAGGAGGCGGACAAATTTAGCCAAGATTAAAGAGGGATCAAATAGCGCAATAGATCCCTGAAGTGATTATTTTGAGCAGCATTATATCGCTTCCTATGTAATTCTCGCCTGGAGACCATTAAGAATTACACCATCCAGCAATTTCCCTCTCTTGCATGTCCATGTCTTAGTACTTTTATTCCACTTAATTTGCAATAAAACCTAACGATTTTCTTCAATCTATTTCTCACTTCACTTCACAGGTTACAAAAATGTCTGTCTGCAAATTACTGTTCTTGGTGGTTTTGTGCTCCGTCGTGCTATGCTGTCACACATCCAGTGCCGGTCCGGCACGTCAGTTGGCCAGTCTGGCAGCGCGTGCCTCAAAGATTCCCCGTTCGATACGAGCACCGTTTCGGAACTCGGAAATGATGACCGCAAGAGGATTTGGAAAACGTCGAGCCCCAATCGGTGCCAATGTGGGTGGAAGTAGTGGCACCAGCGGCGTCAAGCACATGATTGAAGATGCTCCTTGGGGCTACGACAAGCAAGAAGCAGGAAAGCTTATTGAAGAGCTCACGGCCGACAATTCCGATTCGGTGCAGCAGATAATGGGTGAACAGGAAAGGTGAGTAAAATTAATGGTGGGGTAAATCTAGAGGTTGATTCAATATGGAGAAATTATGGTTTTAAAAAACCTAACAAGGCAAAATGGATTAAGGTCATTTGAATAAATTGCATTCCGGCTCTTAAATGTTGGTTGAACTTAGAGAATAATCAAGCATGGATGCTATCTGGACAAAAAGGGTAGATTATATTATCATTCTCATTCGTCAACATATTTAAGGTAACGGCGCCGGTGGTATAGTGGTAAGCGTGATTACCTCTCACCCCAGCAGGCCTGGGTTCAATCCCAGTCGGCGCCGCCGGGATGTTCTGAGGCATAACATCTCTGATCACGCCTTCCTTCGGATGGGAAGTAAAGCCGTTGGTCCCCGGTTCATGAGTTGATGGGTCGATAGGTAGGGTCCAGGTGTGGGAGCTGCCTTCCTGGCGTCGGTAGCATTGGTGCTCAGCACGGAAAACAAGATCGACGGAAAAAACAAACCAAAGGAAAAAAAAAAAACATATTTAAGGTGATATATTTCTTTCTTCAGAAAAGTTGTATCGAAATAAAGTACAATCAACACTCCCTAGCTCGATACTGAAGGAATCATCAAGCTACGGAGTTGTATTTTCAAAATTGATATGGGAAAAGTGATTGAAATTAGAGATAGGCAATAACGTTTTCACAGAACGATTCCTAGTCTAAAAAGAACCATGTAGTTATTTTGAAAAGATCTTCCGTTCTTTTGAAATACAGATTTTTTCCATTTAGGAAATTGTTTGCTCATTGCCGCGGTTTGAAAAGGTGGCGGCGTGACATTATCCTTTCGATATAGCAATTATAGGAATAAGAAGTATCAAATACCGCAGCTATGGGTACACGGTTTTTGTAGATGGAGAAGAAAATATCAGTAACATGATACATCATACATAGGAAACGCAACAAGTTGGATTGTATATGGTTGCAATTGCATTTAATGTAATTTTAAGCTATGAACTTTGTTCAGTTTGGAATGGATGAGTTTGTTTGTTTACGATTCGTTTATTGCCGTGGTTGTTAGTAGGGATGCACACACGGTTCGAAAAAGTAGTGTAAATTTCTGTTTAATATGATGCACATAAAAGAAGCGTCACATATCATCTAAGTTTACAAGTTCTGAGACATTTCATGACATGTTGCAAATATTGTATACAACAGCCCATATTTGTAAACAACATTGCTTACAAGTTGCTCGTTTGCGTGAAATGAAATACAAGTTTACGTGAATGAATGTTTACATCACAATTATAATACAGAATTTTTTGCTGTGCATGACACTGCAAAGTTCACACATCGTTGGCCATTGCTGTTCGATACGGCATACAGGCTGTTCGGCCCGATTACCGGTCTGCACATTGCCTCCTGTCCTGCCCTAGTTTGCATTGGCAGTATTGCTAGAAACCACATACGCATAGGTTACCAAGGTACACGCTATTCCATAACTCCGAAATTTGGGTAGAATCCACCCAGATCGGCGAAAACTGGACCTACCCTGAACTAAAGTACCAAGCGAAATGAGAGCGGAAGCGGACCGGCAGTGGCAAGCCTGATCTGAGTATGCCTATTTGTCGAATTGAAAACTAGTTAGAACTAGAGAGGGTCTAGTATAAGAGAGGAGCGGACTGGCTGGTTTTGAGCCAAACAAACTGTCAAAGCCAGAGCCAATCGAGTAGCACCTATCTTTATTGCAGATTGCAAACTGCCACGGCAGTTTGTTTTAAATCCGCTCCTCTCTTATACTAGACCCTCTCTAGTTAGTACCAGATCGACTTCGGTTAGGCATCTTGATGTCATTTGTGACAACTGCCAACTTCCGTTTCCGTTTCCGTTCCGTTTCCGTTCCGTTTCCGTTCCGTTTCCGTTCCGTTTCCGTACCGTTTCCGTTCCATTTCCGTTCCGTTTCCGTTCCGTTTCCGTTCCGTTTTCGTTCCGTTTCCGTTCCGTTTCCGTTCCGTTTCCGTTCCGTTTTCGTTCCGTTTCCGTTCCGTTTCCGTACCGTTTCCGTACCGTTTCCGTACCGTTTCCGTTTCGTTTCCGTTCCGTTTCCGTTCCGTTTCCGTTCCGTTTCCGTTTCCGTTTCCGTTCCGTTTCCGTTCCGTTTCCGTTCCGTTTCCGTTCCGTTTCCGTTCCGTTTCCGTTCCGTTTCCGTTCCGTTTCCGTTCCGTTTCCGTTCCGTTTCCGTTCCGTTTCCGTTCCGTTTCCGTTCCGTTTCCGTTCCGTTTCCGTTCCGTTTCCGTTCCGTTTCCGTTCCGTTTCCGTTCCGTTTCCGTTCCGTTTCCGTTCCGTTTCCGTTCCGTTTCCGTTCCGTTTCCGTTCCGTTTCCGTTCCGTTTCCGTTCCGTTTCCGTTCCGTTTCCGTTCCGTTTCCGTTCCGTTTCCGTTCCGTTTCCGTTTCGTTTTCGCCCAAATTGCGCTAGGGCCTTAAGTTGGAAATGACAATTTGAGCATTTGTCATCTCCAACTTAGATTACCCATTTTTGGGTGGGTTCAGTTTTGACCAATCTGGGAGGATGCGACTCAAATGTGGGTAGTTTTGAAATAGCGTGTAGTTCGTTTTGAAATTAACTTTTATTTTATCAAATTCGTTCGTAGCATTTAACTTTTTTAACTCAGGCAGATGACGCAAATGTGCCCGTCTTAGATGGTGTGAGAAAATGGGAAAGTTGCCAGTCTTGTTGATATGTTGTCTTCGATATTTACGTAAAAGGCAGATTTTTTTTGCTTTGCGTGAGAAGCGTCCTTGTTTTATGCGGGAAATGGGCATATTTCGTTGGGGCAAGGAGAGGGAAATGGGCTTAAAATTATGTGACGTCCAACGAGAAAAAATATGAATTAATAAGGCCATTCAAATAAATCGTATAATCCTATTTGTGCAAACATATCATTAAAACTTAACATTTTTACAATCTTCGGAAAATTTAACTAGTATTTTATTTTTTTGATAGGTGTGACACCATGTGACAGAGGGAAAAGAGAGGTGCAAAACATGCTAAAATTTTATGGACGTCATATTTGAATCGCCCTTAGTAGATAGAAAGAAGAATGACAAATATTTTGAACATTTCCTGCAAAAAGGTGGAGAGCGATGCGAGTAGATGGATTTAGATGCAAGAGATGGAAAATGATTTTCTCGTAGATTGACTGCTCGCTAGCGTGAGATTTCTAAAATTTCTAATATTGATAATTAGATGTGTCGCAGCCCTACACACTTAGAAAAAATCATGTAAATTTAGGTGCTCTGAAAGTGACATATACGAGCGTCAATTTTGACATAAAGTTGAGTCATAACAGACGCGAAATATACCTCAATCAAACGTACTTTTCGTCGAGCAACGACCTTTTCAGTCTCGGAGCACTTAATATTACCTGACATGTTTGTTTACGTCTCATTCTTTATGTCAAAGACGGATTCCGTCACGTTTAAAATTAGTTATTTCTAAGTGTGTAGGTTCAAACCTAAGGCAAGACAAGATAGCTGAGTATAGACCATACGATGTAGTTGCTAATTGGTTGATTTCGTTTTGCTGTTGCTATTTGTTTTGATTTATTTAGCAAGGATAATTATCAGAAGGGACTTGATGATCCAGTCAGTCTAGAAATATTAATATCGATACTTTGAAATGATCTAGTAGGCAATTTTACAATACAAAATTACATTTTAACCTGCTGTTTTACGAAATGCATATTAAGTTTTTTTTTATAATGAGACAACCATTTTCAACTTATTTCTCATTAATTTCAGTTTCCCATTGGATTGGTTTGCCAACGAAATGTCAACAAATCCTACCTTGGCGAGGACAATTCTGCAACGTTTCGTAGACAACAACAAGGACGGTCTCCTGACGACGAACGAGTTGCTCAGCTCTGGCGTTAGTGATAGCAACGATATGTTCTAACTTCCCGGCATGTACATCTTTAAAACCACCCGGGACTTCCTTAATCCACCGATGTATTTAAAAAAGGTTCTCAGAAAAACAACACAACATTACCCGAAAATTCTTTCGAAGTCGATAACACTTGAAACTGTTCAACGTGGCTGGATGAACACAGAGAGAAGGTCTTGTAAATTGAAGCAAAACTGAATGTTAGCTTTTCAAACAACTGATTTGATCATGGATGGTGATTCCGTGAGACATTAGGTACTAGAGCAACGGCGAAAAAAAAACAATGTTGATTTGTGATGTAGATTAGTTTATATGTAGAAGTACGGCATAAGGATTACGTTTATGAGTTACAGTTCAATTTGGAGGGGCATAAAGGTTGTTAATAGAAGTTTTACCATGATTGATAGATTTGAGCGAAAGACGAAAACTTGAAAATAGCCGATGCTGGCTGGATATTGAGTTATTTTTGAGATTTCGTCGGAAACAATGCCAAATGAATACTCACACGTTGATCAAGAAATATTTATATATAAGCCTGTTTGTGAAGCATCGTAAGCATGATAAGTTCTAAATTAACTTGATGATTAAAAACAGAGAGAAAGCTACCTTACTAGAGAGAAGATATCAAAACAATGTACTGTATTATACATAATTAAACTGCAGTGAAGTTATATTATGCAAGGAAAACTTACAAAATGCAATTGAAAATAAAACTTGAAAATTACTGTAAAGCGATATTTCTGTACGTGAAACTTTCTCCATGCGCTGGAAAGGCATTCTCGAGGCTTGCAACGGGAACAGAAAGTTTTTCTTGGTGAAAAGCATTTGCGGAAAAACCATTGCGTGCATCCTTACTTTCTAAACAACATTGTTTGCAGTAACGATGGATTTGCTTCTCACTTATCCTGTGCGGTTCATAATATTCCATCCTATGCATCATCATTTAGACTATGCTGACAAGCGATTAGTTTGAAGGTGAAATTGAAATAAAGATTAGAAAATAGGTGAACATTATAAGATCAATTTCACTTCACTGAACCGTTGGGTTCATGATTGTCACACCGTAAATGTAGCTGTTGTTTTTTTTATTATTTGGTCCCTTTATTTAGATTCACATATCGCATGAAAATTCTTATTTGAAATGAATGTTGTGGGAGCTCTGCAAGTTTAGGCTCCTGAAATGTGTGTTCCACATGTGTGTCCAAATAGATACATAGGGGTAAGAGGAACATTATGCTCCACACGTAAAATGAACTGTTTTGTTTATGCTAGTTAAATAATAAATCGTTGGTTCCATGTTCCAGGCACATGATTTAAATAATTGGCTGGTCGAAAATAATAATTTTACAATAAATTTTATGTAAAGCATCTAAAAAAGAATAAGTAATAGACGGCATGTCATTACAATAGAACAAGCACCGTCAATCAAACAGATGGATGTTTGTTGTTTGATCACTAATTTTAAGCACTAAAATTTGGTTTATGAACAAGCCAGTTTTTCATCCTGATGAATGTGGACATCTATAGTGGATTACACGTATAAAAAATAGAAAAAGAGATGGATTAGTATTTTCCAATTACTAATTTACTACAATTTGTCATCGTTCCAAGGAATTCAAGACATCAGTGTTAATGTCGTTAAGCTATCAGATAATCCTATTGTTCGCACTGTTTTGTCGATTCAAGATCTATTTACGCATTAAAATAAATCACATAGGGGAAATGACTCAAATGTTGGCCGGCCTATGGATCTAAGATTGGGGCCATCGCTAAAAATCGGCTAATCATCAGTTTTATCTACACAGCTAAAAAAAAGTAGTGTACATTTCCGTTACTATGATGCACATAAATGGAGCGTCATAAATCATACAAATTTACATTATAAATCGTGAAAATTTATGAGACATGTCATGCAACATTCCATATATTGTATGCAACTTTCCTCCTTTGTTTGCAACATTTCTTGCAAGCTGCTAGTTTACGTGAAAAGGAAGTTTACATGCATGAATGTTGTCATTGGGACGGTACTATTGCTGAATTTATGAATGGGATCAAATTAGGGGCATTTTGGCCGTCATTTCATCCATTTCCCCTAAATATAGTTTTCATATATTGAAAAAACACTGCAATAGAATTTTGTTTGTTTTAAATCACAAGCAAACTATTGAAAGATTTTACCGTGATTCCACCTACACGTACGAGTATGGAGTTATTAACGCTTAAATTGGAAGCGCTGTTTGGTACATTACTTAACACTTGAAGAAAAAATAGAAAATATTTCGTCTTGCTTCAGGATACTGCATTCAACAGTTTTTAAGGTTTGAACTGAACGATTTTTAGCCACTAGCTCTTTGAGGTTATTATGCATTGAAACAGGGCCTTCCTTAGTTCAGTCGGTAAAGGCACAGCTAAAAAGCAAGACCATGCTGGAAGCGGCTGGGTTCGATTTTCGGTCCGGCCTAGGAATATCATGGGCTGAAAAAATTCCTGACCCTGGGAATAGAGAATGATTATACTAGCTACAAAATATATACGAATGCAAAAATGGTACAGACTTGGAAAGCTCTGAATTAAGAGCTGTGGAAGTGCAAAGTCCTAGTGAGATCATGCACACTAAGATCAGATAGGCCAATATAGATTAAGTTTACCTAGATTGGGCCTGCGGACGAACCTAAATATCGGTAAATTTTTAACCCAAATATGAGTAAATTTAAGTCAAATGTGCATAAAACTAGCTCAATAACACAATTCACCCCCTGTTACGCCAAGTACATGTATCCTAAACATGTGAAATTTTGATTAAAAACACTCTTGTTATGAAAATGCGAAAGCTGCATTTTTTTTCTGTATTTGTTGGTTTTGTTATATATGCAAAAGACATGTATTAAAAAACTGTTTTATGAACTAGTTGCATTAACTTTACACAATAATTCATTTACATTTGAACCATTTTTAAAAACTGTCGCATAATTATGGTGTCGCATTACGAAAAAAATAATTTTGATTGTCAAATAACATACTTTAGGAAAGTTATATTGCAGATACTCTTAGTACTCGACAAGACCATTCTTGGCACATGTTTGATTACACAATTAGACCATTCGTTCCAAAGTTACAATGGGTACAACATTATGGTGTCTCATTACGAAAATTCAATGAAGATGTAAGATCAAAAAATTGCTTTGTAAGTAGGACAATTTATGTTTTCTGTAGTCAATAAAGGAGCAAATTACATTACGTTTTAGGTGAAGGGCTTTACGTCTCCGGTCATAAAATTTGAGCTAATATGTTATTATTTTTATAAATACGGAACAAGTGATCTTTTTCAAGTAGTAAAACCTGGGACTTGACGAATGGATTGCGATTTCGAGCCAATTTGCTGTCAAAATCCGAGCCAGTCGGTCAATTTTACAGTATCAATCGTGGAATAAAAAGGACAGAGGGATCACATCAATCTAACTGGCAGTGCTGCCAGAGTCAATTTTGACGTCAATGGCGTTGTTAATTGTTTATATTCGCGAAAGGAAAGTGGAAAAATGGAGAGTACTGCATGTTTTAAGCGATGGATATTGTTGTTTGTTTGCGGTTGTTTTTAATGTGTTGAGCAAACATGATGTACAAGGTGCAAAACTGCAGTAGAAACTCCAAATCATATCCAAATGAATATAGAAAATAAAAACATTTTATAATCCTGGCATCATTGATCCACTCCGTCAAACACCACGCAGAAATTTTCAAAGGGCATTCATCAAAATCATTAAGAAGTGTGAGAAACTGGATTGTCAAGTCCCGCCCCGGAGTAAACCCACATTTTGACTCAAGTATATTTTTAATCGGGGGATCCGTGCCGTGTAAAAACCCCTTGTAAAAAAAACCGTGTAAAAACATTTTTTTAATCTTCAAAAAGTTGAAATTTATTCACAGAATAAACGTTTTGCTCATTTCATTTGAATACAGCTTAAATGTTATACGATATGAGACAATGTTTACTCAACCTCTATACAAGCAAATCTGGCGAACTGGCTACTTATGGTTCTTCGGAACGGTTGGGGAAAGCTCTTATTGCATATACATTTACGCTTCTATATAGCTGTTATTCTGCATTTTAGTTGTATGTGAGCTTGAAAGGTGCTTATTCAACTATCACTACATGGCTTTACCTTTTTTCTTTTTTTTACTTGATTTGTTTTCCTTCGATCTTGTTTTCCGTGCTGAGCACCAATGCTACCGACGCCAGGAAGGCAGCTCCCACACCTGGACCCTACCACCTATCGACCCATCAACTCATGAATCGGGGACCAACGGCTTTACTTCCCTTCCGAAGGAAGGCGTGATCAGATATGTTATGCCTCAGAACATCCCGGCGGCGCCAACTGGGATTGAACCCAGGCCTGCTGGGGTGAGAGGTTATCACGCTTACCAATACACCACAGGCATCGCTGACATGGCTTTATCTTGAAACCGGGTTAAGTATTGTTTATGCTTTTTCGTTGGAGAAATTTATTGATTTTAATTTTATGCGAATCAAATTAATCGAAATTAGTTATAAGCACACCACCACCAAGTGATTACCGTGCGCTGGAACCTGGAGTCGAACTCTAGACGACCGCTAATATAAACGCCAATGTCACTTCTATGCATATATTAATCAACTTTCAACTTTTAGCTGCTAAACAAAGCTAATAAAACAAATATTTTACTTATTTGATGGCTTCTACACAACCAACCACTCTTGCTGAATAACATAAACATCAAAAGTGTTTTTCCAACAACTAAACAACCTATACTCAACTAATAAACTGTGTTAGCGCTACTTTGGAAGCTATTTTACAGTCAACTAGGTTTGTTTTTAGACGTGTGCCGTTTTACAGCTTTTACTCTGCTTCTTTACAAAGCTGAATTAACTGGTCGAGAAAAGTGATTCATGTGCACTATTATAAAGCCTCTACTCAGCGATCTTGTTGTAAAAGGGCATATAAATTTGTTAACGTCATTTCTAAGTGTTGGCGTTGCGAAGTTGGTAGTATCAAGGTTCGCCAATGCGGTCGTCTCGAGTTCCATTCCAGGATCCAGTACAGTGTAAATAATTTCAATTAATTTGATTCGTGTAAAATAAATTTAATAAATTCCTCCAACAACAAAAAAAAAAGCGTAAACAATATTTAACCTGGCGTCAAGAGAAAACTGTTTAGTGATTATTGGATAATCGGGTTGAGTAAGCGCCTTTCTTCAAGTCATACACAACTAAACAGCAGGATAACAGCTGTATAGAAGCGTAAATATATATGCAATAAGAGCTTGTCCTTTTTTTTTTTCCTCTGTTCGGGACATAACACCACTGCGACCAGTAATTTGATCTATTGTAGTATATCCCGTGTCCTTAGTTTAGTGCATGTCGTATTACTCCATCACTATTGAGAAATGATGAAGTATTCGGTTTTGATACAGTTGTCATTCTTGCCTTCATCGCAAGGAATCGATTCTAACTGAAAGGTTCCGCTATTTATACCCTTCGGAGTTGGAACACCCTCCAAAGGCGCGCCCCTTTGTCAGTCAAAATTGGATTCCTTAACAACAAAAACAAGCTATGACACCGATAATGACCATGCATCAGAACCCTGGTCTTAACCACTTCAAACTAGGGAACAACGATTAGAAGATTAGGAATCACATAGATGAAGACTAACTAACTCATTTTTTCCATTGTTTCAAGATCATCCTCGGTCCACCAACCCGAGGACTTATCACTATCAACAAGGCATAAAAAGTAACAAGGACTAAGATGTGTTCCTTTGATTACTGAAAAATCCTGTTCCCCTAGTTTGAAGAAGTTAGGACTAGGAATCGGTGGTAGATCTTACATCCCGTAACGTACCACGAAAAGGTGATCTACCCACGTTACGGGGCAGAGCTTGTTCTAACCGCCACAACAGTCATTAGTAGCAGACTAAGTTTGCCAGATTTCCTTGTTTATACTGTATACTGTATACTGTAGATGGGTTTAGATGCAAGAGATGAAAAAAGATTTTTCGTAGATTGATTCGCTAGAGTGAGATTTTTCGATCATTTAAAATCGAGATTTAGATGTGTCGCATCCCTCACTTGAGGCAGTATAAATGTTTGCTTGTTGAGTAAAGGTTTACTCATATCGTATAACATTTGAATACAACTTGAGGCCGAGGGGGGCGACTCTATCTAATACCCGTTCACATTACATCCTATATCACGTAATATAGGCTGTCTTGCAATGAGCACTCATACATAGGATTTCCAGTGAAAACTAGACGTATGAGTGCTCATTGGAACACAGCCTATATCACGTGATATACGCTGTAATATGAACGGGGTATAAGATGCAGGAAATTTTCTGCTTTGCTGTTGTGAGATGCACTCGCGCTTAATAGATAGAAACACGATTGATTATGATATTGAAGATTTCCTGCAAACATGTGGAGAGCGATGCGAGAAGATGGGTTTAGATGCAAGAGATAAAAAAAGATTTTTCGTAAAAAAAAAAATTCAATGCTAATTTTTATATGTCACACAAATGAATTTTTGCAATGTGATAAACAAATGATATATATGTGTCGGACACATAGTTCTTATGTGTACGTATCAAATTCATGTGTAACCACACATACTATTCATCTAACTCATAAATTTCATGTGTAGTTCTGAGTGGATTTTGTTTATGTGTGGACACATGAAAATCATGTGATATTTTACATGGAAAATTGCCAATAAAAATGTGTCGAATTTTATCAGTGTAGATTGTTTGCTAGTGTTCGACCATTTAAAATCGAGATTTAGATTTGTCACACCCCTCGCTTGAGGCTGTATAAATGCAATGAGTAAAGCCTGGTACGCAGCTGAAAAGTAATGACGTTTTTACGTGCTACGGGATAGGACACGGAATGCTAAAGAAATTATTTTCCTTTAGCATTTCTTGACCCAGTACGCAGTTCAAAAGAAATAGCTAAACGAAAGATCGATTACATTAGTATCGTGATCGATATGAAGGTGGCGCATTCTGAATGCAATTTCATTTTCCTTGCGGAATAATGGTCTGACCAATTATTCCGTTAGGTAATTTTAACGTTTGTTGTATAAATGAGTTTTGGATGCATTTTAACAACATAAAAATTGATAATTGTTGATTTTAAAATTAGGCGACACCTACCTATGATCTCAAAATTTAGCAAAAGACACCTCCCGATAGCTGTCAAATTTACTTTTGGGAATATTCCTCAAAAATTACTTTTCCGTTTTCTTTTCAGCTGCGTACCAGGCTTTAAGCGTTTACATTGCGAAAACTGTTAGTTGGGACGCTGCTACATGGCTCGCTAAAGATGTCCGCTTAACTTATCCGAAGTGCTGAAATTTGTTTTTTTACTTAGTCCTTTCCTTTAGAAATCACTCTTAATTTTTAATTTTTAATTTAATAATTTAATTGTTTGGCTCATTATTAGAAAAATCGTCGTATAAAACCGTGTAAAAAACTTCAAATTCTTTGCAACCACCAATGAAAACAGATGAAAACGGGGCTTTGTGGTGCACTCGGCAGGAAAGCGAAGATGGTTGTTGAGTGAAGACGCTAGTTCTAATAGAACTTCGACAACCCAGGTACTCAATCAACTATTCTTTATCTTCTTTTTCTTCTTATTCTCCTTCTTCTTAATCTAGGATTTTGACGCTTCTGTAGCGATCGTTTTACCGGCGCCCAACTTAGTGTTCTAGATAACCTCCCACAGATATTAATTGAGAACTTTCAATGCAAACACTAATGCATGAATTTGTAATCCCTCAATTTATGCGGTGGGTGGTAACGTTTACCCACCGCTATTTCTCTGTTGTCATTCATCCAATTGAGCTGATTTTTGGTAGATAACTATGGTTGAGGTATAAATGGTAGCATTTCGTTATGGCTATTGAGGTGACAGTTGAAAACATCTTTAGTCCGGGAGTTAGAATGTGATTGCTCTACTGCAGATTCAGTAACCCATTTCAGGATGCCTGGTCCGCGGTCACTTTCACATACAATAATCCCTGCATGTAAACATTACCGTTATCAATTGGATAATGGCAATGCCAACACACTTCCGGATTCAATGGATGTTTTCAAATACAGCGCGTATTTAGTAACAGTGGAACAGCATTTTTGATTAACTTATAATTAGATTGATCTCACCAAACTCTCCGCCTCCGCTAAATCGGGCAATTTCTTAAAGTGACACGACTTAATTCGCTGGCTGCCAATGTTGATTTCGTTCTCCGTGTTATTTTGCTGCAGTTGGTTGAAAACTCCGAATTTTCGGTATGCAGTTGCACCGAAGAGTTTGTCGCAACCTATATCGAGAAAGCATTCCAGCTGGGCGATTCCACTTAACTAAGTTTTAAAATGTCTTTACTTTTACACTAAAACTATTTTGAAAAAGCACAACATTAAAATTGAAAATACACCTAGTGAGAAAAGCGAGCGAAAAAAAGCGACTGGAAAAAACAACACATGAGCAAAGCACATTTCAGAGGTTTTTTTTACGGCGCGGAAGGATTCTAGTCTAAACTGCAAAACGCTAAAACCAAAAACGTAAAAAACACGGCAAACTTTTTTTCGGGGAGCGGAGACGTAGCACACACGTAACACACGAAAAAATCGACCGAAGTACAAACCGGCTAGCGTGACGCTACAGAAACTCATCTATTCAAACCAAATTCTTGCCCGGAAGTGTTTACAATAATTTACAATATTAAAACACTGATAAATTAATAAATCTTCATGTATAATACTCATGATAATAATGAAATCGAATTTATTTTTGCCTTTGTACAAGCCAAAAAGCACGCAGAAACGCTAAATTGGTGACAGCGAAATTAATACCGACCGTTCGTGGGCAGAGCCTAAAGGGTGATACGGTCAAAATTTGGTCAATATCAACTTGACGTATTTCTTTCAATTTTGCATTTAAAAAACCTGAACACCCCTCATTTTGAAGGTGTGTGTGTGTAGAATGTTGCTCCTATTTTGATTTTGGAATTCACTCTTCAGTTGTCAAAATGCCGTCCAAGCAAGAAGAGCAGCGTATCAAAATTTTGCTCGCGCGAAAATCCGAGCTACTCGCACGCAAAGTTGGCAAAATCGCTAAAAGTTGCCAAATCAACCGTTACAAATGTAATTAAAGTGTTTGGGGAACGTTTGTCGACAGCCAGGAAGTCTGGATCGGGGGGAAATCGAAAACCGGAAGCCGCTGAGACGACAAAGAGAGTTGCCGGTAGTTTCAAGCGAAACCCTAACCTCTCTCTCCGAGATGCCGCAAATAAGCTGGGTGTATCGTCTACAACCGTGCATCGAGCCAAAAAACGAGCCGGACTATCGACTTACAAGAAGGTAGTGACTCCAAATCGCGATGATAAACAAAATACGACGGCCAAAGCGCGATCCCGGAGGCTGTACACGACGATGCTGACGAAGTTTGACTGCGTGGTAATGGACGACGAAACCTACGTCAAAGCCGACTACAAGCAGCTTCCGGGACAGGAGTTTTATACGGCAAAAGGAAGGGGAAAGGTAGCAAATGTTTTCAAGCACATGAAACTGTCAAAGTTCGCAAAGAAATATCTGGTTTGGCAAGCCATCTGTACCTGTGGCTTGAAAAGCAGCATTTTCATAGCTTCCGGGACTGTCAACCAAGAAATTTACGTGAAAGAGTGTTTGAATAAACGTCTGCTGCCTTTCCTGAAGAAACACGGTTGTTCCGTACTGTTTTGGCCGGATTTGGCATCTTGCCATTACGGTAAAAAGGCCATGGAGTGGTACGCCGCCAACAACGTGCAGGTGGTTCCCAAGGACAAGAACCCTCCCAACACGCCAGAGCTCCGCCCAATTGAGAAATACTGGGCTATTGTCAAGCGGAACCTAAAGAAGACCAAAAAAACTGCTAAGGGCGAGCAGCAGTTCAAGGCAAACTGGCTTTCTGCGGCGAAGAAGGTGGACAAGGTGGCTGTACAAAATCTGATGGCAGGGGTCAAGCGTAAGGCCCGGCAATTCGGATTTGGAAAAGCGGAAGCCTAACTGAATATTTTTCCTGAATTTTATACTAATTGAACTTGAAAAAGAAATTTAATTTGATTTTTTAAATAAACGATTTCACCGATTTACACGCGTTTTCCCTTGACCAAATTTTGACCGATCACCCTTTACTGCGCTCTTTTTCATGAGCAAAAAAATATATGATCATTTGCAAATTATTCTGATTTTAAACGTATTTGTTGAAGTACTTATCTTCCGGTCATAATGGTGGTAGATATCACGGTACCTTACTGCTCTGAATTCACGCAAAAAAAAAAACTGATGAAAAGCTTAATTAAAGGAATGTGCGTTTTTACTGAAGGATTTGACGATTTTTCTGACTTGGGGGAACAAATAATACAACAACTAAATTAATTAAAATAAAAAAAGTAACATTTTCATTACATTTACATTAATAATTTTTTATTGAAGGATTTGATTATTTTTCTGACTTGAGGGAACAAATAATACAACAACTAAATTAATTCAAATAAAAAAAATTAACATTTCCATTACATTTGCATTGCAAATTTATAAATTTAAATGTTCAGGGAAATGACCTCAGACAATTTCTGAATGATTTCAATTTTCTCTATTTAGAATCTGGCCTCTTCCCTGGGCAATATTTCCAGACCCGAACCTGGACCCTTAATATGATTTTGATTTTGAATGCTCATATGATTTGCTGTGTTGCGTTCAAAACAAATTCTAGCCACTTCCCAGCGGTATTCGGATTGCTTGGTAGAAGGAACATATCCTACACTGAGGCAAATAGACTTAAGAATTTCACAAGACTCGACTTATGAACGACAAATATGAATTTCATTAGCGCGACTTATGAAAGCTTTTGGTCTAACATAACGTAGTTCTTATACGCCTTTATCCATTCCATTTTCTTAAACGTTGAAAGACGATTGGTCAACACACGAGCTTCGTAATCTCAACGTCCATGACTCGGTTCCAGTCTGCTCCGTTTTATTAATTTTTGTCTACATTATTTTTCATAAGGCCCATTCTAGTCAAAATTCTAGTACTACACAATTTTTGTTTTGATTCGCTATAAAAGTTTGACATTTATACGTATTTTGTATTTTTTTACGCTGGTTAAATTTAATCGGTATATAGTTTATCTGATAATAGCGTCTAATAAAGCCAAAAAAAGAAGCAGAAGCATTGAAACAATATAAATACCATTACATATTGACATGATCGATATTTAAAATCACCTTTTGACTTGGTGTTATCTTTTAAGAACGGTAATTATAATTTGAATTCATAGTCAATATTACTATTACTGGTATTATGTAGAACTACGCTGGGATGGATTTAAAAAAGATTGAGCAGTTAAGCCTCCAAGTAGCGTTTTATACTATTTACCTTTTTCTCGAACTGATGGACAATCAATTGCAATAATCCATCCGATGAAAATCTGCTTATGCATGTGGGAATCGAAGGTTTCGAGCATGCTTTACGACTATCACCTTATCTGTGACCAGTGATACCCATCCTCAAGAGTTCAGGTTAATTCTGACTGAATTTATTTGCGTACGATGTATGCTTGTAAGCTTGTCCATGGCATGTTAAAACCTTTATATTCTTAATTTATGTCTGTCTAACTGAATTTGATGAATTTTATTAACATACATCTAAAACCAAATAGAATAAATCTATTAAACTATGTTTGAATAATTGGACATAGTAGCTACGCAAGAAACGATGTTGAATTATTATTGTGAAATTTTGCTTTATGCATCGATAGCATTCATTTCGAGATTTCTGTGAAAACTTCTTGTCTTCTCTGAAGCAATTAAAAATATGCTGTGCTATTCAAATAGAGCTTAATAGCGATAGCCCCAAGCTATCATGCAGTAATACTTCAATTTGCTCACAGCAGATGAAGCAGTAAAAGATAAGCGAAACACTTCTTGGATAGTTTTCTTTTCAGAAAATAAAATTTCTCAATGCAGCACTTCAGACCGGTGCCATGTGGTGGAAAACTTTTTAGCTGCCTTCTACGACAACATATGAATGGCTCAAGGAAATAAATTGAACATCCTCTCCTAGCATTTGACTTTGAAGAGACGAAGAAGCTGGAAGTAATTATGAAATATTAAGCGACTAAGCAAATTGTTATCAATCAGCTTCTATGAGTAAACTATATAACTACAGAGCTATAGTGAAGCGGCGCCGGTGGTGTAGTGGTAAGCGTGATTACCTCTCACCCCAGCCAGGCCTGGGTTTAATCCCAGTCGGCGCCGCCGGGATGTTCTGAGGGATCACATCTCTGATCACGCCTTCTTTCGGAAGGGTCCCCGGTTCATGAGTTGATGGGCCGATAGGTGATGATGATGATGATGGTCCCACCTCTTACCCCTACAAAGGTTTGAGCTGGACGATTTATCTTAAAGATAAATAAATATGACATTTTAACCAGGTTGGCAAACAAAATCGAACTGGTTTGAGTTACAGATATAAATTTCCTCTAGAGTTTACAGTTGGTTCACAGCGATATAAATGTGGAAAAGCTCAGGCGTCCACCTCCGCCTTTTTGTCTACCTAAAATATTCATAAGTATTACAAGCTATCAAGAGTTAATGAACAATCAACAAAGCATCCTATTACACTAGTAGCCCCGCAATCTGATGCTATCATAATTTTAAGCAATGTCATCAATGCTCACGAACCCCCAACATTTGCTAGAAAACTTACTACTAACTGAAGGTATCTTCCAAATAAGCTTCAAAATTGCATTTTTTTTTCTTTTATCAAATGTTAAATTCAGTGAGGCTCAAACCTTTGTAGACTACTATTTATTTATTTTTACTACTACTATTAAATCAAATATCAAAAATCCATCATCACCATCGTTGCGAACAAAATAGTTTTTGCAGTGCTACAATAATTATTAAAAAGTCGTTATAACAGCTATCCATACAAAATAATCCGTTAAAAATAACTTCGTCAAGATACATAATTTTAATTTGTATTTCGGGTGATTTAAAAATATCGTACAGGCAAATTGAGTAATTACATAGAAATAATGACGAAAACTAACACACTTAAAACCAAGTAACGGAGCGGTACTATAAGTGCGGTGAAACATCATAAAAAACCATTAAATAGAATCCAAAGATCACGTTCCATGATTTGACCAAACAGTTCGAAGCCGCCTGCAGTATCGTATATTGGGTTCGTGTCCGGGATGACTTCCAGTTTTACTGACGTAGCAAACAACAAAATTGTACTCTCAAGCGAGAGGGATGACTCTATCTTCGATGCAGGAAAGATTTCGTTTTGCTGAGATATCCAATAAGGTGCTTCATTTTGAAAAAAAAAACATATATGCAATCTAATATGCTATTTTTTAATTTGATTCATAATCTTTAAATATGAGCCTGTACAAAAAAAAAGAAAAAAAAAAAAAAGATTGATGTCATCATGCGTCAAACCTAGTTGTTGGCCATCCCAAGTTGGCTGCCCTTCTCCACTATTCAGCAGGCCCCACGGTTGATCGAGCGAGAACAACCCTACCATGCGATCGCTGATAATGACGATGTTGTACGTCTGTCATCAGCAGGGTAAGTGATAGATGTAATCACGAATCGTGAAGCAAAGAGTACAACGTGTGGTGGACAGCGGTGCCTGGTCAGTTTCAGGGAAATCTGGTCCACACACTTAGAAAAATCATGCAAATTTAGGTGCTCTGAGACTGACATATACGAGCGTCAATTTTGACATAAAATTGAGTCATAGCAGAAGCAACAATTTCCTCAATCAAACGTACTTTTCGTCGAGAAACGATCTTTTCAGTCTTAATTTTTCAGGACATGTTTATTTACGTCTCATCCTTTACGTAAATTGAGTTGTTTGCAGTAGCGGCGCCGGTGGTGTAGTGGTAAGCGTGATTACCTCTCACCCCAGCAGCCCTGGGTTCAATCCCAGTCGGCGCCGCCGGGATGTTTCGGGGCATAACATCTCTGCCGTTAGTCCCCGGTTCATGAGTTGATGGGTCGATAGGTAGGGTCCAGGTGTGGGAGGTGCCTCCCTGGCATCGGTAGCATTGGTGCTCAGCACGGAAAACAAGATCGACGAAAAAAAAAATCAAGGAAAAAAAATCTTAAGGGGAGGTTCTCATTCAAATGGCCAAAAAGTAAGCAAAGCTTGACATTTTATTGTGAACCAATGAAAAAACATAGAAGGACGCGGTTTTGAAATTCAAAAAACAGTTTAGAACTTCGTCTTTATTTCCAAATTTTTACAAGGCGAAAAAAAATAAAATGGCGCTCGTGGTCACGTTTAGAATAAGGTAGTGTACGCCTGGAATTGCCAAACTGCATACAGCCTGTTACCTCAGGATTGATCTGAAACACAACACGATTAATGAGGCTTTTAAGTGAACTAAATTTATTGGAGGAATGACCTAAGAATGGGAAAAAACTTCAAATTTGACGAAATGGTGCGATCTCAAACTTTTTTTTTCCACTTTCAGGCTTCAGAAAAAAATTTAAATACAAAGAATTTGTAGATTCTATAGATCATTCCTCCAATGAAAAAGGATTTCTCTCGAATGGACAAAGGTTGAAGTCGTTAAATTGAACCGTTTGAGATTGTACGCAGTTTTGGAAAATCATGTTTCGAGATAAACGCGTCCCCGAGCTGAGAGTGTCTAATGGCGGTCATAAAACCGCTTCGAACAATGGTTTGTAGAATCTTTTCTTGTACGCGGATCGAAAAACCTTTTCAACACAATATAGTAGACACTTATACTTTTCAAAAAATGCAATAACAAAAAAATCGATTTATTGAAACTTTTGAATGAGAAACTCCCCTTAAATGATCAAACAAACACCAATTTCATTAAAGAAGAATATTAAGAATATGCTTCAAAATTATTTCTTTCAAAAAAAAAAAAAGAAAATGCTTTTAAAATAAAAAAGGTATTCCAGTCTCTCGGTCAGTGTAGGTAGAGTAGGCTGTGCAATTTAATGGACGTGACATTAATTTTTTGGCTGCAAATCAAGGGATATTCAACTCTACATACCAAAATCTGCGCCGAGTGATTTAACTGTGCAGCGCTGAATTTATAATCACTTATGTGCTTATGGTTACTCAGTGGAAAACTGCTCAGAAAAAAAATAATTTAATTTCTCATATATGTAAGTAGTTTATTGTCAAATTCTCCAATTGTGCGACCTAGTGACGTGATGATACTCTCCCGAACCTTGGAGATTGACTGCAGAACCGGGAAGGCAATGTATCTGTCCTGAAGCTAGTCAACCGAAAAGAGTTCCCCAGGGAACGTGAAGCCAGACGTGCTGATGAGGACTGCAAAGCAGCTGAAAAGGTACTTAAAAAGGTCGTGACGTATTAGTAGCGTCATCCATGCATGGTTCCTGAATTCCGACATTTCGTACAGCGCACAACCATAGAGGTAACTCTAAGATTAAAGGTCCCGAAAAAAACGTGCTCAACTTTTTAGCTTCGGTCTCAAGCTAATCGAGGCACCCCTCGAATCATAGGAAAATCCACGTGCCCTTCATTTTATCTGTCAAACTTTCCTAGCGAATCAAAACAAACTTAGTGTAGTACTAGAATTTTGACTAGAATGGGGTACGTTAATCGATTTCCTTGGGACCAATAGGCTAGTCAAGTAGTGAGCCAATTTAAAATCGTTGGTTTCCATCGGTTGGTATTACAACCATAGAGGTAACTCTAAGACCACTGGGTCCCGAAGAAAATCATTATTATTTTTGGCTCACTCAGTACCAGAACAACGGTCCCAAGCAGTCCCAAGCTATTTCACTCACCCCTGCATGTTCTGCATGAATCCACACACCCCTGATGTTATCTGTCAAACTTTCATAGCGAATCAAAAGAAACATAGTGTAGTAAAGGAATTTCAACTAGAATAGAGTACGTTAATCGTGTGCTTGGGACCAATAGGCTACTAAAGTGGTGAGCCAATTTAAAATCGTTAGTTTCGTATTGATTGTTGTTACAACGGTGTATTTTGTATGTCAAGGTCTTACACAACTTTTCGTTCCCGATAGAGGAAATGGCTCTAATGTTGGCCTATGGATCTAAGATTGGGCTCATCGCTAAAAATCTGCTATTTATCAATTTTATCGAGATGACCACGCCATTGCACACTGGGGACAAAATCGAAACAATGTGTTAAAATTCAATAACTTCGGTGGTCGCTGGAACAAGAGACTAAAAAATAGTCATTCTTATAGAAAAAAGTCTCAGAAATCGATTGGAGTGGGTTTCATCTTGGGCACGATAGGGTAAGTTGGGGTTTTTCACAGTTTTGCTCTAAAATCTCCTATTTTGCATGATTTGAATGCTGTATCTCAAGATACCGATGATATAGACGGATGATTTCTTAGGAAAAGTTGATCAGGAGATTAAGGACTATTGGATGATGGACAGAACAATTCGGAATTCTTCCGCTAGGCGACACTAGTGAGCATTCGAAGTGTATATGTTTGCGCTGCTGTATCTTAAGATCCTGACTATTTAGACGGATGATTTCTTCGGCAAAGTTAATCAGGAGGTCAAGGACTGATGGATGATGGACAGAACAATTCAGAATTCCTCCACTAGGTGGCGCTAGTGAGCATTGAAAGTGAATATATTTGTGCTGCTGTATCTCAAGACCTTGACTATTTAGACGGATGATTTCTTCGGCAAAGTTGATCAGGAGGTCAAGGACTGTTGGATGATGGACAGAACAATTCAGAATTCTTCCGCTAGGCGATACTAGTGATTATTGAAAGTGAATATGTTTGCGCTGCTGTATCTTAAGTTCCTGACTATTTAGACGGATGATTTCTTGGGCAAAGTTGATCAGGAGGTCAAGGACTATTGGATGATGGACAGAACAATTCGGAATTCCTCCGCTAGGTTACGCTAGTGAGCATTTGAAGTTAATATGTTTGTACTGCTGTTTCTCAAGATCCTGACGTTTTAGACGGATGATTTCTACGGCAAAGTTGATAAGGAGGTCAAGGAACAATCCGGAATCGCTAGATGGCACTAGTGAGCATTTGAAATAAATATGTTTGTGATCCAGATTCAAGGAATCAACCTCTGCAAAAAACTGCTCAAACATGGACTTGGTAAGCGAGTTGGTCTCTTTAGTCCAATTCATAGAGCGTATTCTGCAGAACGAATCTGACTGGGGATTCGGGTTCCGCCAAATATCCTCTCCTCTTTCGAATACTAACAACAGGCTCATAAAATGTTCGGAGAGAAGAGAATCATCCTCTTTTAAAAAGCCACTCTGGTTGTAGTGCGCAAAACCTGTATCAGAGTGCGGACCAGCCGTGACATGCAATTTACAAGTCAACACTTTCTGGTTTAACTTTGAAATCCTGTTGTAGAATCCGTTGCAAATCGCATATAACCATATCACGGATTGAAACGCTTGATGATAAGTATCCTTTTTCTCGGTTTGGAGTTGAGAACGGTGGAATTATGGCGTTTCTAAATTCAGCTACTTTTTTCCAGGGCTGCAAAATTGCAATACATAAATGGGACAATATGAAGGGACTAATAACAATGCATATCTCTAAAATTGATCAAAGATTTAGAAACTTGACCTATTTTAAACAAAAAAATTGTTCTACTAAGTTTTTTTATATATACGTTAATTAAACTGTCATACCTAGATGCTTCTTAGTGAATCGAGCCAGCTCTCCATATTTGGTTTTACTTAACCCAAGTTTTGATTTTATCGCCAAAGTTGACTCCTCCGAACACAGAGATGTTCCACGAACAGAGTCAACGGATTCGATGGTCTCTTTTACCCAAACCTCACCGCCGCTCAACAAATGCTGTAAGATTTGAGCAGTTGCTGGATTAGCAGCCTTTATGGCAGCAATTTTGGCTGACTACAGCAAGTTATCAAGACCTTGTTCTTTGAAAAGTCCGATACTGCGTCTGTATTTCGAAAATCTTGTCAACTGGCTAAACTCCTTGCGCTTTCGACCTCGAGGATTTAGGGTTGACGGTCTTCGCTGACTGTTGGAACTGGTATCCAAATCCGGAGTGGCAAAAGGAGGTGAAATAGGAGATGATTGTGACGAGGGATCTTTGGGTTTCCTTGAATGGACCCGCGTATTTTTCGAAGGCCTGGATCCTGAGGGTTGGTCTTCGACCTGATAAAATAATTGATGATGAATTATATCCAAGCATTTTTTCGTAAAATTTTAGAGTCGGTAGTTTTTGTTTAGGATTTTTATAAAATATTCATACAAATATCAAGTCTTTTTCTAATCGCGGTTGATGCTATTGATTATTTAGTAACATGAACAAAAACAGATTTCATCAGTAGTATGTCTTGCTTTACATTAACGCATTCCCACGCTTTTACTAATTTTCATTCAAGTCCAATTTAAATTGGTTTGGAATCCGTTGTTTTTTGAAAATTTAGCACTTCGCTCAACAGGTACAATTTTTCCGAACTGTAATTTTTTAATGTTCGAGGGTATCGTATTAAAAACGTTTCTTCGTTAATTTATGCTGCTTTCTAAAATTAAGCACGCCCAGGGATTCTTACCTCGAATATGCTTTCAAGCCACTCTGCATTCTTCTTAAAGAATCGATCCTTACTGTGGGTTTTTAACCATCACCGATTAAATTGACCAATCCAGTTTTTAACACCTTGCGCTACAGCCGCAGGTGCTTTCGACAGTGCCCTAGACACAAAGTCAAGTAAACGGTTCTCCAAATTGTCTTTGAGTTCAGATCAAATTCTCATCCAGGTTCACAGATTCAAAGCCCTTTGTATTAAAACATCTCCAAACATCTTAAACATATCATGCACATTATTTACGTTTGAATTCGATATGTTTAATACGTTCTAGGTTCACCAAATTGTCCTCAAAACTTGTTAATTAGGCTACCATCTCGCATTTTAGTTTGATTACATTCATAGATCAGGAGGCCTCCATAAGCTCGGTCGGTAGAGCCTGCTACTATAAAGCAAACCATGCTGTAGGTGGCTGGGTTCGAATCCCGGTTGGTCTAGGATTTCAGATTGGAAAATTTCTCGACTTCCCTGGGCATAGTATATTATTGTACTTGCCACACAATATACACATGTTAAAATCGAACAGGCTTGGAAAGCTTTCAATAAGCAACTGTGAAAGTGCATCTAAAGCACTAAGTTGAGAGCAGGCGTTAAGTTACAGTTGGGACGTAATAGCCAGAGAAGATCATAGATAGCTCTAACTAGCGGAGGAATTCCGAATTGTTCTGTCCACCATCCAACAGTCCTTGACCCCTGATCAACTTTGCCGAAGAAATCATTCGTCTAAATAGTCAGGATCTTGAGATACAGCAGCACAAATATATTCACTTTCAATGCTCACTAGCGCCATCTAGTGGAGGAATTCTGAATTGTTCTGTCCATCATCCAACAGTCCTTGACCTCCTTATCAACTTTGCCGAAGAAATCATCCGTCTAAATAGTCAGGATCTTAAGATACAGCAGCGCAAACATATACACTTCGAATGCTCACTAGTGTCGCCTAGCGGAAGAATTCCGAATTGTTCTGTCCATCATCCAATAGTCCTTAATCTCCTGATCAACTTTTCCTAAGAAATCATCCGTCTATATCATCGGTATCTTGAGATACAGCATTCAAATCATGCAAAATAGGATATTTTAGGGCAAAACTGTGAAAACCCCCAACTTACCCTATCGTGCCCAAGATGAAACCCACTCCAATCGATTTCTGAGACTTTTTTCTATAAGAATGACTATTGTTTAGTCTCTTGTTCCAGCGAACACCAAGTTATTGAATTTTAACACATTATTTCGATTTTGTCCCCAGTGTGCATTGGGACGGTACTAATGGATAGTTTTGGTCGCTATTGAAAATTTAGTCGATTGCTGAATTCATGTATGGGCCCAAAAAGATAACCTTAAAGAATCCAATTGCATATTCGTAATCTGCATTACAAATGGAATCGAAATCTAAAATTTCATCAATTTTGGAGCACTGGAACTATTTTAAATAAGTGTGATTACATAGGCGATCGACATGATTGGTAACTGGATGCAAGGAACGAAGCTGCAGATAGCCCACCACAAAACGGAAGGGCTATTGGTCAGTAACTGTAAAGCGGTGCAGCAGGCACAAATCACTGTCGGTGAGCACGTCATAGCCTTGAAGCGTGTGTTGAAATACCTGGGAGTGATGATCGTGGACCGACTAAACTTCAACGGCCACGTTGAATATGCCTGTGAGAAGGCTTCGAAGGGCATCAACGCGAACAACTTGGGTGAACAGAAAACACGGAGATGTTAGCTTCCAGCTGACGCAGTTCCTGAGCTTTTAAAAGGAGGAATTTATTTTTGGATAGCTTCATTACTAAAATCAACTGAATTATGTCATAAAATTGTTCACACGCGTTAAAAAAATTGATTTTTGTTTGTCCATTCATGGCATCTTTTGGATACGCCTTTCAAGAAGTTCGGCTAATCTGGTCGATTTGTTGACCATTAAGTGAAGTGTATTGACCTGATCAAGGTTTCCAGCCTACGTCATGGAGGTCCATTGGAATTGATTAGTGATGTATACAAGTTGAAATCATCTTAACCATCATTTCATAAAACATCAACTCAGTTAGTTAGTTAGTTAGTTAGTAAGTTATGTTATGAAAAATGTGGATAATTCCCTCGTATAATACAGTTTAATTCTAAAGTTCTCCAATACAATATCAAAACAAAATTTCATTTGATTTTCCTAACGATATAGGTACGTCTACTTCGTTGTTTTGCATTGGATGATTAACGTCTGAATTTTGTTGAACCCATCTGACTATTGACTAATTTTCGAATGACGATGACGTGACGTCATACTATCTAGTGCATAAGAATGTCGTAGACAAAAAAAAATCAGATTACCAGACCAAGCTGTATGAAATTTTGTTACACCCTTGTGCGTAACCTTTTTAGTTGGAACGTTAATGTGCCAATTTGTTTTAACTTGTCTAGTAAACTTAAATTCATTGCTAAAGGCAATACTTTTGGCATCGCTTGCTCAATGATATTTTTGCGTTCGCTAGCAAAGTAGTGGAATCAAAGTGGTTTTCTTGGTGATTTCACCTATAGATTTGAGAAGCAGTTTTTTTAAAATTAATTTCATGAATTCGATTGCGTGACATTGTGAAATGTTACGAAGAACACAAGTAAGTAAATACAGTGGAAGTGTTTTAACCAGGAAAATATGGTTGTAAAGTCAGGTTATACTTGCTTTAAACTTTTAGATGAGTAGTGTGTGAATGTATGTGTATACTAATGATGAAGATTAAAGAATATAAATTGAGTGACGGTGATGGTGTCGATCGCGGCATGATGTTTTGGATCAGGGAAGTCTCTGAAGGAGTGTTCTTGAATGAATAGTTATGTCGCCATGGCGCTTTCAAAATTTTGTACAACGAGGTATGGGAGAAAAATCATGAAAGCATGCTTATAACAAATCGTCTTATAACCTAGGCGAAGCCATCGGGAGATTCTTGAAAATTGAGGGAGAAGGTGTAGTAACACATAGCATTTGAGAGAATCTTTCAATTCTTTATCTTCAACCTTTACCTGTATAAATTGATTTTTTTTATTAAATCATTTTCTCTTGCACTGGAAGCAAGCAAATGGTATTCATACTCTGACAGCAGTTTCAACATGATTTTCAAATTAGGCGGCTGCGTATCATAGTTGTTCATCATCAGTGTATAATGATGATTCGGTGTACTTCGAACGATAACACAATTTTTATATTGTTTGCAATAATCAGAAGTGTTTGTTGTTTACACAGGAAGCCCCTTCTGTGAGTGAACCGTAACGAATTCCTTGGGCAGAAAAGAACTCGTCATTTCGGAATTTACCATTAGTCACCGCTGTGAGTGGCACTGCACCGGGAAAGTGATAGCATCGGTATCGTCGGGATTTTTTGATCTCCGACGAAGAACTTGATATCCTTGTAGTACATATATAAGTAGTAACGTCCACAGTGTTTATGAAGTCAGTGTTGAAATAAGTGCCACGAACGAAACGAATTATACCAGTGAGCAGTTCATATACGAGATATTTACTTTTGGGATTCACAATGAAGGGTAATTTCGTTTTAATTATTATGGCCAATGTATACTAATTGAAAGCTAATCAGTCTTTACAGCCATCATACCGCTGTTGCTGTCAGTTGGAACAATCGCCAATCCTACTTTTCGATACGAAGATGGTATCGTAGACTCGAGATGTCCATTGAATGAAAATCCAATGAATCCTGTTCATCTACCACACGCCAGAGATTGTGGAAAGTTCCTGAAATGTTTCAGAGGTCGCGCTTTCACAATTAATTGTCCTCCGGGTCAGGAATTTGGGCCACAAATTCAACGCTGTGATTATCCAGCATATGCTCAGTGCCGCTCAGTTTTGGCTTTACCAGATCCGGCTGAATTCAAATTTGAAGATGGAGTAAGTGACGCAAAATGCGCTCGTAATGATGATCCCATGCACCCACTTCATCTGCCACATCCGACGAGCTGCCAAAAGTTTATGAAGTGTTTCAGCGGAATGAGATTTGAATTGGATTGTCCACCTGGACAACATTGGGCTGCCCATCTCAATCGTTGTGATTTCCCATCAATTGCGAAATGTGTCATTAATGCAAAACCATTCCAGGCTGATCATATTAATGAAACAGAGGACACTGAAAGTGTAAATGAAAGTTCAGAAAATACAGATGTTGAATTGGAAGAAGCAGTCGAAACGGCAATAAACGACCAACCACTTGCCCGACCAGCTATCGCTGTTCCGATGAAGGCTGAATTTGTTTATAATGCAGGAGTTCCTGACATCCGTTGCCCACGGACAGATGATCCTTTCCGCCCGATCCACTTGCCTCATGCTACCGATTGCGGAAGATTCCAGAAATGCTTTGACGGTAGAGCGTACATTTTGAACTGCCCACCTGGTCAAGAATTCGGACCAAAGCTAAACCGCTGTGACTATCCACAATACGCGCAATGCTCACTACCTAAACGTAAAAATATGTCTAAATTGCTTAGTAAAGCAGTGAAATATGACGATTATTACGATTACTATAGCGATGAAGAATATCTATTGCAATCGTCTGAATGGACAGACGAACAACGAGAGATGATCGCCGGTGTTACTGATAGCCGTTGCACGATAACTGATGATAACGAACATCCTATGCACCTAACCCACAAAAAGGACTGCGGAAAATTCTACAAGTGCTATGATGGCCGTGCTTATCTCATCCAGTGTCCTGCGGGACAGCACTGGAGTGTGCGATTTGATCGGTGTGACTATCCAAAGGTGGCCAAATGCACAATTCGTCCGTAGAGTGGAAACCAGCTTGGGTGATTAGTGGTTTGCATTGACGGCGTAGACTTAATGGTACGGTGTTTGTATTTATTTGCAGTAATTAGTAATAAAACGGAAGGGCATCGCAAACAGCTTTATTTTTTATCCATCAATTCATTTGAATAAATTATAGTCCTGTCATAAATGTAAACGTTAATTTATTTAATCTGCGAGTTGTGTTTGATTAGAAATTATCATCCGAAGTTCATTCTTCTATCAAATAAATCCCATGACATGAGAATGTTGGTCAACAAACCAATTCCATCAAGGTGGTTCTTCTTAAAATAAATCTGCTGAGACTTAATAATAATTAAAATTTGTTCACTAACTACGCAAGCAATACACTACCATCAAGATAAGTTGCTGAAACTTGATTGTGACTGGAATAAGCAAACAAGTTACCACGATTTTTCAGTGACAAGTGTGCTGCTAAGGTAAAGCTCGAAAGAGACGTCTGGGTCCATTGAAATTTAAACATGTTAACCATCAAAAAGCACATAAAATAAATATAAATTATAGTAAAACAAAAGATAAAATGTTTGTCTAAGGAGTTGTAAACAAAATTTTCTTTTCAATTCCGTACAATTTTTTTTTATTTAAAAAAAAAATCTTCGATTATGTGTGTGATGGCCTGCTTTGAAACTCAACAAAGAAAAACAAACAATAAATTATTCTTTAAGGGACTGGTATCATGTTAGATTTTATTCCTCTAATGAGGATTCAGACAGTGCATTTTCGTGTTTTTTGAGCGCATCGTAAAAAAAATCTCGTAAAAAACGCGTGAAATGAGTTTTAGGAGGATTTTTTACGCGCAATATTTTGGAATTAGCGCCTTTTTTACACGGTTTCTTTCACCCGGATTTCGGATTTCACGCGGTTCTTTTCACGCGGATTCTAGAATTTACGCGGTTCTTTTACGGGGGTTTCAGAATTTGCGCGTTTTTTAATATAGATTCCAGAATTTACGTGGTTTTTTTACACGTTATTTTTACGCGGCCTCCCGTGTAAAAAAGCGACTTCAATGTATAGTTGTAGTTGCGAAAAAAATGAATTGGGTCACTCTCGGCGAAAATCTAAATTTCTCATTTTTTCATCAGCAAGAATTACGTTCAGAACTTCCCTTACCAATCAGGCTAAGGCCTTGTTGCCATCTGCTGTCCGAAGAAGTCGTCTCCACTCTACTCGATCCATGGCCACACTTCGCCAGCCTCGTAGTCTGCGAAGGTTCCGCAGTTGGCCTTCTACTTGGTCGATCCACCTTGCCCGTTGCGCGCCTCTTCTTCTTGTTCCTGTTGGGTCGCACGTTCTGTTCGAAAACACCAAGGGCACGTTGGTCCTCCACGAGCATAGTCCAGGTCTCGTAGCCGTAAAGGATCACCGGTCTAATCAGCGTCTTGTAGACAGTCAAATGCATGCGGCAGCGAATTTTATTCGACCGGAGCGTCCTCCGGAGTACAAAGTAGACACGATTCCCTGCCATAATGCGTCTTTGAATTTCTCTGCTGGTATCATTTTCGGCGGTCACCAGTGAGCCCAAATACACGAACTCATCGACCATCTCGATTTCGTTACCGTCAATCTGAACTCGGGGTGGGAGGCTAACATTGTCTTCCCTAGAACCTCTTCCTTTCATGCATTTTGTCTTTGAAGCGTTGATGGCAAGTCCAATCCGCCTAGCTTCAGCCTTCAGTCTGATGTACGTTTCCGCCATCGTCTCAATGTTCCGTGCCATGATGTCAATGTCATCGGCGAAGCCAAGAAGCTGGATGGAGTTCCTGAAGATCGTGCCACTCGGGTATATTCCAGCTCTTCTGATCACACCTTCTAACGCGATGTTGAATAGCAGACACGAAAGTCCATCACCTTGCCGTAACCCCCCCGATTCAAAGGGATCGAGAGTGTCCCCGTTACTCGAACAACGCACATCACTCGATCCATCGTCATCGTCACAAATTACGAATACGCTGCCACTTCGTCATGGTGCAACTGTCAAACTAAGTAAATCATTTTCTTTTATACACAGCCTACTACGGTATGAGCTATAGGTTACGTGCATGCAAAGAAAACCAAGGCATTGTATGCACAGGTGAAACGGGAACCTTATTTGTACGATGGTGCAAACATTATCACGCATACGGTACATACACACTTAGTTTTTTCTACCGAGCTCGGCTGTGCAAATCTCGGCAACAAAAGTTTTACTGAGATCTCAGCAAACATTTCATTTGTTTGCTGAGATTCAGCTTAGCATTATCCGAGACTCAGCAATCAAATGTCACTTTTGCTGAGATCTCAGTGAAACTTTTTTTGCCGAGATTTGCACAGCCGAGCTCGGTAGAAAAAACTAAGTGTGTAGCATGTTACTAGAACTTCTTAGTCCATTCGGTTGAAATTGCGACGTTCCAGAGTAGCATTGGAACATTGTTTGTACAACGTCATATATATGTGCATTTACCTTACCCACTGTATCGATACTACAGTCTACAAAAACTCATACAAACAATAAATAGTATTTCCGTATCAACACAACGTAGGGATCCCACCCGTGCGCGATCAAACATTATAATTGAATTGTCTGGAGACTTCGTTGAAGCGAGCTGTCATGAAACAAAAAGGCACAGTTACTTCGTTGGTCAAAACCTTGGCAACAAAAGCGGTTTGCTTATTCGATCTTCTTTTCTCCAGGGTTTCGAGTCCCAACAGCATATTGTGATGTTCATATGGTGGCAAATTTATTCGACCACGCCATGACAGATGCCGGAGAGCTAAACGTACGCATTTTCTATGAACCGATTCAGTACTGTCCACTATCGCTCTATCGTATGGACTTCAGTGACTTAAGGCACAGAGGGTCACGGAATCCATTGGCGAGCTTAAAAATAAATCCAAGCTGCGTGTTTGCCTTTGATCTGACTAGATAAGCGATAGTTGTAGTTGTTCGGTTGTCATTTTCTGGAGAATTAAATGGTACTACATTTTGCCTCACATAATTCTAAGAGATTTCGCTGACTCCAGTCCTCGAAGGAATCCAGCAGTCATTGAACTCAAAACTATCCTCTGCACACGTAATAATTATGGTGATTTTTGTGACATCATCGCAGAAGACACGTGTTCCCGATGGCAGAACAAAAACTGCCTCGTTTATGAAGACTGAGAATAGTATTACTTCCTTAAGGTAAGCCCAATGTAGTAACAGACCATCCAGACAAGTACAATTTATGGTTATCGAAAGGCCAAGTTTGCAAAATTTACCAAGCAAAAGATCATGACTCACTTGATAAAATACCGATTTGAAATCTATATAAACAGCGTCAACTAGAAAACCGGTGTCCATCGAATAGAGCGTTGATGTCTGTATAAAATTCAAATATCCTGGAAGACTCAATTTTAACATGTTTTCAAATTCCTTTTCACAACAAATATCGTTCATGTTTTAAAAAGTTCCGAAATCAACACTCTTGAGTCATTCGTTACTTGTCCGGGATTGAGATTTGAACTCGTTAAGTACTTTGACGTAAGAGGCGCGGCACGCATTCCTTGTCGAACGTTCGACAGAGCAAGTTTTCTTTACGCTACTCTCCCGCCGCCGCAAAAAGTTTTGTTTTTTGGATTGGATTTTTTTCTCTCTCCCGATCAGATTTTTTTTTATTCACCTTCTGGTGTGCAGTGCCACAGGCGGACGTATACGTTCCCCGGAGGAAGCAACCATCTCCGCCGAGTCTGGAAATTGGATTGTCCAACGGTCAAATAATCAACCACCACCTAGACATCGCATCAAAAGGTCATCACCCGTATACACCCGTACAACGAAGCAGCAGAACTGCAGATACGGTCTATCCAGACCGGACGGTGCCCTTTGTGCTAAGGCACGTGCTGCAACAATAGAGCGATCATCTCTGCTTCATCGTACAGTGGAGTTTGTAAACGCGCCATCCCGGCATTTAAAGATAAGTTATTTTTTTCTCATCTTTTTTTGTTTTGTAAATATTTTTTTTGTTTTTGATTTGCTTATATTTAAGTAATCCCCCTGCAGCGTTGAACTTCCTTTCTTACAATTTTTTGTTTTTTATTTACTCATTATCTTATTTAGTTTTTTTTTGCACATATTTTATTTTATTTTTATATTTTTTATTAACACTTTGAGCAATTCGCCCACAGTGTTGATTTCCTTTTCTTGTTGTTTTCCTTCCAATTTCAATCTATGTATTTGAAATTTGTGGAAAATATAAACAATTAATAACTAAGATTGCAACAAATTCCGTTGCGGTGGTATCTTAAGTCACCGCAATGGATGATAAAAATAAAGGCGGGGTCTGTCGCTTGACATCTCTGATGATGAGTCAATAAAGTCTCCCTCATTTGAAAAGCTTGATAGCTCTGGGGAAATGGAAACCCTCGAAGAGCACCTTGATCAAACCACCAGCAAGAACACTGGAGCCTATCCAAAAGTGAAATCTCTACCACAGCCCCCTTCTCCTCCATCGCCGCCTTGTCCACCATCACCGCCTTCTCCACCATCACCGCCTTCTCCTCCTGTCCCCCCGAAAATATCAGCGACCCCCCGCCACAAGGCTTATCCTGATGACTTGAAAGGTCCGTGGGTTGTTTTCTTCCGGCCCAAACAAAAACCTTTGAATATTGCTCGGATTTCGAAGGATCTGACAAAACATTTTTCGGCCGTAACCGATATCTTTAAGGTGACGCCAAATAAACTGCGCGTTACCGTTGATGACCTGAAACAGGCAAATCGGATTGTTGCCTGTGAGCTTTTTTCGATTGAATATCGAATCTACGTCCCCAGTTGTGACGTAGAAATTGAAGGAGTGGTCACCGAATCGAGTCTGACTTGTGAGGATTTCCTACTAGCCGAATCTTTCGGCATTTTCAAAAACCGTGCCCTCCCGAATGTCAAGATACTGGACTGCATTCAACTGCAGTCAGTGTCGCACATAGGCACAAACAAAACGTATACCCTCTCAGATTCGTTTCGTGTGACCTTTTCAGGATCGGCTACCTGTACGCTTGTTTGTACCGAGGGTAACCCAGACAACCAGAAGTCGTATAACAATGTACAGACAGTATCGTAAATTGCTACAGTTTAAGTCAAAATCGCATATAAGAATGGCATACCTCGCCTTATGTTTAAGTTAAATCGTATAGAAGGCAAATTTCCGACTTATATGCGATGACTCATTTTACCGTCGTGCTGTATCACAAATTAAATCGGATAACATCGTAAGACTTTCCAAAATGATTTTTTATTACAGATAAAATCGTATATGATGTTAAATCAACTCGTTTAAAATTAAATTAAAATATACACGTATATGGCCTCCTCTTTTGTACGTATAAGCCATTTCTTTGCATTCTATACGAATTGTTTGTTTGTATATATGTTTATATATCACAAAATCAACTTTGAATATACGTGCATTCTGGTTGTCTGGGAATGAATTGCTTGAAATGCAAACAACTAGGTCACACCGCGGACTTTTGTTCCAACAAACCGCGGTGCGATCAATGTGGGGAAGAGCATACGGAGGGTCCTTGTCATGCTACCCCAAAATGCGTTTACTGTAAGGATGCTCCGCATGCTCTTAGTGATTGCCCGAAGTACAAACAGCAGGGAGGAAAACTAAAGTGGTCTTTGGAAGCTCGCTCTAAGCGCTTGTTAGCAGAAATTTTGAAAGCGACTGCTTCATCTTCCCAAACCAACCACCCCAAAAAGCAACAACACATTCCACCTCCTGCCAAATGATGATCAGGGCTCTGACTCAGAGGTTGGTGAGAGTAGTCCTTTTGTCTTTAACGGCAACACGAGGAAGCGGTCAAAAAAAACATCACCCAAAAACCTCGTAAGGCATTTCGTACGGACTCTCAACCTACCTTGAAAAATTTAAGAGGTAGCGGAAATGTAGCAAAACCCCCACCACCGGGATTTAAAGTTTGTAATTTTAACAAAGACTTTCCGCCACTTTCGGGATCATCTAAAACCCCAGATATCCCAGTTTTTTCAGCCAGAAAAACAGCTGAATAACCAGCAAGAACATGATGCCATTTTCACGTTTTCTGGAATTGTGGAGAGCATCTTCAATATATTTAACGTCTCTGACTCAACGAGGAACATAATTTAGTGCTTCCAATTGTGAAAACTCTTTTGAAGCAACTAGCTTCTAGGTGGTCCTTCCTTGCATCGATCATATCTTTTGATGGATAATTTTCCGAATGAGGTCGGAGATATGATCTCTCTTCTTCAGTGGAACTGTAGAAGTCTTATTCCGAAGCTTGACGAATTCACATTTTTAGTTCACAACTCATTTTGTGACGCATTTGCTCTTTGTGAAACATGGCTTTCTTCAGACACCGATTCCACGATTTTAACATTATTTGCCTTGATCGAGCAGATTCGTATGGAGGGGTGCTTCTAGGGATTAATAAGCTCCATTCCTTTTATACAATCGATCTGCCTTCCGTGACAGGCATTGAAGTTGTCGCGTGTCTGGTAAATATTCGAGGTAAAAGCCTCAGTATTGCCTCAGTATATCTTCCTCCGAGAACCGCGATTTCTCGCCAAGGTCTATCAGATATCTGCTCAGTTTGATCTAAGCCTCGGTTGATCTTAGGAGATCTTAAATCTCACGGTACAGGCTGGGGTGAACTGTGCGACGAAAACCGCTCAACCTTGATATACGACATGTGCGACATCTTCAAAATGACAATTCTGAGCACCGGGGAAGCAACACGAGTAGCCAAACCTCCAGCAAGAGTAAGCAGATTAGACCTCTCACTTTGTTCGAGTTCACTATCGTTGGATTGCTCGTGGAAAATAATTCAAGATCCCTACGGTAGTGACCACTTGCCAATCAAAATTTCTATTACCAATGGTTCATCTTCCACTCGCTCGGTTGACATCGCGTACGACCTCACGAAAAACATCAACTGGCAAAAATTTGCGTCCGCGGTTCTCAGTGCTACTGATTTGGTTGAGATACTCCCTCCGCTGGATGAGTACTTCTTTTTATCGCGACTTAACGTTGACTGCGCTCTTCAAGCACAGACGAAACGCGTTCCGGGTGTTTCCGTTCGCAAACGACTTCTCACTCCGTGGTGGGATGAGGATTGCACCGACGCAAACAGCGAGACGTCCGTCGCGCTTAAACGCTTCCGCAAACACGGTAAGGTCGGGGATTTCGAGCGGTACATCGACCTCGAGAAAACTTTTAAGAGCTTGATTAAAGCTAAAAAACGCGGTTACTGGCGTCGGTTCGTCGATGGTTTGTCGCGAGAGACTTCCATGAGAACACTCTGGAATGTCGGCAGGAGAATGCGAAACGCGTCATCACCGGTCAACGAAGACAAGGAGTACTCAGACAGTTGCATATTCAGCTTCGCGCGGAAAGTTTGCCCGGATTCGGTGTCGGTTCAAACCAACGTTTGTGATCGTCCGTCAGGTAGTAACGAAATAGATTCCCCGTTTTCGATGGTGGAATTCTCACTTGCTCTCCTCTCATGTAACAACTCAGCTCCAGGAATGAATAGAATCAATTTCAACTTGCTCAAAAATCTCCCAGACGTCGCGAAGAGACGCTTGTTGAACTTATTCAATCAATTTCTGGAGCACAACATTGTTCCGGATGACTGGAGGCAAGTAAGAGTTATCGTCATTCGAAAACCCGGGAAACCCGCGTCGGATTATAACTCGTACCGTCCCATCACGATGCTGTCCTGTATACGGAAATTGTTGGAGAAAATGATTCTTTTTTGTCTAGACATATGGGTCGAGTTGAATGGTTTACTTTCAGATACGCAATTTGGATTTCGGATAGGCAAAGGAACGAGCGACTGTCTTGCGTTGCTTTCAACTGAAATTCAACTGGCCTATGCGCAAAAACAGCAAAGGGGTTCAGTTTTCTTGGACATTAAGGAGGCTTTTGATTCTGTTTGTATCGACGTCCTTTCGGATAAACTCCACGATAGTTGGCTTTCACCAATTATGAACAACTATTTGAGCAACTTGTTGTCTGAGAAATATATGAGCTTTTCTCATGGAAACTCGACAACTTCACGAATTAGTTACATGGGTCTCCCCCAGGGTTCATGTTTAAGCCTCCTTCTTTATAATTTTCATGTAAAAGACATTGATGGTTGTCTTGATTACAATTGCTCGCTAAGGCAGCTTGCAGATGACGGCGTTGTAACCGTTATAGGACCAAGTGCACCGGACCTGCAAGGACCATTGCAAGATACCTTAGACAATTTGTCTACTTAGGGTTTGAAGCTGGGTATCGAATTCTCTCCGGAGAAAACTGAGTTGGTTGTTTTTTTCTAGGAAGCATCAGCCTGCACAGTTACAGCTTCAGCTAATGGGTGAAACAATCACTCAAAGTATTTCTTTTAAGTATTTAGGTGTCTGGTTCGATTCCAAATGCACATGGGGATCAAGTTGTACCGAACAACCATCCTCTCGGTTTTAGAGTACGGTAGCTTCTGCTTTCAATACGCGACAAAAACACATGTCCTGAAGCTGCAACGGGTTCAATACCGTTGTCTCCGAATCGCGCTTGGCTGTATGCACTCGACGCATACGATGAGCCTCGAAGTACTCGCGGGTGGTCTTTCACTGACAGATCGTTTTGTGGAACTGTCCTTTCGGTTTCTTATCCGTTGTGAAGTAATGAACCCATTGGTAATAGAAAACTTTGAGAAGCTACTCGACAGAAATCCTCAAACAAGATTCATGAGTCTCTATTACGAGTACATGGCACTAGAGATTGGCCATTCTTCGTACAATTCCAATCGTGTTTGCCTTCAAGACTTTAATAGTTCCTCTGTAAATCTGACCATGTAGCAAGAAATCCGTGGAATACCAGATCACCATTGGTCGTTGGTTGTTACCTTATTTTTTGCAAACAAGTATCACCATGTCAGTAACAATAGGAGTTTTTCACAGATGGATCAACCAGAAATGCTTCCACTGGATTTGGTGTATTTAATCAACTTCATAGCGCCTTTTATAAACTGCAGAAACCATGCTCCGTATACGTTACGGAACTCGCACCTATATTTTACGCAGTAGAGCGAATTGCCTCACTACCTTCTGACCATTATTTCATTTTTACGGATAGTCTTAGCTCAATGGAGGCTATTCGTTCAATGAGGCCGATGAAGCACTCCTCGTATTTCCTGCCTGAAATACGATCTAAACTGAGTGCTTTATCTAACTGCTCCTATACTATCACCTTAGCTTGGGTCCCATCTCATTGCTCAATTCCGGGTAATGAGAAAGCGGACTCATTGTCTAAGGTGGGTGCTATGGAAGGCGATGTTTTTAAGCGACAAATCGCCTTCAACGAATTTTTCTCCATTGCTCGTCAGCAAGTCCTCATCAGTTGGCAACAAAAATGGAATGATGGTGAATTGGGAAGATGGTTACATTCTATTCTCCCACAGGTGTCGAACAAACCATGGTTCAAAAGGTTGAACATGAGCCGCTACTTTATACGCGTTATATCAAGGCTTATGTCCAATCACTGCTCGTTAGACTCGCACTTCTATCGAATTGGGCTCTCAGGCAGCAATTTATGAGCGTGTGGCAGTGTTTATCACAATATCGAGCATGTTATTTGGTCATGTACCTTATACCGTGTTGCCAGATCTGAGTTATCCACATCCCTCAGGGCCCGAGGAAAACAACTCGCGATACCCGTTAGAAACCCAACTAACAATTTTAGCTGCAGATCAGGTTATACAGCCAAAAAATGGCTTATACAGCTAATTTTTGCCTGTATAAGCTAGTCTGCAGCTAAAATTGTTTGTTGGGAATGTCTTGGCGAGCTGGGACCTCGACTATTTTAATTTAATTTATGTGTTTTTAAAACGGATCGATCTGAGGATTTAGTAGTTAGTGTCATCTTGTGTTCCCCCAAGTTGTTAGCTGCCCATCGGTGTACCCCCATGTTTGTCTTTTTCATCAGAGTGTCGCCTAGTTCGAGATCAAGAGCACATTGCTCTCCAAACCTTGTGTTCACAATCCTTACCCTGCCATCCATTTGTTACAATTTGTTACCCCTAACCTCGAGATAGCCGCGAGTAATCGGCCCCCGCTACTAATTAATAACGTTATTTTTAAGTAATTATGCTATCCAAACAATGAATATCGGCTCCGCAAAGCTACAGCAAATAAGCCTGGAAAAATAAACGAATTATAAAAAAAAGAGGCACGGCACGCTATGTCTGAAGGCACTTTTTTTTTGCAACTTACATGTACCTCAGTTTTTTCTTCACAGGAAGTTAGTCCTATTGATTCTAACAATCAAATCGGTGAAGTTTTTAAAATATTTCATCTTGGGATTTTTTAGAAAAAGTGTTTTGAAATTTACTTAGCTGTTTACAATGGCGTATACGGACTATTCATGATAAAAAACTGTTAAGGATCAAAACAAATCCAGCTGAAAATGATTCAAAAGGGAATTAAAGTTGTCAAAATACTAAGCTTCAATGGTATAGTAAGATTCCCTCTTCGGTACCGTCAGATATCGTAACTAGGGGAAATGACGGCTTCGGCATGCCAGACTATTTTCGGCAACCCAAATTGAAACACTATTTTCACTGCATTTTCTTACGAAAACACTTCGCTGAATGCATGCAAACGATTCTTTATGCTTTCAGCTTCAATTTGACTATATTTTTACCACTGAGAAAAAGCAATCTAGCAAGGTTTTCTTGAAATGAAACACACCCACTACAAATTGTAACTGATTTCGAGTTGCCGATAATAGAACAGCAGATTTACATGCAGTTCAAATGGAACGGTTGCCCAAGAAAAACTAGTTGCCGACAATACTCGCTCTCACTAGAGAAGATTGGAGCTTTGTAAAAGCGTTTCAAAACAGTTTTTGACAATTCTTTCGACTGAAATTGTTAGAGCAGCTGGCAAAGATTGTAAACAAACCAATACTGCATATGTGTGCGTTCCTTAGAGAAAAAGGCTATAGAAAGAAGGTCGCTGCTTAGATTGCCGAGAATACGTAAATTCCCCTATGTCATGACCTCATAATGTATAAATAAATAAAATAATTAATCAATGGGTTAGTCTCTAAATTTACTATTATTAAGCCATTGCATTGCAAAACGATATAGTGGTTCTCAGACTTTGGTTAAAAATTGTAGTTTTGTTCCTTATCGCAAAATATTTTCTTTATTTTTGTCATTAGGGTGACCATTTCATCGTTAGGGTAGTCAATTTTTTTTTTCATAATGATTTTTTTCAAAAATTTATAACTTTTTAATCACTGGACCCCATTTTTAAAGACCATTATATCAAATGAAAAGTAATTAAAAATACATGATGTAATATTTATTGAATATATTAATTGCATCCATTTATGATGGTTTTCAGAGGTTGTAATAAGTTTTCATATTTTTCCTGAAAAATTTAGGTTTTTACACCATATATCGAAAAATCAGCGATGTGTTGTTTTTCATTAGCTGATGATCAAAATTTCATTCTTCAAAAATTGTACGTTTATCAGGCATCCAGGCATCAGGCATGACATCTATCAAGCGACCAGCGAATTCAAATTGCGTATGCTGAGTCGCATTTTCGGCAGCCACCATATTGCGCTATTGGGATCATTCTTGGTCGCTATGAAGAAATCATAGCTGATTTGAGGCCGAGCTGTGTCTGTAATATAAGAAAAGTATATTTTAAAGTTATGTAAAATATAAAGTTATAAAGATAACTGTTAAATACCGACTTTATTAACAGATTAAGATCTTCTTTAAGCTGAGTAAATCTTCGTGAGAAATCTTAGATTTTTTTTCTGGCTGTTTTGGCCTTCCTGCGACGTTTGAAAAAATAACCTTAGCTAATTGTTTGCCTGCTAACTATTTAATGCTTTTGGAAACGAAGTGAGGCCAATTTGGAGAGATTCTGAAGTTTCCGGTGTTCACTACATGCATGACGTTTCCCAGGAGAAACCTGCGTCAGACATAATTTGCAAATTTTTATGAATTTCTTTTTTTCTGCGGTATTTTTTTCTTACAAATATCTACACACCCGCACAACTTTGACTGTCGACTTTGGTTTGAACTTTTTGTTAACATCTTTCGTCTGGATATTTGTGAACCTCAATTTTCATATACTGCTCCCTTTTATACCGGTAAACGGCAATACAACATGCGTGAGTCGTACTCACGATATTTTTTAGGTAGCAAACTCTCATTTTTACGTCCTTCCACCCTGCTCATGCCCTCGATCACATTTCATAAGGGAATCGTAAAAGAGAAAGATACATCGCAACAAATTCTTACTATCATACCTGTTTTATAAGACACGGAGTGGGAGTTGTTCCAGCAACGACCTGATGAGACAGCTTATAGAAGTTACATTCAAATTCAAATCCGTGTTCGTAAGTTTTCCCTTGATTTCGTTGAACTTCTATGAAATTATTCTAACTTTCCTGATTTTCTTTGAACGTTTCTGAGTTTGGCATTTTTTCCCGAAATTCTCAGATATATTTTTAAGTTCACAGTACTTTCCTAATGTTATTAAATTTTCCCTGTGGTTCACAGACCATCCTAAAGTTTGCAAAAATTTCCTCACGTTTAAAGAACTTTTTGCAGAGCATCATTGAAATTGGTATATTGTTGCTATAGTTCACAGAACTCTCTTGAAGTTTGTAGCACTTACCAGGAGGACATTGAACTCCCCTGAAACTCACGAAATGTCCCTGAAGCTGGCAGAATTTTCCTGCAGTTTATAGAATTTCTCTGAAGATCGGAGCACATCTTTAAAGTTTGAAGAATTTTCCTGAAGTTTGTAGAACTCCTCTGAAGTTCAAAGAACTTTTCTGAAATTTGTTGAATTTCTCTGCTTCTTTGCAGGAACTTTTTTAAAGTTTGCAGAACTTTCCTAAAATTAACTATAGTTCCCTACAGTCCGCAGAATTTCCTAGAAAGTCGCTGAACGTTCCTGAAAGTTTTCTTCGACAAAATATGGGAATTGCAATAAAGCCCTAACAATTCTGTAGTAATTCAAGGTGAGGACTACCTAAACTAGCTAACGTCATGTGAGTTTCATTCATGTATTAAAAAGAATTACCGGTTAAACGGTTTTCAAACCAATTCGTCATGGTTTCGATTTATTTTCGATATCGCCGTTGAGTCAAACCCCACCCCTCAGGATGCTTTGGTGGCAACTGCGTATTTCGTCTACTACTTGCAGACTTCATCAGTGCCAAGTACGCAACAGCACTTATGAAGTCTGCAAGTAGTAGACGAAATACGCGTATCTGTCAAAAGATAAGCAATTATAACGGAATTTAAAAGAAATAAACGAACCCACTCAACGCTCTTCATTACAAATGTTAATTGATTTTGCGCAAAGTCGACATAATCAATACGAATCTTACTTGAGAGTTAAAGAGAACTCTTTAATGCCATTTGGATTAATTCAATCAACTTTTGGACCTTGTTTAACTGCATTTGTTCAACTCGTAATGATCCATATACGCCTTCATAATAGGCTTTGTAATAACTTTAAAAAACACTTTTTCTCAAAAATAAAAGATGAAATATTTTAAAACCTTCACAGATTTGATTGTTAGAATCAATATTAAATTCCTGTGAAGAAAAAACTGAGGTACCGTAAAACGGAGTATCTTTGATAATGCGGGTAACTTTGATAGTATAATATAAAGATTAAATTTACTCGCTGTGCTTTTTCCAAATTAGAAACATTGGTTCCATATTGTAGCTTGGGGTATTTCCGTTGATATCGTATTTAGTTTTTACATTGTATGTGTTACATATTTTACAAACATATTGAAAAACAATTTCCGTGTTTTTCGCTTTTGGAAAAAGCACTCAAATCATCTCTTATGAAATGTATTTCCAATACAGCCATCACGAATTCAATGTTGTATTCTTATTGCTTATGAAGATTTCTGATAATATACTCATTCAAAATTTCATATTTAAAGAACTAAATTATTTAAGTTTCACCCATTTTTTTTCTACATTCATTGAGCATTATCAAAGTAACCCCAAATCAAAATACTGAAGTTCGATCACAAAACTAAAAAAAAATAGTGCAAATGCTTTAGTTTTCGTTCAACATATTTGTAACGAGTTAACTCTTGGATCCTCAGTACTTGTTTTAAAAATATAAAAATTTAAAAACATTTATTGCTGTAAACAATATAGAATATACTTTAAAAAATGATCAATATTACCCCGTTTTACGGTACATGAAAGTTGCAAAAAAGTGCCTTCAGACATAGCGTGCACGGATGTTGACAAGTACGCTGGAGCCGTCTTCACCGAATTCTATTACGTTGTGGAGCGGTTTACTCCTAGTCTGAGTGAAAATCTACTTGAATTATTATCATAACATTCGAGCACATTTTTTCTCAGTCTATTAGTAGCCATGGTTTATGCGAAACTGAATTGACGGAACTCAAATTTGATTCAACGGCCGTGTATGTGGGTAAAGTTGACCAAGAATCAGCAAAAAGTACACCCGCAAATTTGAGGCTCCCATTTTCATTACTTATTGTATGGAAAAGTACCCACCTCTCAAAGAAGTGCACATATACAATAAGTATAAAAATGAACACATGAAATGAATACCTAACTGTTATCCACACGTACTAGATTGATACTCATTTGTGGCATATGGGTTAGCAATTATATCCATGAATGGATATCACACAATCATTTTCTTACCAAATTAATTAAAAGCTTGAGAGGCTAATCAGCGATTTGAAAATTTCAAATTTTGCATTAGTCTAGTAGATATGCGCACACTAAAATTTAGTTGCCCATTCATGGCATGAAATTTGTCCTTAAATAAGGGCCTTGACCAGCGTTGTTATCCAATAACCGTCGATAACGTCTGCTATGGTGAATTTAAATTGCAAACGTTATCGACGGTTTTCGATTAAAAAACCTGTTTATGAACAACCGAAGACAGTAATCATCTATATGGCTAGTTTCACCAGATATTCCATGTTGGACACATTTACGCCACGTGTACTCTACTGGTGTGCATCACCCAAGGTATTGGGATCATTCAAGAGACGAGCATTAACCGATCGATTATCGTATATGAGGTAATTAATTTCAGAAGACCAATTAATTAAAAATCCAATGCAGTTTATTTCTTTAATAAGATCACATCCCGCGTCAGTTTACCATCCATTGTTGCTGCATCGGGCGATTGCTGGATAATCACAACGATTTACGCTGACTCCGAATTCCAATCCAGCAGGGCATTCCTGTTCATAAGCACGTCCTCCGTAACACTTCATGAACTTGTTGCAGACTCCCTGAATTGGCAGATGAGCTGGGTTCTTTGCATCGTCAGTTCGTGGGCAGCGGGGGTCAACGACTCCTGGAACAATCTTGTAACCATCGGGACTAAGCTGTTGGTTCTGGTTGTATTGTGGTTGCTGTTGCCATTGTTGCTGATAGTACTCCGGGGCGGCGCTAACACCCACGATAGCAATTGCCAGGAAAAGTGCGAATGCTACGAGAAAAGTGAAGTATGTATGAAGATCCGTACAACATGGTTATATTTAAATAAGATTTTACCTTTCATTTTGTTGTGGATTGTTGTTCAATCTGAGAGAAACTGCGAGGAAATGATACTTTTTTTCCATCAGCGCGAAGTTTATATAGTGATTATTGGTCGCGAAGTAGAACCTGATTATTTTTTTTAAAAACTGGACATATTCTACGAACGTATCATACTTATCAGAACGTGAATCTTGTTTCGACCGATAAGAGTTTTTGCACTATTCTTTCATTATGTAATGAGTTGATAGCACATCTCAGGGCTCTTAGTGGTGATAAAACTTCTCGAATACGGAAGTAAGTACAGACAGAGTTTGGAGTATTTCATCAATTTAATCGATGTATGTACTGTTCTCTTGATACCTGCATTCCTCATGTTTTCCTTGATGGCGGTTAATGATTTTATTATTATGAATCCAGCGACCTTTCAAAATCCTAGTAGAACCATGCTGGAGACGGCTGGTTCGATTCACGGTACGGTCAATAATATTTTCGGTTGTGAATATGCCTGGGCTGCCCTAGGTAAAATTTGATCGCTGCACGCAAACAAAAAATCCGTTCCGATATTCGTGAACAAGAAATCACGTAAAGCCGAACTACTAGCTCTTTCGAATTCATAGCTTAGTTCCCATAAACGTGATCGAGTAAGGCGAATTTTCATGAACTTAATCTCAAATCCGTAAACTTAGTTCACGCCTGTTCAGCGCGACTAGCGATTTCGTAACGTTAAACAAAATACAAAATAAAATCATGATTTCGTGATACCATGAACCCATAATCGTGGTTTTCGTTCCTGCAATCGTGAACTTGGATCACATCCATAGCAGCAGTCATTTTCAGGTTTTTGTCAAACTTATTGCTACTGAGTGCTCGGATTCTTCGAGAAAAGTGTGTTGATTACAGTTAATTATTAGTGTATGCAGATGAGTCGTACCGTCACAAGTCATGAACTTCAATCATGTTTACCAGAACAATGATTTTCAGAATAGAAGTCACGTTTCTATGACTTGTGTTGCCTTTGCTGGTGCCTAGTGCGGAACAATTGTCTCAATTTCATGATATTTATTCATGGTGTACTTTCGTAAACGAAAATTTTACTTGTTCCGAAAATCATGACTTGAGGTTGACGAATTTCGGAACAGATTTTTTCCCGTGTGTGCTTTCCACAGAATGCGAAAATGGTCTATGGTTTGGAAAACTTTCAAGCCAACTCAATAGTTTTGGAAGAGCTCAAAGAACACTAAGTTGAGGGCAGGGGCTTGGTTTAAAATGGGCCAGTGGGATTAACCTTTATTTCACACCGTAGTTACAGCAAGGGGTTTTAAAATTTCGGTCATGTTAAGCTTTGCACATGTAAACCACGGTTATAAGTCAATCTGGACATAGGTTTCAACGTACCACTGTGCTTCTAGTGATTGAAGCTAGAAACTTTTGATAGCAGTTTTATTTATTATTCTTTGTCGAGTAACTGGTGAAAATATCATCAGCATTAATCATTCGTTTCAAAGTTATAGAACATGTGTCTTGAAATAAGACCGTGAATTCTGCACTAACACCAGGAGAATTCCTCGTGATTTGTTTTCAAGATATCTAAAATATTTCACTTATTCCTTTACACACTTAGAAATAACTAATTTTACACGTGACGGAATCCACCTTTGACATAAAGGATCAGACGTAAACATATATTTCATGTAATATTAAGTGCTCCGAGACTGAAAATTTCGTTACTCGACGAAAAGTTCGTTTGATTGAGTTGAATTTCACGTCTGCTATGACTTAATTTTATATCAAAATTGACGCTCGTCTATGTCTTGGTATGTGGACTTTGCGGAATTTAAAAAAAATTCTTGTAAAATTTGTTGTCAGAAAAGCAAATGAACTTTTCCCTTGGACAACTGACAACTTCCAGAATTAGTCACATGGGCCTGCCTCAAGGTCATGTCTCAGCCCTCTTCGTTATAACTTTTATGTCCAAGATATCGACAACTGTTTGGCAGAACAATGCACGCTAAGACAACTTGCAGATGACGGTGTGGTTTCCGTAAGAGGTCCACATGCCGTGGACTTGCAAGGACCATTGCAAAGTTCGTTAGATAACTCGTCGTCTTTGGCTAGGAATCTAGGGATCGAATTCTCGCTGCAGAAAACTAAACTGGTAGTGTTTACTCGAAAGCGGTACCCATCCCAAATGCAGCTTAATTTTTGGGCAGAAATCATTATCTTTCAAGTACCTTGAGGTCTGGTTTGATTCAAAGTACCCTTGGAATGCCCATATTACGTATTTGAAGCAAAAATGTCAGCAGAGGATCAACTTTCTTCGTTCAATTTGTGTCACATGGTGGGGTGCTCATCCGGAAGACCTCATAACGCTTTATTAAAAAAAAAACAATTCTCTCTGCTCTAGAGTACGGCTCTTTCTGCTTTATCTCGGCAAGAAAATGTTACCTAATTAAATTTGAACGAATTCAATATCGTTGTCTGCGTATTGCTCTCGGCTGTATGCACTCAACGCATAACATGAGCCTCGAGGTTCTGGCAGGAGTAACACCCCTCCAGAACCGTTTCTGGGAGCTCTTTTCAGAATACTAATCAAATGCGGAGTGACGAACACACTTATAATTGCAAATTTTCGAAAAATTCTTGGGCTGAACACCACTACATATCGTCGGATACGTGTTTTCTTTTTTATACTCCAGGTCGTGCTCACTACACCAATCGCAGTTCCTCAATTGAATACGATCTGACCATGAAACAAGCAGCTCATGGGATTCCCGATTAACTTCACCCTATTAATATGCCGCGTATTTTTACTGAAAAGTAACGTCAATTGCGTGAACAGATATTTTACAGACGGGTCTCGTCTCAGTGGATCCACTGGCTTCGGTGTCTTCAATGAAAACTTTAGCGCCTTCCGCAAAATCCAGGAACCTTGTTCCGTTTTTGTTGCTGAGCTGGCAGCAATCAACTTCGCATTGCGGATGATTTCCAATATACCCGCAGACCATTATTTCATCTTCTCGGATAGTCTCAGTTCGATTGATGCTATTCGGTCGATGAAAACAGGTAGGCACTCATCTTATTTCCTTTCAAAGGTAAGGGAGTAGATGAGTCGTCGAAAGATCATATATGATTACCTTTGTATGGGTCCCCTCACATTGCTCAATCCCAGGCAATGAGAAGGCGGACTTTCTTGCAAAGGTGGGCGCCCAGGAAGGCGAATCTTATGACATCAAATTTCACACGATGAATTTTACCATTTAGTGCGTCAGAGTACCCTTTAGAGTTGGCAAACCGATTGGGACAATGGAAATCTTGGACGGTGGTTACATTCAATTATTCCTAATGTTTTTTTCGAGAGCATGGTTTAAGGGCTTGGATTTAAGTCGTGACTTCATGTCTAACCTCATAACCGCGTTATGAGACTTATGTCCAGGGCTGGCAAATGTCATTTTCAATGAAAGATCTCACGCGATATTTACAGAGATACTTCTGTCACTATCATCGGATGAGAAAACGATGGTAGAGATTTTCTTCAAAATCTCATCGAATTTTTCGTCATGACAAAACGTGACAGTGTTGTGATCATCGTAATTACTAGCTCATTTATTGCTTTTAAAGTTACTTGTACCGAGAAAATCGTAATAATATATTCACTCTACCGATTACATACGGTTACTTGCTTGAATTAATCTAAGTCGGTTAGAAATAAAGATATTAAAACCGCAATATAATTATTCTCATGAGTGCTTGATCGTTGGAAAATGACAAAAAAGCTAATGATAGATAGTTTCATCTCGTGATAGTGAGAGGACCTGTTTTCTCATTCTCACATGACGGCCGTGATATTTACCAGCTCTGCTTATGTCTAACCACTACTCGCTAGATGCACATCTCCATAGAATAAACCTCGTGGACAGCAACATCTGTCGGTGTGAAAACGGTTACGATGGCATCGATCACGCAGTTTGGCAATGTACGGATAATGACGCCGCCAAAGAGCGACTTTTGAATACCCTCGAGGTCCAAGGAAGACAACCCTATATCCCTATCAGAGACGTGTTGGGAACTCGTGATATCTGCTATATGCAGTCGATTAATGTGTTTCTGCAAATGTCTAGTAGGGGAAATTTCGGCTTCGGCAATACCTTAACCTATTATCGTCAGGGGGTAAACAAAGTCCTAGAGCAGTCAAATTTGACCAATAGATGCTCTGAAACACAATGTATCCACACGCCGAAATTGAGCTCTCAAGAACGTTGTTTACCCCCTGACGATAATTGGTTAAGCCAACCGAAGCCAACATTTCCCCTTTAAGAATTCAATTCCTTTGTCTTTTGTCTCTCTTTAATAGTTCTTTTTTGTCTTGTCCCCCCGTCTCGATGAGTTTCATTGTCGCCCACTGGTCACCATAGCCGGTCGAACTCCAGACGAAACTAGACCCGCACCACCGTTCATACTGGCGACAATGCTCTGACGAGACAACGAAACCTCATCCCCAAGCTCTTCCCCTGATCCTGCACTTCGATAATGTACCCCTCTAAACTTCGGGTAAGCCGCGAGTATTCGGCCCAACTCCTACTAGACAGAATCAAGGTTGCAAACACTCATTTCAGCTAAAACAATGTTTTTTTTTTAAATTATGAAATAATTAGATGCTATGATCATATTTTGAATAAGTAAGATACACGAAGAGGTTGCAAAGAACGTGTTTGACATATTAAACCTGTTTATTTCACTTCATGAGAGTCACAATCAGCGATTTTTCACACACTCACTCACTCACTCACTCACTCACTCACTCACTCAGCGATCATCAAATCGCTGATTGTGACTCATAGAAAGCAAAATACTGTGTAACATCTTCTTGTAAGTTACAAGTAAAACATGCCATCATACCATCTTTTGGTTTTATTATTCCGAAAAACATTATTTTAGCTGAAATGAGTATTTGCAACCTTGGACAGAATTAAGTGAATTTTGTTACAATCAAAGAACAATGAACTATCGGCTCCGTAAAGCTAACGCGATTGAGCCTTCCAAATAAACGAACTAGTTAAAAAGTATATATTTATTAAACATATGACACTTTAAAAAATATGTTAAATTATACTTGCTCAATTCGGTCTCTTAGGCATCATTTGATCTTAGTTTTGAAGAACAACATTTTTGATATTTGTTGAAGATAAACCCGTTTTTTTTTCCGAAATTGTAATGCGCATGGGATCTTGAAAGATTGCCGTGTAGAATATTATGAACCATTAGCAAAGTTTGCTCTTCACACAATCTAAGAATTGGTAATATTTTGAGGGACAAATAGGTGTATAGTTGAACTAATGGGCATAAAAGTAAAAGTGTTAATATATAAATGATTGTAAGGCAAAGTTTGAAGTCTTTTTTTTCAATTTAGACTTACCAGCTCTGCCCCATGGAACGATCAAATATCTCAAATCAGAATGAATATGTGCAAAATAAATCCAAAGCATAGCTTTTCGAGTAAGAAAACTACTAACACGTCTCTAAATTCCACACATGGAAGAAACTTTACTTGCTACCTTGTACAGGCAACAGGTTAAAACAACCCAATGACAATCTTAAATTAAGTAACATGTAAAAATAACATCAAATAGATAGGGCTCTCACAAAATTATGTTAAATTAGTTAAAATCGAAACACTCGCAACAATTGTCAAAAACACGACAAATTCTCTTGATGGGTTCGTGCATTCCATAATTAGTCACAGATCTAGCTATATTGAGAAACGTATGAGAAGGAAGGACACGTCTGCGGATTTTCACGTTCAGTTGACTAAGAAGCTCTGGAAAATCGATATTGGATGTTAGTAAGTCGCTGACGACAGAAGTTTTGGCTTCATCTCTCCTACCGTTGAGTGAATCAAAAGCAATCAACCTGCATCGATCAGCATAGCTGCGAAGATTAGTACGGTCATTCCATGGCAAGTAACGAAATGCGTAACGTATTCTATTTATTCCGTTTTGATAATACGGCGCCCACACCACAGCAGAATATTCGAGCGATGGACGCACTAAAGCGCAATATAATGCCTTCAAGCTAAACACATCCTTGTAAGGTTTGCCGAATCGGAACATAAATCCCAATTGTGATGAGGCCCTCCTGGCCCAGTGGTCGTTTACGCCCAAAGAAAATAGCATTTAAGACCATATGATTCGTCTTGCACCAAGCTGCGAAGGCCTCTTGAAGAAAGAAAGCGTCACTTGGTTTGTTGATAACAGAATATAGCTTGAGGTCGTCAGCGTAAGATTTTTTGTGGTTGTTAACATCGTTTATGTGTAGCAGGAAAAGAAATTGTCCATGATGACTACCTACTCCGGACTTAACTAGAAACGAAGACGAAACATTATCACCGAGCTTGACGGACATTTTCCGTCCAGTCAGGTACGAGCGAAGCCAACTTTGAAGGTTACCGGCAATTTCTAATCTGTCAAACATAGCCAGGGCAATTTCGTGATCCATTTGATCGCAAGCAGCCGACAGATAAGTACAAATCGCATCTTGCAAGCCTTTCTCCACTTTTTGTATATTAATTTATTTGATAAGGCTCAACCAAATTAACTTTACAGAGCCGAGGATTCTTGTTCACTATACAATACATCTTAAAAATATAGTCAAAAGGTACAACACAATAAACATTTTATCTTCCGCTATCCAATAAGCCTCCTCCACCAGAACGGGAGCCACTTCCAGTGGTTTCATTGTATGGCAGATTCGCCAACGGGGGACAGAGCGCTTCCATTACAGCAATGGACGCAAAACGTGGTTATCACTCACACACTCATCACGAAACGGTTGCTTTCCAAAATCGACGACGCATCGACTGAAAGAACTGTTGATGAAGAACAATGAGGAGGACCACACAATGGTTGCTGCCGAGTAAACAGACGATCGCTTAAAACACATTGAGAGATATCTGCTTCTGTCGACAGCTGAGTGAATACTGTAAAGAAAGAAGTAATTGTCGCAAGATTCGTGATAGGTAGTTGACCGTTTGGGAACAAATCCATGTTGATTTGATGATTTATATATTGCGAGCATTTCTGTGATAAGAAGTCCAGAACAATCAATTCAAAAAGTTTTGACGACGCACACAAAGCGGTAATACCTCGCTGGTTGGAAATAGTACGCTTGCATCCTCTTTTATGAACCGGGAAAACGAATGAGATTTTCCAGCAGCTAGGAAAAACACCAGAAGCCAACGAGAATCAAATATTGATGCTAACGGAGATACAATTGCATGGATCCAATTTTTAAGGATAATAGCTAAAATACCATCGAGGCCAAAACTGGTGGAACTTTTCAATCGTTTTGCTGCGGCTAGGACAACATCGGTTGTTATCGAATGGTGAGGACCAATGGCAGGTAAAAGAGGTACATTGACAATGGTATCGACTTGTAGGCTAGCTGGCTTATTAAAAAAACGGCAAGGATGGGGGATGCAATTTCATCACTAGTTGAAACTTCTAAATCACCGTTAGACATAATTGAAGGAAGTCCGGTCTCTTTTCGTTGATCACTAACATAGTGTCAAAATTCTTTCGGTTTCGAATATAGACTCCGTTGCAAACGATGTGCGTGAAATAGATGCTTATTCAGTCTTTTATATACCCTATTGGCTCCTAGGTAACGGGTTTTCGACGACGCAGGTTTTGTTTTGCTGAATTTTTTCAATGCTTTTATTTTAACCTTTGACCTTTAAGCAACGAGGTCCAGACAGGGTAAACTTGTTCTTTTTGTAACTTCTTTGAAAAAAACTGATCGATTGCGTACAGTAATATGTTACAAACAGTGCTAGCAGCTAGGTTCACATCGCAATCATTAGTTCAGGAGGAGGAGTAATCGGCTTTACTAAAGTTGTAGTATATGCTATTAGCACTAGCATCAACGAAAGTACTTCGAACATCACACTGTAACGATAATGGCAAAGGATGACTGCAATCTTTTACCAACGAACATGGAGCTCGTATCATGCTGCAGTGAGTACCGAGTTCATCACTAACAAAACAGAGGTCCAATAAACGATCGTTTACTTCAGCAAACATCCGGATGTGAAACTATTCCCGGAACGAGTGGCGTCATGGTAAAAGAACCCACTTTGGTTAAACTGCCAAGTGATGCCACGGAGGTTTAAGTCGCCGATACCCAGACAACCAGAAGTCGTATAACAAAGACAGTAAAGACAGTATCGTAAATTGCTACAGTTTCAGTCAAAATCGCATATAAGAATGGCATACCTCACATTATGTTTAAATTAAATCGTATAGAATGCCAATTTCCGACCTATATGCGATGACTTATTTTTCCGTCGTACTGTATCACCAATTAAATCGGATTACATCGTAAGACTTTTCAAAATGATTTTTTTATTACAGATTAAATCGTATATGATGTTAAATCAACTCGTTTAAATTTAAATTAAAATTTGCACGTATATGGCCTCCACTTTTGTACGTATAAGCCATTTATTTGCATTCTATACGAATTGTTTGTTTGTATATATGTTTGTATATCACGAAAACAACTTTGAATATACGTGCATTCTGGTTGTCTGGGTAATGATGATGTTATCCCAAGCGCTCATCTGAGAGACAACCCAGTTAAGCGAGTTGATATGCGTTTCTATGACATCGACATCATTGACTTGGTCAGGAGGAAGATAGATAACACAGATGAAAGTACTCAGGCCGGACAGAGTTGCTCGACCTGGAGGAAGGACCTGACGCGAATTGATGATAGAATGGATGGCTAACAAAACGCCACCACCAGAGCGGTTGTCACTGTTGGTCGGGGAACGATGTCTGTATACAACGTAATTATCGTCGAACAATTGATTGGACAACGTATTTTCATTCAACCAAGTCTCCGTGAAAGCGTATATGTCGTAACATGCATCGGAGCATGCGAGCTTGTAGTCAGATAGAAAGCTATTGATCCCTTCGACGTTCTGATAATACAGCAGCAAGTCTGAAGGAGCAGACGTCAATCTATCCAGCGGGACAAACTTATCGGTTTATATATGAGATCTGGACACGGAATTGGATTCCTCGGAAAACTTTAGTCCGATTTCATATAAAAACATTAAACTTAAGTGCATTCTAGCCAATTTGAGGACCAAAAACAGTTTTTTGTTTTATTTGTATCCCTTAAAAAAATACTAATTTCGTACAAAACCGTTCATTTCATGAAAAATTATGGAGACGCACGGTGCTGCTTGAAAAACTCCATCATAAGGAATGCGTTGACAACTTTCTGATCGGTCATGACCAACGTACTTAACTGGAATTCACTTTCTGATAGAATTTACAAGTGATTAAATAAAAATTACTATTATTTTTAAAATTCCATTTTTTCGATGATACATTAGAGAAAACCTGATCAGATATATTTTAGAAATTATTCCTGAATAAGATTAGTACCATAGAGGTAACTCTAAGACCACTGGGTCCCGAAGAAAATCATTATTATTTTTGGCTCACTCAGTACCAGAACAACGGTCCCAAGCAGTCCCAAGCTATTTCACTCACCCCTGCATGTTCTGCATGAATCCACACACCCCTGATGTTATCTGTCAAACTTTCATAGCGAATCAAAACAAACATAGTGTAGTAATAGAATTTCAACTAGAATAGGGTACGTTAATTGTTTGCTTGGGACCAATAGGCTACTAAAGTGGTGAGCCAATTTAAAATCGTTAGTTTCGTATTGATTGTTGTTAGTACCTCTAATACCTCCCATTACCCTCACAGGACCTTTTTTATACTGTTAATTCAGCTGAAAGTCTCCATTTTGTCTGGTCAGAAGCTCGACCAGGTGCACACGATCCGGCTTAGTAGAGCTCGGTTTGCTACGACTAACCGCAAAGGACCAATTCCAACCTCTGGGTCAGCCACCCGTAAGGAGGTATTTAAAGCTGGAGAACGAAACCCCCAAACGTAAAGGAGCATTCCCCTCTTTGAACCGTCACTCCGGTATCGTCCTGGGTCGTGTCAATATCCGTTAATGCCTGAAATGCTTACACAGCCACACACAATCGACAAACCCCGCCAAACCACCGTGCGGTTAAACGGTAATTACCCACCGTTTTGGAAACCAGCAGCAGCAGTAGCAGCAGTGGAGACCGAAACGTTTTATAAAATTAAGCACATTGACTGCTCTATGTATTATCATATAGGTAACTCTAAGACTAGAAGGTCGCGAAGAAACGCGCTCAACTTTTTGGCTCAGCTCTGGTACTCTTTTCGGTCCCAAGCTAATCGATGCACCCCTCGAAACATATGAAAATCCACGAACCCCTCATTTTATCTGTAAAATTTTCATAGCAAATCAAAACAAACATAGTGTAGTACTAGAATTTTGACTGGAATGGGGTACGTTAATCGATTTGCTTGGGACCAATAGGCTAGTCAAGTAGTGAGCCAATTTAAAATCGTTAGTTACCACCGTTTGGTATTATTGTATTGTAATGGTCCACAAATGTCAATTAAAAATCTAGAGTAACACCTAAAGCTCTTATATTTTCATATTTTTGAACATTTTTATTACCTAATGCAATACGAAGATTTTGTTTGATTAGTTTTCTCCTGTACGTTATAAGATTACATTTTTTAATATTTAGTTTCAATAAACTTTTACTACACCATCTGTAAAAGGAAGAGAATCGTCATCACGCAGCTGCATATAGAGCAGGATGAAACGGTAGTAGAGCCACCAGCGATCGAGACGCACATGATGGACTATTTCTCGACTCGAGAGCAGAGATGCCAGATTTTTTACTATGCAATTCCGTAGACTTATTCAAATCTACGGATTTCTTGTTTTGAACATCAAAAGTTGATTTTACAAGTGCTATGTATACTTTTCTGGCCAGATTTTTGCCCCTTAAGTACTCATCTCCTAGGTAAAAATGTCAAGATCACAGGTATAAAAATGTCATGGATATTTAAATTAATTGAGTGGAATTAAATGAAAGATAACCTTTTTTGCTGTTTTATTTAAAGCATTCCGCTAACAACCCAATTTCATTACTTCATTTAAGAAATATAAAAATACTTGGTGAATCAGACAGTTTATTTGAGATATATTTGTGTAATTTATCATTTTTTTTCACTTAGGTGTTTTAAAATGATTTTAGGATAACTAGCCATATCAATCAATAACAAATCAAAATTTGCAGAACATCACTGAAATCTTCTTCCTCTTCTTCGTTTGTCTGTGATTTAGTGACATACATTGCAGAGTTGAACTTGCTTCGCATGTCTACTGGGATTGAAATTGAGCTAGATGTTCCAAATGTTTTCAGCCAATCCTTTGTTCTTAATATTCCAACCAGCGTTTCGTTTGATAATCTGTTTCGTGTTTTAGTCTTGTTGAGGTTTTGGGTTACAAATATTCGTTCAGCCGCCGCGGAAGAATGCGGTAATGCAAGAATCGCCTTTCCGTAGCTCAACAATCGTTGTCCAAAAATCGTCAGCATTTTCTTCATCCGTAACGCCGATGTCTTTAAAATCGAAAACTTGTAGCTCATTGAACTCATTATCGTTTTGCTGCCAGTCTTGTTTGTCAATAACGTTGTTGAAATGACTGAGTAGAGGACCCACAATAGTGGATAGTTTAAGTTTTTTCGGCTCCAAGAGGAAAAATTCCTGATTACCACGTTATCCTGAATACCACGTTATCCAATGGAGCTGATGAGGGCTGATACTTTAACGCCAAAGTATATTTCACCCAATGGTTTTAAATCGTTGCTTTCTAATCTAAGCTCTTTCGGATTAGAAGCAGCGAGCAAAACTTGAGGTTTTAAGAAATAGCCCAAGATTGGGTTTACTTTTCGTGTCAAAGTAGAGTGCATGGATATGATTTCTGGCGTTTCTGCTTGAAAAAGCTTGTTAATGTTATCGACAATCGGTAGAATTAAATTAAGGAACTCCAGGTACAGCTCGGTAATTGGTTCTTGTAGGCAGGGCTGACAAATGTCATTTTCAATGAAAGATTTCACGCGATATTTATTGAGATAGTTCTGTCACTATTATCGGATAAGATAACGATGATAGAGATTTTATTCAAAATCTCATCGATATTTTTGTCATGACAGAACATGACAGTGGTGTGATCATCGCAATTACTAGCTCATTTATTAATATTATTGTTACTTGTACCGCTAAAATCTTAAAAATATATTCATTTTACCGATTACATACTATTGCTAGCCTAAATTCGTCTAAAACAGTTAGAAATGTTGATGTCAAAACCGCACGAGAATTATTCTCATGAGTGCTTGGTCGTTGGAAATGACAAGAAAGCTCATGATAGGTAGTTTTGTCTCGTGATAGTGAGAGGACCTGTTTTCTCATTGTCACATGAAAATCATGATATTTACCAGCTCTGCTTGTAGCACGTTGTGTATTTTCGTTGCGTTGGAAAGCGAGCAAGAAAACGGTTGATAAGTTGCAGGGTTGTATTTTACTTTATGCTTTTTTCGCTTCAGAATCAGATTATACTCTAGATCGTAAAATTGGATTCTGAAGGGAGGAACCTAGTAAACTGACGTACACTGAATAAAAAAAAATCCGTAGAAACTATACCAAATTCCGTAGATTTTGCCTAGGGATCCGTATTTCCGCAAAAAATTGGCAAATGCGTAGATCTACGGAGATTTCCGTAGATCTGGCATCTCTGCTCGAGAGTGTTATCCCACTCAACGACCCATCGAATGAAGAAATCACGACGGCAGAAATCTGGTCTGCAATAACAGCGAGCGCACCACGAAAGTCCCCCGGCTGCGATGTTCGATGTCATCGATCGAAAGTTGAATCTGTTGCTGAATGAGGCACTCAGCGGTAATCTACCTACAGCGTTTGTCGAAGGCATCATAGTGCTGGTTAAGAAGAGAAGCGGTGACGGCGGTTCATATCGTCCAATCTCGCTGCTCAACAGCGACTACAAGTTCTTCTCCCACATTCTCAAAACTCGGCTCGAGCAAGTGATGACAAGTGGCGCCACCCCCGCCATCCCGGGAAGCTAATCACCTTTGATCTCGATCACGCTTTCGATCGGGTCCATCACTATTTCCTCTTCGAGATCATGCGCTCACTCGGCTTCAACCAGGATCTCATCGCTCTACTCTTCTTTCTCGTCCGTTCGAAATTCAACGCTCTGTACGGCAAGGGGACCCGCTGTCCTTGTACCTCTTCTTTGTCTACCGCTCAAAATTATCCACAAATTCTCACTAAATCCAACAAAACCCCTCCGCCGATCAAATCCACCAGCACTTCGTGCAGCAGACTGAGCTGCCAAGGGTGGAACGTAACAGTCCAGCAAGTGACTGGCCACGCACATGGCGAAACAATGCATCGAGGCAGCTTAATTCAGCGCAGAGGACGAAGCTTTACGTGTTAGCGAACGAGAAGATAGAACACCGCAAACTGCTATTCGTGATGCGGAGAGTAGATGACGAAAACTGTACACATTGTGGCAACTGTACAGCAAAAACTCTCTACCACAAATTTTGCGCATGTGCTCGCGTCGGCCCGGCTTCTTCAGCAGGCATCTTGGGTGGATGGAGGTGACTCGAGTTCGAAGACTTGCTAAGACCTGCCCTTACAGGAATAAACGAAAGCCGAAGAGTGGCAATTCTGAATATGATTATTGCATATATCTGCTTCGTTAACGATTGTAACGGTAGTATTGATATAGCTGACTTGAACTTTTATTTTGATGTAGCAAATTGACGGTAAAACAAACAAACTTTATGAATACAAACTTTGTATAATAAACTGACAAATAAAACTTCACCTTTACAAAAAATAAATTAATAAAGGAAAACCTACATATGCTGTTAATTAAAAAAGTATTCAAAGAAAAAAATATTTTCTACTTTGGCAATACTCAAAGAAGGAAAAACACCTTTTTGATCGAAAATATTAATGTTTGTTAATTTTAGTTGGATCTTTAGTTGGTCCATATACTTGTCACAAATGCTGCAAACATTGAAAACTGATTAAATACTTATTGAGGCATTGTCCTTTCTGCTAAAAATTGACTTCTTCACCCTTTAATCAGCTTAAGTTGGGAAAATCGAGGAGCTTAAAGATCAATTTAATAATTTAACTACTTTTACGGATGTTCCGGATCTTCTGGAAAATCGTTCTGTGGCTACATTACATCAAAGGTGGCGCTGTGGTGGCGCTCGCGAAGGAAAATATTAAAAAAAAAAATCAAAATAGAAAAAGCTAATTTGAGATCAACGAGATCCTGATCCTAGCCAACCACGTGTATGTCATAACACATTGAAAACCATTGCATTGAATTGGAAACATTCACGCCACGAGGACTCTACTGGTGTGCTTCACCCGGAATCATTCAAGAGACGACCAAATAATTTAAAATTCGTTGTATTTTATTGCTTCAATAAGATCACATTTCGGGTCAGTTTACCATCCATTGTTGCTGCATCGGGCGATTGCTGGATAATCACAACGGTTTACGCTGATTCCGAATTCCAATCCAGCGGGGCAGTCTTGTTCATAAGCACGTCCTCCGTAACACTTCATGAACTTGTTGCAGACTCCCTGAATTGGCAGATGAGCTGGGTTCTTTGCATCGTCAGTTCGTGGGCAGCGGGGGTCAACGACTCCTGGAACAATCTTGTAACCATCGGGACTAAGCTGTTGGTTCTGGTTGTATTGTGGTTGCTGTTGCCATTGTTGCTGATAGTACTCCGGGGCGGCGCTAACACCCACGATAGCAATTGCCAGGAAAAGTGCGAATGCTACGAGAAAAGTGAAGTATGTATGAAGTTCCGTACAACATGGTTATATTTAAATATGATTTTACCTTTCATTTTGTTGTGGATTGTTGTTCAATCTGAGAGACACTGCGAGGGAATGATACTTTTTTCCATCAGCGCGAAGTTTATGTAGTGATTATTGCTCGCGACTAATTTTCAGAATGGACAGATTCTGCGAAAATATCATACTTATCAGAACGAAAATCTTGTTTCGACCGATAAGAGTTTTTGCTCTTTGCTTTCATTATGTAATGAGTTGATAAGTGCAGCTCAGGTCTCTATGAGTGATAAGACTTCTCGAATACGGAAGTAAGTACAATCAGAGTTTGTAGTCCTGTATTCATCATGTTTTCCTTAATGGTGGTTAATGATTTTGTAATTAAAAAACCCATTTACATTCCAAAATCGTCGTTAGTAGCCATGATGGATACGGTGGGTTCGATTCCCGGTTTGGTTAATGATATTTTCCGGTTAGAATATCCCGGGTTAGACCATTCCCTAGGCAAGATTTTATCGCTGTGCTGGCAACAGAATGCATATTGAATGCATGAATGATCTAGGGTTCAACACAAATCAATAGTTGTGGAAGTACTCAAAGAGCACTACGTTGAGGGCAGGCGCTAGGTTTAAAATTCTTAAGTTCTTTCACACCGGAGCTTGTAGCAGAGGATTTTTAAATTTCAATCAAGTTAAGCTTTGCACACGCAATTAAAACCGTTTCAATATTCGTGAACAAAAATAACGATAAGCTGAACTACTAGTTCTTTCGAATCCATGACTTAGTTCCCATAAACGTGATCGAGTAAGTCGAATTTTCATGAACTTTATCTCAGATCCGTAAACTTAGTTCATGCCTGTTAGGCGCGGCTAGCGATTTCGTTTCGCTAAACAAAATACTGTCATTTTCAGGATGTTGTCAAACTTATCGCTACTGAGTGCTAGGATTCGAGCTGAGAGGAGGATTCTGCGAAAAGTGTGTTGATTACAGTTGATTATTAGTGCATGCAGCTGAGCCGTATCGTCAGAATGGTAGTGGAGTTCATCAAGCTGGATGTAATCCTCGAACGAAAGGGTGATCCAGTGAACGCCCTGTTTCAAAGCGGCACCAGTTGTGGAGAAAACTTTGAAGATTGCCCAAGATGTGGTGGATATGTTTTCCGCTAGTTCGGACGCTTGAAATAGCATGGGAGGGAAGGTGAGCAAGCACCTATACGGCTATCATAGGTGGGTATGCGATCAGTGCTTGTTATAATTATGATGATGGTGATGGCAGCTGCGTCCATGGTGATCGAAGATCCGTTGAATTGATGAGCTGAAAGTGTGTGCATTCCATCTAATAGACAGTTGCCTGCTGCCAATTTGGGGTGTGGGTGAAACCTGCATCTTTCGGTTATTCCAGCCAAGTATGTCATCGTTTTCACCTCCATTCTGTACAATCCAATCAACACATTGAAAATTATTTTAACGTTGACGTTTTACAGTCCATGAACCATGTTCTCGTTTTTGAGAACAGGTTCACGATATTAAGCACAACTCATGAACTTCAATCATGTTTACCAGATTGAACAATGATTTTCAGAATAGAGTTCACGTTTCTAGGACTTGTGTTGCCTTTGCTGGTGCCCAGTGCAACGTAACGCAGGCGTTAAGTTAATTTTGCGGAACAATGTTCACGATTTAATTCATGGCGTACTTTCGTAAACAAAAATTTTACTTGTTCCGAAAATCGTGACTTGAGGTTAACAAATTCTAGAACGGGTTTTATTGCATGCACATGTAAAACCCGGTTTTAAGTCAATGTGGACAGGTTTCATCCCACCATCGCGCTTCTAGTGATCGAATCTCGAAACTTCTGACAGCATTTCGTTTATTATATTTTGACGAGTAACTGGTAAAAATTTCACCAAAATTGATAACACATGGAACATGGAACATGAAATAAGAAAATGAATTCTGCACAAACATCAGGAGAATCCCTCGTGATCTGTTTTCAAAAAACAATGACAGATTCTCTACGTCGATTTTCTCTTTGCATCTCACCCAAACAAAATTTGTATGGTTATTTTATTTCAGGGTATCATCCAGTCCAATTGTGGAATAGTTCTATCATTTATGATATCGTTCGGATATGGTTTTTTTTTTATTAGGGCGGCCATGTATAGACATTTACAGGTATGCTCAACACTCAGTTCGATAAAAAAAGTTATTATCTAGCACCTAATACGGCCAACACGGCGAGAAACGGTTTTGTAGTCAACTTATTAACGTGAGAATCGATCAATGTTACAATGACTTGAATTGTTCTCGCAATCAGCTGTAACTGTTTGACATCTCGGTGCAAGGTTCCTCGGGTCGTAAGGGTAAGCTGATCGTCGTCTGTGTCCAGTGATTGTAACACTCATTACACTCAACAAATTACACACGTTTGATCGAAGTGTTTAAACACTTGATTTTTTAAATGCACAATCACATTTACTTTAAATGTATTTCACCTTGGTTCAATGTGTTATACACGTTAATTTATAGTGTTACAAACTTTGAAATGTTCAAAATCTTTTACTGTCTATTCAAGTGTATTGCACATTGAATCACACTACCGTTCAAAACAGATGGATTTAAAGTATTTTGCATTTCAATGCGAAGTGAATTGCTTGCTCAGAAAGATAAACATCGAAAACAAGACTTGTGACTTTATCCTATCAACCCGATTCATATATGAGAACAACCGTGACACAGTGAGATCGAACGAAGACTCTGGCAGTAGCACACCCCAACAGTCCATGATCGAATCCCAAATCCAATTGAAAAGATATGTGAAAGCTCTGGCCTCTGGCAGTTTTGTTTATATATTTGTCGACTCAGTTTTAGAGTCGATAAAGTAGATGTCGATAAAGTAGAATATTGTAGAATATTGAACTATGATGTGCAAAGCTATTGATATCACCAAATGAGGCAAATTGAATCCAAGTACCTATGTCACAATTCAAATCCATAGTGTTCAGGCATGATTTATAGCATAAGATTCATACATTAAATGGATGTGTTTCACAATAAGCGCAAAATTAAGTGTGAGACACATGATGATGACGTGTGGAATTTTTTGAGTGTAGGTCTGTTCCCGTACTTGTTTTTCTGTAAGATGTTGTACAGCAAAAAGCAAAACCATATTATTTTCATACCGCATCTTATAGAAAACTGCAGCAACCTACAGGAAAGGTAAAAAATAAGTACGGGAACAGTCCTATTATCAAATTGTTTGCTATGAAATCACAAAATGTTATAATGCTATTTTGTATTTGTAAGTGGCAATAACTTGTCGTTAGGAAAGGGTTTTTGTTTGTCATTTACTTTAATTGTACAGGCTCAATCGAATAAACTTTACGGAGCCAAGTTATCATTTGCGTTATTTATTATTAATGTCTGAAATCTTAAATTAAAGGATTTGAACCAATTATTCGCTTTCTTCTCCAGGTTAGTGGATGACAATTGTATGAGTGGGGAAAGGGAGAAGGAGATTTGGAATGTGATTTATGATTAAAAAAATTTACTATTTCTAAAACATGTACTAAATCCTATCAACGTTATATCAGTTCTGTTATTATACCATTATTACACCCAACCGGGGGATGTAAAATTCGCTTACAATTATGTGGGATTCATCATCAGAGGATGTAAGTGGAGACCGCATGAACCGAGGATGCGATATACCTAGCTGCGGTCCGATGTAAGAAAATTGGAGACCGAAAAATGTAGAGTGTATTAGTGAGTGAAATTAATTATGTCGAAAAAAATAGAAAAAAGGTTGCCGACTGGCCTCGAACCAAGGACGTTGCGATTATCAGACCTGTGCTTTCTCCACTGCTCTCTTCATGCTTCTGAATATGGTTAGCCTAAAAGCAAACATGAAGCGCTCATTTTCTCGCATGCTCGACTTCGTATGCTTTTTCTGCTGGAGAGATTCGAGACAAGTGTGTGCGTCGTTCTACAATGTTCAATGTGCGTCGTTCTACAAGCTTACTGGTATAGTCGAAAGCGTAGAAAGAACACGAAATGAAAAAGACAAAAAACCATTACATCGCCTGTAAGGTCAACTTCTAACATTCGCTGCGATGTTCATGAACAGAGGATGATAGGAAACGGAACTAACATTCATTGTTATAGATTTTTGGTTTGCGTGTACAGAGGAGCCGGCGCCGGTGGTGTAGTGGTAAGCGTGACTGCTTTCTAACACCCCGATGGGTCTGGGTTCAATCCCAGCCGAGGTCGGTGGGATTTTTCTGAGGCATAAAAATCTCTGGTCACACACACACACACACACACACACACACACACACACACACACACACACACACACACACACACACACACACACACACACACACACACACACTCACACACACACCCCGAGTGGAACCGTACAACTCGGATCTGACTTCAAAATGTTCAATGACCAAATAATGTGATCTGCGTCTTGGTAACCTTGTCCACATTCACAGAGATTGCTGTCCCCCAGCCCAACACGGAATAAGTGAGCGTTTAACGAATAGTTATTGGACGGTGAGGTGTAACCTCTAGTTACTCAGAAGGGAAAATGTTTCAGGGTTTTAACTGAGCACTGGGTCGCTTATATTCACTGAGCACTTTCACATAAACCTCAACACAAGTCACTCACCCTAGCAGGAGCGAAAGTCTGTCCGGTCACCGTCGGGTTCGACCGAATTCCGGGAATTTTCGGGATGCCCGACGGGTGGTTCCTTTACCGATCCCAGATCGGTACGCTGGAGAGATCGTGGTGGCTTTGATGATGGGGCGGTGAAACAGGCGCTTCTCTGTTCGGTCACCGTCGGGTTCGACTGAATTCCGGGACATTTTCGGGATGCCCGACGGGTAATAATTGACGGCTTGTCGACGCTTACAATTGGTTGGTTCTAGTTGATGTGGTTGCACTGCTTTGAGGGCAAACACGTGCCGTTTTGTCACTACTTCTGGCGACGGAAAAATGGCGGCCAGGATGCTTCTTCCTGTTCGTATGAAGTCAATCCCAAGATGGCGTTGGAGAATATCGACGTGCTTTTACTCAAATCGAGTTCCGGTGTACCTGCGGACGAGATAAGATTTTCTGAAGTTTATCCCCAGAAAGGAGAAAAGAAAAGGCCCAAATACGGACCTTTTCTTGCAGATTGAATTGGAGGACGCTGTTGGCTTTTGTTTCCTACGACTTTACTAGTTTAACTAGTTTAACTCTTAACGTACTATCATACACTCCCAAAATTAGTATATACACTTCTATTTCACGACTGGCGTACTTCTGCTATCTACGATTGTTACAAACGGAAAGAGACCGAACCTCTTTTTTAAGATCTCTATAGGACTGCAAACTTGGAAACGACTAGGAAAACCCGAAGTTTGACCATTTCCTATTCGTAACGGTTGGAAACCATATCGACAGGAACTCATTGTCGATTACACCGATGGGTTCGGATGTCGGCTCAAACCGCTGTCAACAAACGGCCTGTGTGAGATATGTAACGTGAGCTCAATAAATAAATCGATGGCTCTGTTTTTTTTTTCTGACAGCTAAGGATTCAGCCACCAGTGGCTGTCCGATATTATAGGTTGAATTAAGTAAAGAGCCTGAATTTATAAAGAGGCGACATTTTATCCATTTGACAGGTCTTCTGCTCGATTGGAATGACTTTTCCTATGACTTTGACAGACAATCGATTGTTCCAATTTTCAGGCTCTTTAGGATTAAGGTGTCAGGATCTTACTGGCAGGTGGACTAATCGACATTGGGATGCTTGTGGAGGAGCCAGCAAGCTACAAATTTGTGACCAACGGTTACAGAGGCGAGACATCATACGAATGAAGTCTCGACCCACCTCCAACCCTTTGGACCAAGGAATCTTCAACACCTTAGGGATGATTGAATATAGCCATCGTCCTAAACTCCCTTCACTCCAGCTGGCGAGTGACTGTTGACATTAAATGAAGAAAAATTCGTTGTAGGCGATTTGTCGATCGTAAATATCGCCTTCCATGCAAGTAAGCCCGCCTTCTCATTGCCCGGCATCGAGCAATGAGATGGGACCCATGCAAAGGTGATGTCTAAAGATCTGAAAGATAAAGCACTTAGAAGCTCTCGTATTTTCATGAGAAAATGCGAGGAGTACCTTACCTTACCGACTATCCGTAAAAATAAAGTAGTGATCCGGTGCAAGGGAGGCGATAGTTTCTAGCGTATAATGAATTGCCGCCAGCTCAACAACATATACGGAACAAGGAGCTTGAAGCATTCGAGAGGCGCTATGAAATTCGTTATAAATACCAAATCCAGTTGACGCCTCTATTAGTGATTCATCTGTGAAGAACTATCTTCCGGAATCAACTTGGCCAAACTTTGCAGCGCAAATTATCGGAGCAATCATAGAAAGATGATGCTCTGCACAGTTTGAAAAAGTAGTGTAAATTTCTGTTCAATATAATGCTCATAAATAGAGCGTCACATATCATATAAGCTTACATTTTAAATCATGTAAAGTTCTGAGACATTTCATGCAATGTAGCATATATTGTATACAAAAGCCCATCTTTGTAAACAACATTGTTTACAAGTTGCTCGGTTGAATGAAATAAAATGCAAGTTTACGTGAATGAATGTTTACATCACAATTAAAATTCGGAATTTTTATCTGTGTGGGATTCCGTGAATCTCTTGCGTCATAGATAAATCAAAATGAACAGAATTGCCGACGTAGGAGAAGCATACACGATGAGGATTATGCTATGAAGGGCTGACATCCTACACAGCAAAAAAATAATTTTGATATCACGTCAAAGTGGATGCACTTCAATCATGTCGAAAATATGGTGTAATATTACTTGCTAAAAAGGACAAAATTATCATTAATACAATGCATGAACTGACATTACGCTGCTTTTACTGCATTTGTTTATTTATGTGGTCATAAAAATTACATGAAATTTTCGACATGATTGTAGTGCATCCACTTTGATGTGATATCAAAATTATTTTTTTGCTGTGTATGTTATGTACACAGCAAAAAATTAAATTTGATATCACATCAAAGTGGATGCACTTCAATCGTGTCAAAAATATGATGTAATATTACTTGCCAAAAAGGGTAAAATTTATCATTAATACCGTGCATCAACTGACATTACGCTGGTTTTCCTGCATTTGTCAACTCCCAGATTTTTTTCAAATTTAATCAAAAAATTATATTTTAATGAATGGATTTAGATCTGCATAAATCCATTTTATTTTATATAGTCGCGCTTGAATATCTAAAATGAATAATATCGTTGTTTATCGATCACATCTCTAAAATATCTAGTCACATCTCTAACTATCAAATGCCAGATAACGATATTTTGAGGACGTCGAATAGAGATTAGTGACGTTTAACGCACGCACACTAGCGGGTGCACCGTCGTGTAAAGTTGTTTATTATTTTCCTCTGGCTAACCTAAAAAATGTATGAAATTAGATCTGCCAAAATGGGTTTGACAGCAATTTGTTATGAATTTTCCTCGGATTTTAACTACCACGTTTTCGCACATATCGCACCAATACAACCGGACGTGAAAATCTCTATAGATAGGTTCAATAGAGATTGCTAAAGTGTGATTGTGTTAGTGATTTATTATCATCAGGAAATTTGCCGCATGAGTCGAGTGCATGCATCCTAACGCGATACGAAGACAACGATACTGGATCCGTTCCAGTTTGATGATGTGCGTTTTAGCCGCCGACTTGAAACAAAAACTACCGTACTCTAAAACCGAAAAAAATCGTTGTCCGGTACAACGTTAGAAGATTTTGCGGATGATCTCCCCACCACGTTCCGGTAATTATTCGGAGAAAATTGATCCTTTGCTGGCATTTTCGTCTCAGATACTTAATGTGGGATCTCCAGGTGCATTTGGAATCAAACCAGACCCCGAGATATTTGAAAGACATGAAATGAGTCATTGGCTTACCCAAACGTTGAAGCTTCGGTTGTGCTGGGCTATGCTTCCTAGAAAAAACGACCAACAGTTTTCTCCGTGGAGAATTCGATACCAAGCTGAATAGCCCAAGTAGACAAATTGTCTAAGGTATCCTGTAAGGGTCCTTGCAGGTTGACCCCTTTGGGCCCTGTTATAGACACTATGCCGTCATCTGCAAGTAGTCACTAAGATATTATAAATTTCTCTGACGTAAAAATTATACAAAAGAGGGCTTAAACATAAGGAATGTGTTGAACGCAAAATTTTTCTTTCAAAGAGTCACAAACAGTAATTTCTTCATTGCTGTTTTCGATGAATGAAGAATAAAGAATGAGTGAGAGATAACTATATAATCGTTTATTTAGACTATCATAAGCGAAATTGGCAGGTTTTATGTGTGAAACACAAACTTTACAACCTCTTATTGTAACTTCCAAATACAAAATATAATCATAATATCTTTTGATTCCATAATCCCACAGAGCATTTGTTATGCTAAATTAATGGAAGTAGCCTTGGGCATGAGCAATGACAAAAGCAATCGAATTGCAGGCAAAAAACAAAAGCACTTCGATCAATCACTTGATCGAGTATACAAATTACCAATTGCGATCTACACCGAGAGATACAACTGCTGCTTCTACAGCTGAGTAACACAATAAATCACGAATCGGAAAAATTCGACCTGTTAAGATTCGCATAATTGTGTGTTATGGGCAATCATTCACATTTCTTACAAAACATTCGGCCATTTTGGAAGTTTTTTTTTTCAAAATGGCGTCTATGCCATTTTTAAATAAATTGTAACACGAAAACGTCACTTCTGATCGGAATTACGTATGAGACAAAGTTGCAGAGAATCTTTCTGAAAAAAATATACATGGTATTTTTTTGTAAGTAAGTTTTGAGTAAAAATTCCAATAAAATGTAAAAAACTCAAATTTTTTTAAAAGCATACTTCAATTTTTATTTTGTTTCAAAACATCTCAACTTTCTCAACAATGCAAACTTTTGGAATATTTTAAAATTTTAATTACGGTTAACGACTTTGTAGTACGCTGTTTTATATAATTTTTACATATGTAGGAGAAATATTTGAGATATCTTAGATTGTTAACAAGAAGTTAACATAAATTAGTAAATGTTGATTTTCAACGATTTTTGTCAATTTTCAAGTGTCTCTGGTTTTAAAAATTAAAAAAAATATGTTTTTTGAGTTTTATTTTAAGAATAATTATAAATATTGCAAATATACTTAATGAGATATTTCAGTTTTTATTATTTATTTTTTTGATTTTTTATGATTCCCAGAAGAATTTTTTTTTGTCTATAGAATTTTGTATTAGACCTTTACTTCATTTTCTCGGATAGTCTCAGTTCGATTGAGGCTATTTGGTCGATGAAACAAGGTAGGCACTCATTTTTTTTTCCTTTCAAAGGTAAGGGAGCAGATGAGTGTGATGGTTGAAAGATCATATATGATTACCTTTGTATGGGTCCCCTCACATTTCTCAATCCCAGGCAATGAAAAGGCAGACTCTCTCGCAACATGGTGCACAACAAGGCATGATTTATGATAGAACAATTTCACGTGACGAATTTTTCCCATTAGTACGTCAGAGTTGTCTTCTAAGTTGGCAAAACGATTGGACAAGTAATTCTCTTGGGCGGTGGCTACATTCCATTATTCCAAATGTTTCTTCGAGAACGTGGTTCAAAGGTCTGGATGTAAGACGGGGCTTCATTCGCGTGATGTCAAGAGTTATGTCCAACCACTACTCGCTAGACACACATCTCTACAGAATAAACTTCGTTCACAGCAATATGTGTAGGTGCAGAACCGGTTATGATGACATCGATCACGCAGTTTGGTATTGCCCGGGTAATGATGCCTCCAGAGCACGACTGTTGGATACCCTAGTGGCCCGAGGTAGACAACCCTTCCGTGAAGTAAGAGATGTATTGGGGACCCGTGATCTTCCCTACATGCAAGCGATCTACGAATTCCTTTGTTTGTCTGATGTTAGAGTTTGATGTGACCATCCCCTCCTTTCCACACATTTTCCAGCCATTGTGTCCCAGTCTTATTATCCACCTGTTTCTGTGCAACTTGCCCCTGCCGAGCCAGCATTTGGTCAACCGTTCGAGAGTTGTATCTGAAGGAGGCTTCAGAAACCTGTTTTCTACCTAGCTCCTTCCAATCGAAATTGTTACCCATAAGCCTCGAGCCCGCCACGAGTAATTGGTACCCAATACTAACCTAGATTTACTGCTGTGTAAAATGTTAGTTAAAAATTACGAATTTTTGGCTCCGCAAAGTGCCACACACGACTGAGCCTAGTAAATAAATGAACTAGTAAATAAACGAACTAGTAACAAAAACTTTGTATCAGATATCGATCAGAAATTACGTTTTCGTGCAGCAGTTTACTGAAAAATGTCAATTACACCAAATAGAAACATCCAATATGGCCGAATTTTTTGGCAAAAACGTGAATGATTGCCTTTAACACACAATTATACAAAGTTTCATGCAAATCGGATAAGGTCGAGTCAAAAATTTTATGTTTTTATCCTATTTGGCCTAGAACTGGTCAGCTCACTGTTTTTGGATCAATTTTCTTTGCTTTTTGTTCATTTGAGTGTTGTGTTGGATCATTTATTTCATTCAGTTAAGATATCACATAACAAATAATTAAATTAAAGTCACATACGTCGAACATTGCACCAGAAGCAATCGTTTAAATCGTTTCATCGCTACGACGAGGGCATTTCGTCGATTCCGGAGCGTCACACCTTTTTCTTTCAGCGTTGAACATAAGTTCATCTGGACACTGCACTACGAATGGCATCCCTCCACTGCATATTATAAATTTGCTGCAATTACCAAAATATGAGAAAACAATAGGCATGTTTGAAAAACCACTCAGTAGGCAACGAGGATCGTAAATACCTTTTACACCTCGTACGGTTACCACTTCTTGGGTGGTGTGCTCAGATGGTAGCATAGCAGGTCTGGTTAAATGAATTTTGGTCTTTGTTGTCTTAGGAACGTTGAAGTTTATGTTTCCATACGGGATGGGTCGATCTCTGCGACATTGTGCCAACTGAGGATAGTTGCAAATTTTGTCGATCGGTGAAAACTCCAGCCCTTCAGGGCACCTCATCTCGAATCCTAGTCCCGATACACAGGTTATAAATTTACTACAGTCAACACGGTGAGGGAGTATGACCAAAAGTTCTGGATTATCTAAGTGATGACATCTGGGATCTGGAAAAATCTTGACTGGGTAGTTTGGCTGCGCCGAAACCGAAACCAGTAAGACTGCGACAGCAAGTAACACTGAAATAGAATAATCAATTTAGTTAAAGTTTAGATATGTATTGATGGGAAACTTACCATTCATGTTGTAGGTTGGAAACTTTTGGATTTTGTAATCATGCTGTTTTCGAACTATATATAGGTTGCTTACTGCGCAGCATTATTGTTATCATGTGTAATAGCTTTTTTATGTTCTATAATTGATCAGATAAATCCAACTTATGTTGACAGATAACGAAAACATTATTTTTTGAGATGAACACAATCGGAATGTGAAAAATGCGTAACAATTTGAATAAACTAGCAAAAGTGGCCTTCTGAAGTACTTAACTTAAACATACATTAATTTGGAAACTGATCAATAGTTCAACGGGCAATAGATGGGTGGTTTTAACGCTACCGTTCATGTCCCAAAGCATAATTTATAATTCCTACAGTTCTCTTTTCCAAATTTGCCATATTTTCTATTACCATATAGCTGATTGGGATTTATATATGCCATAGGATGCCATTGATAATGCTCTCGAGTCTTTGATTAATTCTTGCAGAACTAAGAACATGAAAGCTCGTCATGAACATTATCTGGCCTGAAAAAAAACAAATTTAAAGCGTTGCGCTGCCCTGAGGATATATGTTTTATATCTAAATCTTTCTGGAAATCACGTAAAGCGCTCTATACAGACTTTAGCAAGGCATTTGACCGCATTGCTACTCTTTAAATTGAAAAAAAAAAAAAAAATTGAGTCGGAATTCCTGAAATGGCTTGAATCATATTTAACTAAACAACAACAATTAATTAAATTCAACGGAAAGAAATCGAGCCCAGTTCAAGTCACTTCAGGCGTCCCCAAGGCTCTCATTTGGGACCTCTTCTTTTTTTTCTATACGTAAACGAAATTTCTTTAATTCTCAAATAAACTGAAATTGCTAATTTATGCCGACAACATGAAGCTCTTTTTGGAAATAAGGAATGAAGAATACATCAATATATTCCAGAATGAAATACACCTATTCTACATATGGTGTAAAAAAAAAAGTCTCTTAGAACTGAATGTAAAAAAAATGCAACTTAATATCATTTAGTAGGAAAAGAACCACATCAAACATTTCAATTGCATTAGGAAATCAAAATGTAGAAAAATGTGAAAGAATTAGGGATTTAGGAATTATCTTAGACTCCAAACTAATTTTCATAGACCATTTCAACACAATTATTCACAGGGCAAATAACATGCTAAGCTTTATGAAGCGCTTTTTCTATAACCAGGACCCATACACAATTAAAACACTATATATTGCCTATGCGAGGTCAATTCTGGAACATTGTAGCATTGTATAGTCTCCTTTTTCAATCACCTCCTCTGCTGGTGAGCATAATGCTGGGTTTAGACTAGGCAAGTCAAATGATCAACTTAGTTGAATTCAATTGGCTTGAAAAGTTGAGCCTGGTTCAACTTTTTTCAATTCAAGTGAGTTGATCAAGTCAGTTGAATGGCATGGTTTACACGTTCAATTCGCGTTCAAGTCAATTGAATTCAACTGACTTGATCAATTGACTTGCTCTGTCTAAACCAAGCTTAAAGCTCAACGTTCATCGTAATTTCAAAGACACTGTAGAGAGCGTCTTTCGTAGCTTTGGTGAAGCCAACTTCAGCGAAATGAACAATTTTCTCTGAAATGTCGACTGGGAAGAGGCACTATGTGACTGTGATTCTAACCAGGCATGGGAAAATTCATTCACTCGTGTGAGCACCACAGAATCAAAATAGCCATCCTCACCTACAAACAAATTGCTGAACGAGTGTAAATTCTTCCAACCAAGTGACGCAAGTGCGTCACCATTAGGAACCGCGTCAAATATGGTTCTGCCATGGTAAAAGGAAAGAAGGATAAACTGAAAGGCAGCCGAACAATTTTCTCTATCGAGGGAGAACCACACGCTAACTTGAAAGTACCCATTAATGGTTGAAAAAGACCCATTTTGAAGAAAAGTGGCTTATCTTATTAAATGAGTAAATTTTTTACCCATTAATGAGTATCTGTTACCCATTAATGAGTAATTGTTAATCATTAATGGGTAACAGATACTCATTAATGGGTAAAATTGTTTAATCATTAATGAGTTAAGCCACTTTTCTTCAAAATGGGTCTTTTTTACTCATTAATGAGTACTTTCAAGTTAGCGTGCAGATTGAATGCGTAAAATCCGAATGCTAAATAAATAGCCGAGTCTGATAGTTTTTGGCTCAGTGATTTAGCTGAATTGGTCACAGCATTTTTACAGTATTTTCGTTTATATTTATGTGTTACAGTATAAAAGTATTCTCCATATTAATAGCAATTTAAATGGGTCAATTTATATTTAAAGCTAAAAAAAGCGATACTTTCTGCAAAATTCTCATTAAGATCACTCAGCAGAATGCAATCGTCAAAGTCTCTGCATGGAAAAAATAATAAGTGAGGAATCATCCACACTACTATACTCAGAATCATTCATGTTACGCTCAGCTGTCTGTTTTGCTCAATTCTGCGTTCATCGAAGAAAATAGAAGCACTGCGAATACAAACGAAATCAGTGTGGCTCGCACAAATTCAGCAGTGTTTTCAACAATGAACGACTCTACATTCAGGATGTGATTGCTGCGTCTAGTAACGGCTCTCCTTCAACCTTCTACAGTCATTTTATATGACCAGCGAAATGGTTATTTCAGCCGGGAAGCAGCTAAAAACCTTAACGGGTTCCAGTCCAGATGGCATACCGTCGTTAGTCCTCAAACGCCGCCTGACTGATCTCGCCACACCTCTAGCCAACGTTTTTAATCTCTCCTTGATGCCTGGCGTTTTCCCAGCTTGCTGGAAAGAGTTTTTCGTGGTCCCAATCCACAAGAAAGGCTGCAAAAGAACTGTTTCAAACTACCGTGGAATAACTTCGTTAAGTGCGACCTCCAAACTTTTTGAGATGATCATGCTCGAAAAATTGGTTGAAAGTTTTGCTAATTGTATCTCGACGAATCAGCATGGCTTCATGCCTAAGCGTTCCGCGACGACCCATTTAGTTACGTTCATGTCGTTCATCATTCGTGAAGTAGATGCCATCTACACAGACCTCTCCGCAGCATTTGCAGCCATCTTGGGCCATTTATGTTTCTGCTGTACATGAATGACGTCAATACCATCCTGAAATGCGATAAACTATCGTATGCGGACGACCTGAAACTCTACTTCGTGATAAAAGAACCTAGTGATGCCATCTTCTTGCAGCAACAATTGGAAGTCTTCGCTGAGTGGTGTCGTATTAATCGTATTAATCGCATGTCACTGAATGTCTTGAAATGCTCTGTAATTTCCTTTAGCCGCAAGCGTTCGCTTCTTCAGCATGACTACACCCTGACGGGCATAACTTTAAAACGTGAATCGACTATCAAGGATCTGGGAATACTGATCGACTCTAAGTTCAGCTCCAAGGATCATGTTTCAAACGTAGCATCCAAAGCTTTAATACGATATGCTTTAAGTCATTTTCGCTGGAAGGACCCAACCAATCTGCCTAGCTACGAAATCCGTTGTATGCTTATCAACTTAGAGCTTTTGGATGCGAGACGTAATGGCGAGCTTCGTCGGTAATCTGCTTCTTTTGACTGTTCTACACTGCTGAGTAGTATTGACATCAATACCCGCCGCCGTAATCTACGATTGTGTGATTTTCTAGCCCATGCGGAGGATGTGTCGCATCTTTAACAGATGCTACAATGTATTTGACTTCAATGTTTCCCGTTTTAGAAATGAGTGAAATTTCAAGAGTATTTTATGTTTATTTGTATAGAACAAGCATACTGTCGTTGGGGTGAATATTTTAACTGTTGACCATAACATAAATAAATAATGTCAAATTTAAATACTCCTAAAGCTAGCATTTTTCATTATTTAAAAATAAATTATACATATTGAAGATATACTCTTTGAGATATTTCAGTTTGTAACACTTTTTTGAACTTTGACTTAAAATGTCAAAACATTAAAAATCCGTGTATATTTTCCAAGAATTTCTTTAAATTTTTAAACACCTTTGTCTCAGACGTCATTTGAATCACAAGTGACGTTTTAGTGCTTATTTTTTTTATTGTCAAAGACGCCATTTTGGAAAAAAGAGATACAAGATCCAAAATAAACAATTTTTTTGCAAAAATGTGAATGGTTGCTCATAACACATAATTATGCAAAGTTTTATGCAAATCGGAGTAGGTCGAGTTTAAAACTTTGTCCTCGTCAGTATTTAATATGAAAGACGTCAGCTTCAATTGCAATTAATTTTAGGAAAAAACTAATAATAGTTTACTTTTAACCTATGGTAAAATACAACAATTGATTTACACATTCTAGAAATGTATGTATTTCTAACAACATTGCATCACTTTATTAGGTACATACACATTACAAATAATAAAGCTAGTCTTGATAGTATTGCAAGTAGCAATGCTTTCATAACGTCTATACATCTGTATCTTTCCTATAGATAAAGTTCAAAAGCTTTCGTCCACAGAAGCTTTATGTCCCATTTGCTCTGCAATACCATATACCTAGATTGTTAAAATAAAGCCAGAGCTTTCTCGTATGCAATGGTGAGTATGTCGCAAGCTTCGGTGTGAATTACAAAAAAAAAACTTCCCTGTGATTTTCTCTGTATTGGTCGCAGTGATTATGACCCGAACAATGGGGAAAAGAAATGATATTTCAAAACTTAATCATTGTTGACCAAACCAAGCCCTACTCATAATTCAATTGTATAGAAGTTTGAAACGTTGAAAACGAGTATTTCTTGAATTGGGTTCTTAGGGGTTTTGAGGTAAATGCATATTCGTAAAAAATGGAATTCAAATCCAAAATTTTATGAATTTTGCATATGAGTGCCAAAATCACCATCATGGTGCCCGTCGGTTGGGGTTTTGTATGGGAGCGAGCTGTCAATTTGTTAGTTCAGTGTCAAACACTGAATTTACTATTTGCTTTAAATCTCGATCGAAATGAAAGTCAATGGGTTCGAAAAAAATATCATTGTGCTCAGAAAACGAAGCTGATGTATAATAACCGATATATTTTTCAAAATTAAAAAGCCCAATTGTTATCGTTGATGCCATGTTCTTCTTCTTGTTTTCTTTTTACGCTTCTTTTGCCATTGGCTTTGAACATAGTGTTCTTACAGCACTTCGTTGGTTATTAATTGTGAGCTTTCCAAGCGTATTAAAACATGAATTTGTATATTTTGACATAGGCGTAGCCAAGGGGCACTGGGAGGGATCCTGCTTTCCTAACTCAGCAACAATTTTTTTATTAAGTTCATGATTCTTGCAAAATGCTCACGCCAAATTTTTAAAAGTCTCATAATAAATTTTCTTGAGCTGCACGAAAGTGAAACGCTTTTGGGGTTCTTTGGTTATGAGACCCAAATATTGGGTCATGATGACTGATCAAATATTTTATTATGAATCATTAAGTTTATAAATATTAGTTCCAGGAAAAGAACTTTGGCCTAATTCAATTTTCATGATTGATTATGGAGAAATGTTCACTTCAATGGGAATTACAGAAATATTCAAAGCATCGGACTTTCTAGACAATCTTTGAAACTGCATTTAAAAAAATAATAGGTGATTCTCGGGTTCAACATATGTGTATTTTTTTTTCAAAAGTCAAGTACTTCGAAGAACGTGCTGAAGAATTTTGAGAAGAATTGAAAAGAAATATTGAGTAGATTTAAAAAAAAATCTTGAGTTAATTCCAACAGGGCTGAGTGTTTCAAAAAAAAAATGTATATACGATTGTCTACGGGGTGGGGTCTATAAGCAATCAAAAACGGTTTATGTAGTTAATGAACTACATCAGAGATTATAACAGAAAAGGGTCAAGGAAATTTCAAGCCGAACATCTTGTGAATTATTAGAATATTTTCAAGATAGCTCTGAAGAGAACTATGTATGGATTGTAAGGGAAATCGATAATTTTTACGATAATCTGATGAGAAATCAGTCCCAATCTTGAAAATTGTTTTCTATCTTAGATTCTGAAAATGTTTGAAATTTTTTCCCAAATCTTGATACTATTTTTTTCCCTTGATTTGTTTTCAGTCGATCTTGTTTTCCATGCTGAGCACCAATGCTACCGATGCCAGGGAGGCAGATCCCACACCTGGACCCTGCCTATCGACCCATCACAACTCATGAACTGGGGACCAAAGGCATTATTTCCCTTCCGAAGGAGGGCGTGATCAGAGATTTTATGTCTCAGAACATCCCGGCGACGCCGGCTAGGATTGAACCCAGGCCTGCTGGGGTGAGAGGTAATCACGCTTACCCCTACACCACCGGCACCGCTAAATGTTGATACTAGTTCATATTCTGAGATTTTGCAATTTATCCTTGTTTAATCTATTTTTTGAATTGCGGTATCCCTCAATAATTTCAAAGTCTCACAATAATTTAAATTTTGTTTGCACTCAATTCTGTTTTTACGCATCTATCATTATTTTGATTTTGCGCTCATGCAGGAAGGGTACAGCATTTTTAAAACCATTATATTTTTCATTGATTATTTGTGATTTTTTTTAAATTGATTTTATTTAATTTGGTTGTAATTTGGAATCACACCGGTGACAATAATTCGCGTGTAAACAGACATGGTCATTCAAATTAATGAAGTGTGATACGTCACACGGCTTGTTTTGGTGATAAATTGAATTGTCCGCAAAGAGGTCCTGGCGGAAACTAGTACAGATGTTCCAGAGCGACCACATCAGTTTGTACGGAGATAAGGTGATGTCTATTGGCTTGGTCTTTCTTATTTATGTCGCACGGCATGTTTTGGTGATAGAAATAAATTGTCCCCAAAGAGCGTGGAACCTTTTCCAGATGTTCCGGAGCGACCACTAGTCGATGTCTAATGGCTGCGTCTTTCAAATTCATGAAGTTTGATATATCGCACGGCATGTTTTGGTGATATAAAGAAATTGTCCTCAAAGAGACCCTGGTGGAACTTTTTCCAGATGTTCTGGAGCGGTCACATCAGCTTAGCTTGTACTGAGTTTAGTCTATGTCTATTGGCGTGGTATTTTAAATTCGTGAAGTTTGATATATCGCACGGCATGTTTTAACGCTACCCCGGCGTAGTGGTTAGCATCCATACCTCTCACGCCAAAGTCACGAGTTCAAATCTCACCCCCGGACAAGTCACGAATGGCCCAAGAGCGTTAAAGTGACTATAAAAAAATGTTTTGACGCTGAATAGAAATTAATTTTAATACTAAATAGAAATTTACGCATCGGAGCATTCCAGAAGATGGTGAAGAAGATCGGTATTCGTGGCTCCTCTGGAAAACTTTCTTGTGTGGTGGGCTCTGTATTGCTTGGTAGCTTTGTTTCTGCTTTCCTGGGCCTCTTAAGATAGTTGCCCAATGGGTATTAGAAACGAAGAAATCACTTTCGCCCCGTGTATGAGCACTTTATGAACAGACACGGGGAGATAGTACCATGGATATAGATCGACTAGTTTACGAGCCGTTTCTATTCCGTAGCTTTCGAATCTCTCACAGTTAAATTCGTAGCCTGATGATAGTATAAGAGTTATTAGTTGAATACACATTTATCCAAGTATTCATATGATTTATTACCTGACGTTAATTTCCAACATGAGGGAACTACGGAAAAACAAAAGTGAGGTGTGCTCCGGGGATGCTCTGCAACTTTTGGCCATCACAGATAACAACGGCGAGAACAGTGATATCGACGAAGATTCGTACAATTTGAATCGGAACGTAATAAACATTAAACATGAATGATGTTGGTATTGTTTATTGACAAAATCGAAAAATATTTAAAGTACATAATCAATTCAGTCAATGGTCGTTTGGGGGTGGTCTGGTTTTGATACCGAGTCATTTTGTTAGTCACTAGAAATAACCCAGGTTGCTTGGTTATCCATTTGTATGCCTCTTTTCACACCTACTCGATAACAGTCCCGTGGTTTCACAAAATCGCCATTTCAAATTCTGAAAAGTGACAAGTTTCAATGCAAGTATTTCGGTTAAGGGTGAAGTGGGGGCGGTCTAGTTCCTTCACCATTTCATTGCATTTTCTTGTACTTTCAATTGCTCAAAGAATGGCCTGCTCGTTTTTGCCCGTTTAGAAGTTATTGGTATTGGAAATTGGGTAACTTTTCAAATATTAATGATAGCAATTTACAGTCTTCTAAAAAGATATGTAATTTGCTATTTCTAACATCTTTGTACAACGTGCCAAACATGTAGAAATATTATAGAAAAAGTTACAGATACAAAACGGATTTTAACAATGTCTCCACAATATAACCTTTATATCTCAGCAGTTATAAGAGCTAGAAAGTTATAGTCTTGAGCAAAGCTGTTCACAGTAATGTTCTTTACAGCTTTCCCGAACACAATTATTCATATTAAAAAAAAAAATTGATCTCACTTTTAGGTGGATTAATCTTTAATTTTCTTTCACCATAAGAAGGAGTGTTGTAACCCGAGAAACATCTCAGAAGACACCTAGTACCTTTACTCAACCATTTCAGCGTAAATAAAAAAGCGCGTGTTTTTAAACCCTTGGTACCACTTTGCGGTGTAGTGGTACGCGTGATTACCTCTCACCCCAGCAGGTTTGTTCAATCTTAGTCGGCGCCGCCGGGATGTTCTGAGGCATAACATCTCTGATCACGCCGGGAAGTTAGCTCTTTGTTTCCTCTGTTCGGGACCTAACACCACTACAACCAGTTATTTGATCTATTGTAGTATATCTCGTGTCCGTTGTATAGAGCATGTCGAGCAAAATTAAGGAATGACACCGATAATGACCATGCATCAGAACCCGAGTCTTAACCACTTCAAACTAGGGAACAACGAATGGAAGATTAGGAATCACATAGACGAAGAACAAATTAACTCATTTTTCCTTGTTTCAAGATCATTCTCGGTGGACAAAGCCGAGTCTTGCCACTATCAACAATTATGGGGCTAGTAAAGCCGTTGGTCCCGGTTCATGCGTTGAAGGATCGATATGTAGGGTCCAGGTGTGGGAGCTGCCTCCCTGGCGTTGGTAGCAATCGTGATCAGCACGGAAAACAAGATCGATGGAAAACAAATCAAGGAGAATCCTAACCGAATACCCTACCCTAACCTCCAACTTCGTAGCACTTATGAGGGTGTCGCTAAGTCGGTGACCTCTCGTTAGGTAAGTAATACATCAGCATTTCTTTCCCTATCCCTATGATTCATCCATAAAATCGTTCGCTGAATCCTAAAATGTATTCAAAAAATCTCAGTAGGATAGTTTTCAAGATACAGCTACAAAATAAAATTTCACATGAAAATCGGTTTTTTTCTTCTAAAATACAAATATCTCCAGTTGTAATGAAGTTATCTCAATTATTATAACGCTAAATTAAAGGTGACATTTTCTTTCGATCAGCTGAATACAATTTGTCAAGGAGATTAGTGGTATTATTGTTAATTAATAGTTTGTTGATTTCAGCTAAGTTTTTAAGCAAGAATAAATGCAATAAAAATGTTTTGATTTTTTTTTATCGATTTAGGGGGGGAAATACAAGTACATAACACGTCAAAAACTCGACGATTTTCGGAATTGATTTTTTGTGAGTAAATGAAACAACGCAAACGTTTGGGGTTTTTTGCATTAAATTGCTTAAATGTTCCTCTACATTTGAGATTTTTTTCATTGGTGTGCGACCTCTGGGGCTCCTTGGGGTCACATCGGAAGGAGGTCGCCTCCAGTGGGGATTGGTAATTGGCAAGCGTTCTAGAGACTTGAAAAATGGACAAAACTTACTTTTATCAATTAGTCCTTATTTAGAAAAGATTTGTGTTCTATGTGAACCTCGTAAACAAAAGAAAAAAGATTTAAAAATTTAGAAAAAAATAACTGAAAAAAAATGATTTTTTTTCCACCTTAGGCAGACCAGAAAATTATTTATTGTTAACTTTTTCATGATATCAGTGGTTCACATAGAGTAAAAATCTATTTATTTTAATATGCGCCAGGTTTCAAGTCATTTGGATGAGAACTTTTTGAGTTATCTTTCCCGCCAATTTGGAAAACACCGTTTCGAGAAAAACGCGTTTAAAGTTTTGGGTTGTGTAAAAACATGATTTCTGGAACTTACGGTTAATCGGCGATACTGGGGCCATAGATCACTCCTTCCTCGTGCTCGTAGCATTTTTTAAAAAATTTTAAAGTAAAATATAAAAAATCGATAAAAAAAATTTGATTTGTATTGCAAAATTCTATGTAAGTCTTTGTGAATTTTTAATTTCTTCTTCTTCTTTCCTTTATTTAACGTCGGTCTCTGTTCCGCAATCTATTTACGGCAATCGAATGTAAAGGAAGGCAGCTTTCACACCTGCTTAGGATATCGCACCCATTCAAACACACATGGGCTGGGACCAACAGCTATACTTCCCTTCCGAAGGAAGACGTGACCAGATTTTTTTTAATTTGAAGTAAAACTTTTTTTTTAAGTTTTTTTTTTATCCTACTGAGATTTTTACTGACTACATTTTTGGATTCAACGTACGAGTTCAAATATGATATAAGCTAGTGTTACAGAAAAACATTAGGGCAGAAGTTAGGTCGATAGCGTGTCCAAAATCTCTAGAGCCATGAACTGTAATGGAGTATACGTAGTTACGAAGGTTGCCAAGTAACCAGCAAGCGCGTTTATTGCCATTTTTGCAATATGAAACTGATATGCGACTAATACCGTGCCGATTCAAATTTCGGACACTTAAACTCGAATTTCGGACACTTTGAAAAGTTGATTATCTCGGTCGAATATGATCCACATGTCTTGTAAATTTTAATTTTTTTTTTGACTAGTGCCCTCCACGATCATCTAACATTATTACTTTGTTTCTAACTGGATGTAATATTTAATTAAAAATGAAAGTGTCCGAAATTTGAATCGTCCGAAATTTGAATCGGAACGGTATAAAGTTCGGAAGCCCTGTTATAAATTTATATTGTAACATGGGCGATCAACTGACAATTAGTGGACTTGTTACGCACACAACGGTCGTGAACAAAAACTGCGATTTGGATAAGATAACCAATTAAAAAGCCTTGCTAATGAGTTCAAGATTTATTGCTTTATGTACACGTAAGCTGAGGTAGCATTCGTCAGCTTATTAAAGAAGTAATAAATTATGATGATAACCTATACATTATCTTATCGGTCTATTCGGTATTACCAGAAGAGCATCATTAATTTCCTTTTACAAACGACGCTGTGTTGTTGGACTAATTCTAGTTAAGCTCACAATCTGAGCCATGTCTACTGATTGTTTCACTCTTGATTGCTTGTTTTCTTTATCAAAATTAGCAACCAGTCAAATATTTCAGCTTGCATTGGAATAAATATGGGGAATTAAATAGCAACACCACCGTCTATTATATGTGGGCAGAACTTATACTTTCTGTTACGGATGCAATTAAAGTTTCAGCAGTTGGTGGTCCAACAGTTTCCGCCGTAGGTACACCAGGAACTGTTACAGTTGTAACTTCAACAGTTACAGTGGAGCCAGGAGTTGGAGCCGTAGGAATTGTTGGTGATGGCGTTGGTGCCACTGGAATTGAAACATCAGGAGTGACCGTTGTGATCTCAGTTGGTGCAGTTGGTACGGTAGTAATTTCTGGAGCAAGGGTCGTTACAGGTGCTGCTGTTGTGATTTCTGGAGTAACCGTAGACGGGATTGCTGGAATTGAGGTAGTGGTCTCTGGTACCGTTGGACTTGGAGTAGGGGCCTCTGGTACCGTTGGACTTGGAGTAGGGGCCTCTGGTATCGTTGGACTTGGAGTAGGGGCCTCTGGTGCTGGTGTTGGTGCTGGTGTTGGTGCTGGTGTTGGTGCTGGTGTTGGTGCTGGGGTTGGTGCTGGGGTTGGTGCTGGCGTTGGTGCTGGGGTTGGTGCTGGCGTTGGTGCTGGGGTTGGTGCTGGGGTTGGTATGGTGGTGGTTGTTGTAGCTGAGCCACCCGTACATGATGATACTGGCAAATTACATTTGGCTATTCCCGGAAACTCACATCGCTGCAGCGTTGTTGCGAAATGTTGATTGATCGGGCATGACATCAAGTGTGCCCAACCTAAGTTGCACTTGTAGAACAAACAACAATCTACCTCATGCGCAAAATGAGTAGGATTATTTGGATTTTCATTGGTTGGGCATCTTTCTGGTGTCCATATAGGATTATTTGCATTAATCAATGCAAAAGCACTTATCAAGAGCAATATAGAACTCTTCATTTCTATTTTATAGTTTGCACTCAACCCCCGGGGTTCACTACCTATTTCAGACTTATACTGATAAACTGTTCGCAGCTGAATTTGTAAACGTCTTTTATAGCTATAATCCAATTTCTTATCATTATTGCTGGAAAGAGATATGAGCATATCTGGGGACTGAATACATGCTTACAAATATTCGTCATAATCCGCTTCAGATTGATAATCAAATGCGACCATTCACGTTCTTTTTTCATAAAAATGTAAATGTTAATATTTAAGCGAGCAATGATAATCATCAACATCACGTGAAATAACCATATGGTTTTATCTTGCTCGAGAACAGTTTTGATATCCTTGCGTATTATATTGCTTCATATATGCTCATAAATGACCTATGCAGCTTGACTTGATGCGGAATTTATGGAAATCCCCAAAGTAGAATGTTTTCGTATCTATACGGGAGCTGTGGCTAAAATGAACATACACACCAAAAAATTAATTTTGATATCACATCAAAGTGGATGCACTTTAATCGTATCAAAAATATGATGTAATATTGCTTGCCAAAAAGGACAAAATTATCATTAATATAGTGCATTAACTGACGTTACGCTGCTTTTACTGCATTTGTTTAATTTGGTAATTTTGGATGTAATATTAAAATTTATTTATTTTTGCTGTGTAGGGAGTACTCTCACACTAATGATTACAAATTCTAATCTCATTCCGGACAAGTAAAGAATGTCCTAAAGTATTAAAGTAACTGTAATAGTCATAGGGGAGGTGGGGGTAACATTGACAGGCGGGATAATGTAAAAGAAAGTGCTTCAGCGGGAACCTTCCGCAAGTATCTCCAGCCAAGAAACAAGCTCTCCTGTGTTTTTTGCTGATGTCACGGAGGCAACTCCAGACAGTTTAACACTCCATCGTTTTGAACCATCTTAGTTTCTTGTGCAGGACCCTGCCCTTTGGTTCAGTGAGGGTTAGAGCGCGTTCTGCCAGGTTGGTCGAGGCAGATTTCATTTGTGAGTGAGTGATGAACATTGTTATGTGCAATTCACTTTTAAAGGTGCGTTCCATATTTCATCACATGTAGTTCCAAAGAGCCTGAATGAAATGTGGAAATGAAGATACGATATGAAGGAACATTGATACTAATGGTATAAAACACAAGTAAATTCTTCCAGAAATAAGTTAAGATAACATATTGAAAAATGTTTTAATTGTCAGTGAACAAATGTAACGTTGCATTGAAATACTTTAAATCGTGTTAAATTTAAATGTTCCCTCATTTCACATCCGTTGAACCATTCTGAACGGCCATCCCGAAGAGGTTATATCACATCATTGCTAATAATGTATATATCTATATCTTTTCCGGTACCATGGAGTCGACAAGGTAATAGTATAAGGAGAACCGCAAAATGAAGCATATACGATACGAAAATGGAATGATGCTCGTGTTACGGTTTTATAGAACGCAACTAGGAACTCAAGATAATCATACTAAAAATGTGGACGTCAATATATGGTGCATCAAATCAGAAATGACATGGGAGATTTTCAGGAACTATCAGTGATGCAGAGAAGGACAACGAGCTCACAAATAGACACGACAATTGGTCAGAAGAGTGAAGAAACAGCGAAAGTTGGTGAGATCGCTTTAAATTAAAGTCTGGAATGTGCAAAAATTGGTCAACTTCAAATTGGTGTATTTCTGTTAAAAATGCATAAAAAACCTGAAATGCTGCATTTGGAATTTGAGTGTATGATGCTATGTTGGTTGGTTGCTATGATGAGTTTTCATCGTTTGCTCTCCAGTTTTCAAAATGACGTCCAAGCAAGACGAGCAGCGTGTCAAAATTTTGCTCGAGAATCCGACGTTCTCACACGCCAAGTTGGCAAAATTGCTGGATGTGGCCAAATCGACCGTGACAAACGATTTAAAAGTGTTCGGGGAGCGTCTGTCGACCACCAGGAAGCCTGGAAGCGGCGGCAATGGTAATCCGGACGTGGCAGTAAGGACGAAGAAGGTGGCGGTGAAATATAATATTCCTATCAAATCCTAACCTCTCCATCCGGAACGTCGCTGGCAAGCTCAATGTCTCCCATACTACTGTGTAGCGGGCCAAGAAACGAGCCGAGATGTCGACGTTTAAGAATGTGAAGGTGGCGAACCGAGATTAAAAACAAAACACGTCGGCAAAGCAGCGGTCCCAAAAGCTGTATACGAATCTGCTCACAAAGTTCTACTGTGTCGTCATGGACGACGAAACTTATGTGAAGGCGGATTCAAGCAGCTTCCGGGGTAGGAGTTATATACCGCATCAGGAAAAGGGAAGGTGGCTGAAATTTTCAAAACCATCAAACTATCGAAGTTCCCGAAAAAATATCTCGTCTGGCAGGCCATATGCACGTGTGGTCTAAAAAGCGGCATTTTCATTACTACGGGAACCATCAATCAAGAGATCTACGTCCAGAATTGCATGAAAAAGCGGCTGCTACTATTCCTAAAGCAACATAATAGACCTGTGCTGTTCTGGCCGGAGTTGGCGAGCTGCCACTATGGGATAAAGGCAATCGAGTGATACGATGCGAACAACGTGGTTGTGGTACCCAAAGACCACAACCCTTCCAACACATTCCTCGTTCTGCTAGCGAATGAGCAACATCAGGGTCTGTTGTCTCGTCACAAGGCATAGCTTTGAAAGTGTTTTTTTCACCGCGAAACATTATTTTCCGCAAAAAGTTTTTGTGCCTCAGGTGACTCGCGCATTTCTGGAGGAAGCAGCCGATCCTGGCGAAGCCTACGGTCGGACTGTCCACCTTTAAAACCCGCTTCGACGATATCGAAATTCGGCATACGGCAAAACACACGGACGGTGTGTACAACTGGAAACTATAACCAGCAGAAAGCAGTGAGCCACCGCACGGACGGTGTGTACGACCGGCATCTATTGTGGCAGAGCAGCAACAATATAAGCAGTAGAAACGGTAAGGGCAAATAATAGCACGTATCTGTTTTTTGTATACCCATTCCTCTGACTGTTTGCTTGTGAATCGTCTGTCTCTCCCCCAGTGGAATCGTTCCACATAGGGTGGTTCTTTAATAAAAAAATAATTACTTCTTAACGAAAGTTTTCATTTTCAATTTCGTATGGATGAAGGACAGGGGGGCGTCAAGCCTCCCAATGATAAAGTAAGAAAGCGTCATTACCAGGCGTCTTCTGCTTCGCCTTGGGTTGTCTACTTTCGGCAGAAAGAGAAAGCCCTAAACTTCTTAGGGATTAAAAGAACGTTGACGCGTCGTTTCCCGGGGACCGAATTTCATCAGGTCAATCGGAACAAACTGCGTATAACTGCACTCACATATAAAGTCGCAAATGACATTGCTGACGACGAAGGTTATAACGAAGAGTATTACGTCTACATCCCATCTCGAGATGTGGAGATAGACGGCGTGGTCTCTGCAGTGAGCCTGACGTGTGATGACGTCATGGAAGGTATGGGGCGCCTTCAAAATGCTGCAACATCTACCGTGGACGTTCTGGGTTGCAGGATATTGTATTCAGCGACCACGGTAGATGGTCAAAAGACTTATTCCCCTTCAGGCTCACTACAGGTGTCTTTCGCTGGATCGGTTCTCCCAAAGTTTTTAGAAATTGAAAATGTTTTTTTCCCGGTGCGACTTTTTGTACCAAGGGTATATAATTGTACCAACTGCAAAAAGTTGGGACACACAGCTGCTTTTTGTGACAACAAGCCCCGTTGTGGCAAATGTAGCCAAAACCACATGGAGGGTGCTTGCCAACAGGAAGCAACTAAATGTGCTTACTGTGGCAAAGAACCTCTTCATGCTTTGCAGGACTGCCCCGCGTACAAGAAACGTACCAACAATGTGAAGCGTTCAATAAAAGAACGCTCCAAGCTGACGTTTGCAGAAATGGTTAAGTTGCAAAATGGAACCTCTGTTTCGTTGGCATCAGCCGCTCAAAATGAAAACACTTTTGAGATTTTGTCTTCCGATGAACTGGACTCTGACATAGCAGATGAGAGTGAGTCTCCGGAGGTACACGCCCCCGGTAAAAGGAAGCCGACTAGCTCCCCGGGAGTGCGCCGGAAAAAAAATAAAACCACTCTCAAAAGCATGCAAAAATCTGAAGGTAGCGGGGATTCATTGAAAAACCCGAACAAATCGGTAATTGCTGCTCCATCTGATCCTTGCTGCAGCTTTTCCACCCCGCCGCTACCTAATAAAGGTAATCGTAAGAGGTTACCAAAAATAAACACCACGTCTACTCGCAATTCAAAGAAAACTCTCCCGTCCAAGCGAGGAAAGATTAAATTTAAGGACATTGTGGATAACATTTTGAATGCCCTCGGCTTTCTCGACGAATCGCCACTTCGAGGGCTTATTGACCTGCTTGTTCCTATAGTCGGAAACTACTTCAAGCAATTGACTGCATCATGGCCCCTCATTGGTGAATTCATATCTTTCGATGGATAATTCGTCGAGTGAGGATCAAGATATGATCACTTTATTACAATGGAACTGTCGTAGTTTAATACCTAAATTAGACTCGTTCAAGTATTTGATTCACAATTCTGATTGTGATATATTTGCACTCTGTGAAACTTGGCTTTCTTCTGAAGATGAACTAAACTTCCACGATTTTAACATTATCCGCCTGGACCGAGATGATTCATATGGTGGCGTACTTTTGGGGATCAAAAAGTGCTACCCCTTCTATAAAATCTCAATCCCAATAATTTCAGGCATTGAAATTGTCGCTTGCCAAATAAATGTGAAGAACAAAGATCTTTGCATAGCTTCTGTATATGTCCCTCCTAGGACTTCCATAAACCGCCGTCAGCTTTGGAGTTCAGTTAATATCCTTCCATCTCCAGTTCTAATACTGGGCGATATGAACTCACACGGTACTGGTTGGGGCGAATCATACGATGACAATAGAGCGGGTATTTTCTATGATTTGTGCGACGATTTCAACTTGACTATCTTGAACACTGGTGAAGCAACACGTATAGCAAACCCTCCTGCTCGAGAGAGCCGTCTTGACATTTCTTTGTGCTCTAACTCACTATCATTAGATTGTCTGTGGAAGGTTATCAATGATCCCCATGGTAGTGATCACTTGCCAATTATTATTTCAATCAAAAGTGGTCGTCTAAAAACAGATCAGTCAATTCAAGTTTTTTTTGACCTCACGAGGAACATTGATTGGCAAAAATTTGTATCGGCGGTAACTCTTGGTATTGATTCTACCGATCCTCTACCACCACTGGAAGAGTATCGTTTCTTTACCGAGCTAATCTACAAAAGCGCATTAGAAGCTCAGAAACGACGTGTTCCAAGTGCATCCCTCAAAAGAAGACCCGCCACCCCTGGATGGGATGACGAATGCACAAAGTTGTATCTTGAGAAATCCAATGCCTTTAAAGATTATCGTAGACATGAAAGATCTGAGCTTTTTGAAAAGTATCTAAAGCTTGAAAAAAAGCTTAAAAACTTACTAAAAGCAAAGAAACGAAACTACTGGCGTACTTTTATCGAGGGACTTTCTAGAGAAACCTCGATGACAACGCTTTGGAAAAAGGCTCGCTATATGCGTAACCGCTCATCTTCCAATGAGAGTGAAGAATACTCCTCCCAATGGATATTCGACTTCGCTAAAAAGGTTTGTCCAGATTCTGTTCCAGCACAACCAACTTTAAGGGATACAGTCCGAAGTAACGGTTCTCTGGATGAACCATTCACAATACTGGAATTTTCAATGGCACTTCTTTCATCGAATAACTCTGCTCCGGGAAGCGATATGATCAAATTCGACCTTCTAAAAAACCTCCCCGATATCGCTAAAAGACGATTACTTAACCTATATAATTCATTTATGGAATTCAATATAGTTCCACCAGCATGGAGACAGGTTAAAGTAATAGCTATTCAAAAGCCTGGGAAACCAGCGTCTGATCACAATTCTTACCGTCCGATCTCTATGTTATCATGCCTGAGGAAATTATTAGAAAAAATGATCCTATTAAGACTTGACCATTGGGTTGAATCAAACAATCTACTTTCAAATACGCAATTTGGTTTCCGGAAGAGTAAAGGAACAAACGATTGTCTAGCGATGCTTTCATCTGATATTCAACTGGCCTTTGCGCACAAGGAGCAATTGGCTTCAGTCTTTTTGGATATTAAGGGCGCATTTGATTCGGTTTCCATAGACATACTGTCAGACAATTTGCACAGTAGTGGATTACCCGGTATTTTGAATAATTTCTTGTATAATTTGCTGTCAGAAAAACAAATGACCTTCAAACTAGGTCAACTGACAACTTCTAGAATTAGCTACATGGGCTTACCCCAAGGTTCATGTTTAAGTCCCTTGTTTTATAATTTCTATGTCAAAGATATTGATAACTGCTTAGATAATCTATGCACGCTTAGACAGCTTGCAGACGATGCCGTGGTTTCCATGAGAGGTCCACGTGCGGAAATCTTGCAAAGACCATTGCAAAATTCCCTAAATAACCTGTCTCTCTGGGCAAGAAATTTAGGGATCGAGTTTTCACCGCAAAAAACTGAATTGGTAGTGTTTACAAGGAAGCGGTTTCCAGCCCAACTGCGTCTAAATCTTTTGGGCAGAGACATTACCCAATCTTTAACCTTCAAATACCTTGGAGTCTGGTTTGATTCAAAATGCACTTGGGGTACCCATATTACGTATTTGAAACAAAAGTGTCAACAAAGGATCAACTTTCTACGATCAATTTCCGGGACATGGTGGGGTGCTCACCCGGAAGACCTCATTAAACTATATAAAACGACTATTCTTTCAGTTCTTGAGTATGGCTCTTTTTGCTTCCACTCGGCAAGAAAAAGCCACTTAATCAAATTGGAACGTATTCAATATCGTTGTTTACGTATTGCCCTTGGCTGTATGCATTCAACACACAATATGAGCCTAGAGGTACTAGCGGGCGTAAAACCCCTGCAGAACCGTTTCTGGGAGCTCTCATTAAGAATATTGATTAAATGTAGTGTCAGTAACAACCTTGTGATTGAAAACTTCGAAGAAATGCTCGAATTGAGCATCCAGTCTAGATTCGTGCGAATCTATCTTAATTATATGTCATCGGAGATTAGCCTTCCTTGCTATAACCCCTCTCGTGTATGCTTTACTAACTACAGTTCCCCCATTGACTACGATCTCTCCATGAAACAGGCTATTCAAGGAGTTCCAGATCAACTTCGACCTATCTCAATTCCCCGCATTTTTGCTGAAAAGTACCAACAAGTCAATTGCAATAGAAGATTTTTCACTGATGGATCACGCATTGATGGATCCACTGGCTTCGGCGTCTTCAATGAATACTCAACCGCCTTTCGGAAACTTCAGGAACCTTGTTCCGTTTATGTTGCTGAGCTAGCAGCAATCAACTTCGCATTGGGGATGATTTCCGATATGCCCATAGACCATTACTTCATCTTCTCGGATAGTCTCAGTTCGATTGAGGCTATTCGGTCGATGAAACAAGGTAGGCACTCATCTTATTTCCTTTCAAAGGTAAGGGAACAGATGAGTTTGCTGGTCGAAAGATCATATATGATTACCTTTGTATGGGTCCCCTCACATTGCTCAATCCCAGGCAATGAGAAAGCAGACTCTCTCGCAAAGGTGGGCGCACAACAAGGCGAGATTTATGATAGAAGAATTTCACATGATGAATTTTTCCCATTAGTACGTCAGAGTTCTCTTTTAAGTTGGCAAAACGATTGGACAAATAATTCTCTTGGGCGGTGGTTACATTCCATTATTCCAAATGTTTCTTCGAGAGCGTGGTTCAAAGGTCTGGATGTAAGTCGGGGATTCATTCGAGTGATGTCAAGACTTATGTCCAACCACTACTCGCTAGACGCACATCTCTATAGAATAAACCTCGTTGACAGCAATATATGTAGGTGCAGAACCGGTTATGATGACATCGATCACGCAGTTTGGTATTGCCCGGGTAATGACGCCTCCAGAGCACGACTATTGGATACCCTAGTGGCCCGAGGTAGACAACCCTTCCGTGAAGTAAGAGATGTATTGGGAACACGTGATCTTCCCTACATGCAAGCGATCTACGAATTCCTTTGTTTGTCTGATGTTAGAGTTTGATGTGACTATCCCCTCCTTTCCAAACAATTTCCCGCCATTGTGTCCCAGTCTTATTATCCTCCTGTTCCTGTGCTACTTGCCCCTGCCCAGCCAGGATTTGGTCAACCGTCCGAGAGTAGTATCTGAAGGAGGCTTCAGAAACCAGTTTCCTACCTAGATCCTTCCAATTGAAATTGTTACCTATTAACCTCGAGCCCGCCACGAGTAATTGGTACCCAATACTAACCTAGAAATACTGCTATTTAAAATGTAAATCAAACATTACTGATTTTGGCTCCGCAAAGTGTCACACACGACTGAGCCTAGTAAATAAACGAACTAGTTAAAAAAAAAAAAACCCTCCCAACAGCCCAGAACTCCACCCTATTGAACGGTATTGGGCCTTGGTCAAACGGAATCTAAAAAAAAAAAAACTAATAAATCCATGGAAAACGGGCAGCATTTTAAATCTAACTGGCGTTCGGCGGCGAATAAGATCGATGAGACTACTGTGCAAAATTTAATGGAGGGGTTAAGCGGAAGGCACGGCAGTTCGGATTTGGCATACCAAAAGAATAAACGAACATTTTTTCCTTTAAATATATGAATTGAACTACCAAAAGAAAAATAAGAATATTGTTGCAATACGAATTTTGACTGAAAGAAACGATTTTTTGTCGACCAATTTTTGCGCATTCCAGTCTTTATTTCTCATATTTATACAAACAATACGCGCCAGAATTATAAAAAAGGTTTTTTTTTTTAATTCTGGAAGTGTGAAAGCATTACATGTATCCAATTAATATATCGGTGTGTTCATGCGGGGCTTATTGTATATGAAGGCGACCTCAGATTGTACGTGTATGAACAGGCATTCTTGAAATGGGTCGTTTGATGTACAGTAGAGCTATCACCTTCCATCGCCAGGACTAAAACTGTTTGCATCTATGTATAAAAATAGCTGCAAACAATTTTCTTCCATAAAAGCACTGCCGGCCAGTGGGAAATGGATTGTAGACACACACTTAGCTTCTTGTGCAGGAGCTGGTGCTGCCTTTGCGTTTGCTGGTAAATGGCTGACGATGAGGAAAAAATATACCGGAAGATTGAACATGTTTAAGAAGTGTTTAATCAGACGTTAGCGGATCGCTAGCCTTCATGCTAAAAATACAGATTTTTGTGCCAAAAGTCATTATACGTCGTTTGGTGCACCCTCAAATTGTTACTTAAAGCAAAGTTACTTAAAACGTCACGAAAATATAAAAAAATGGTACGTTTTTAGTTTTTTTTTTTTTTAATATTGGAAAAATATATCAGTAGTGTTGTTATTTTTTAATTGTAAGGTCTGGTTTTGATGTACTTTCTACTAGCCGAATGTCAAACTTGGGAGTCTCAAAATTTCACTCAAACGCCTAGTAGGCCACTTGATAGGTGGGAAATGATAGAATATCAGTTAACATTTTGTAAATGCTGAACACCTGGCTGAATAGCACTATTCGGTGCATCACTATTTTATACCCAATATATCATGATGTACAAAAAATGTTCATGCATGTAAATTTTCTTAAGAATCGCAGGAGAAAACTGATTTTCTTGGATTATTATGCATATTTTTTTCGTTATTTTTAAAAAAATAATAATTTAAATATTTCAGTTTACCTTGATAATTCACTAATCCGTACTTGTTAACTTTAAGTCACTAGCTTATTTAATTTATTATTTTAGGTTCTATGAGTATTTAAATTAGGTTATAATATTTGATAAAAAGATGCGAATACGTGAATCAATATTTACTTCCGCTGCTGATTATTCTTCGTGCTTTGATGGCTCCCCATTTTATCCGTACTATCCCGTGCTGTACCTTTGTTACGTTGATATTGACAGCTATGCGCTGCAGGGACTACATCGTATAGTTCCAGTGACGGTGGGTCTCGATGGGGGCCCGTAGGTAACGGAGGCGCGTTCGCATATTGCGTAACACTGCTGTTGGTCATTAAACAGTTTCTATGATAACATGTAGGTTGGGTTCACTTGCTTGTGCTTCTTTTTCGATGTTTTCTTCATCCGAGGTCGTCTCTTCGATTGCCATCACTTCATCGTCAAGCAAATTGCGTCCACTGTGGTACCGGCTACCACTCATGCGTACGAACTAGTTTTCAAACTGCTGTCACTTTGATCTTCGTCCTTGTCGCCTTTTCTTCATCCTGCTTCCGTTCTTGGTCCAGTTGCTGCTTTCGGGCCTTCCACTTAGGGTAGGAATTCATCCGATGCCCTTCCGTCTTGCAAACAAAACACACGTTCTTGTTCCCTTGATTGAAGATATTCCCCTTTCGATTGAGAAAACGCAGCTATGTAGGAATTTCCTTATTCACATTCATATATATACCACGCATGCCAGTGTAAGCATCGAAGCCCAGCTCTGGTGGATATTTTTCACGGACGACACGCATTACTTTACCGCATTTCCCCAACACAAACGCTAGATTTTTGACAGGAAGTTCAGGTTGCAGATCATACACTCGCACATATTGTACGTATTCTCCCGCATCGACATGCGTACCTCTACGGCCTTTCCATCATCATAGCGGAAACAATATTTGCTTAGTGTTATGCAGCATGGAGCATAGCTCCTTCGGTCTAAAATTTCATAAACATGGATTTTCACCCAGTTATTTTGTAGATAGTTTCCATTTGAACAGGATCCGCGTCCAGCACTTTTACGAAATTAGCAATTTCGCCCGGCAACGGTTTACCTGTACCATCTTCAATTTTTGCAATAACAGTAGCCACAAACATTTGTATTAACCTTGCTTGAAAACTTTGCTCAAATCTATTTTTTCTTGGAAATATGCAAAACATTAAAAAAAATTAACAAATTATTAATTCACAACAATACCACAAATCTCACTGACAAATAGTGTTCAGCTGATAGAAATTCAATTTTTTTTTTTAATTTAGCGTTCAAATAATTGCATGGCTTGATTACAATCGGAGATACTTGTATATTAGAAAACAAACTTTTTTTAAACTATTCTACTGAGATTTTTTCTGAATACATGTTTGGATTCAGCGCACGATTTTACATAAGTATTACATTCAAGCTGAAGTTCATTTTTTAAACTTTTATTTGTTAACTAGTGTAATGTATAATATACATATTATTTTATATATATATTATAATGAATTTTAAGTCTTAGTATATCGGCAAGAAGTAACATGAGTATGAATACGAGTTAAACGCCCATACATCTTATGAATGTAACCCCGTTTCCGAAACTTGTCCCGCTAGAATTTATTTACCCCCTGTGTGTATATTGACCGCAATAAAGATATATTGGAATAAAGAAATACTATACACTTATAGAATTCCACACATTTTTATTGACGAATTTCCATGTAAAATTCCACATAATGTTCATGTGACCACACATAAATAGAATCCACCCAGAAGCACACATGAAATTTATGAGTCAAATGAATAGTATGTGTGGTTACACATAGCTTTTATGTGTACACATATTAAGTATGTGTCCGACACATGCACACCAAATTTAAGTTTTCAATATCATTAAAACAGAATGCTGGATTATGATCAGCAATCAAATGCTTTACTGAAACACAGCAAACGATATTTTTACCGAGAAATTCAGCTGACATAAACGATTGCTGGACACCCAGTTAGTGGACACATCGATAGCATCACAGTCGCAAGTATTTTGCAATCGAACAAATAGGTACAAATCCGTCCACACCTCAGGAGGTAAAAAAAACTACAAATTATGTAAGTAAGGACACTGGCTCGGACACTGATTATATTTAATAAATTATACCTGGAAAAGAGTCTAGCGATTTTGTCTTTATTATTTGTATATTTGTATCAACGATCTTTTACAGAAGCTAGAGAAAACAATTTCGATTTACTGAGTTTAATAAGCAAAATGCTGCCAAATGTCAAAATTGTTTATTGCTGAAAATCAGTAAAGAAATATTGCTGAAATATTTGCTGATCTTCAGTCAAATATTTTCATTTTGGCAGAAGTTGGAATTGCTGGAAAATTCAGCAGCAATATTTTGCTGGAAAGTTTGCTGATCTTTCATGAAGTCTAAAATCAGCAAAATTTTGCTGATTTTCAGTGATTTAAATTTGGTGTGTAGATATCATTTGTTGATCACATTGCAAAAATTCATGTGTGGGACAGATAAAAACAATCTTTGAAATTTTATCAGTGTAGAATACTATTGAATTCTGTAGAATCATTTGTAATGCGAAATCAAGGATACATTTTATTTACACCGGAGTTAAGATCATTGGAGAAGATTATGAATTCCACCGACAAAATCACGTAGCTTCTACGTGATAATCCAGTAACCAAAGTAAGTAAATATCACGTAGCATTGACGTGAACATTATTTTGAGTGTAGACACTGATAACTCGATTTTGTTTACATTTGTTGCTTTCGTCTTATGCAAATTTGGATTGAATTATAATTCGGAAAGGTTGTAAAGCTTTTGTCATGGATTTTTTTCTTTTACACGGGTTGTCGAAAACTGAAGCATGTGATGTATTATTTCAATCAAATTTATAACTATTGCCTTTGTTATCTGTTATCAGCAGTATTTCCGTTCACATTTATGATAGCTAAATCAACAAAAGCAACGTACAAATCCATCATCGTGTTACATTTTTCCACGATGGCTACTAGTAATCCTTTAACTATTTTAAGATTAGCAGTTGTTTTGGCAGCTCTTATGTTGGTACACGCCAATCGGAACGATCCACATCAAGTGTTAACGAGACGTGACTTAGAACCGGGTGACAAACCTCGTGTGGAATTTTTGCACGGTTTAATGATGAGACTTATCTGTGCCGATGGTCAAAAGTGGAACAATTATCTGAAGCAGTGCATCATCGTGCCAACAGCACCAACGGGAGGCACACCATCGGTTCCATCAGCTCCTACTATTTTCTCAACCGTAACTGTTGGCTTGTAGAATTTAATACATTCGCATTGAACTTATGAAAAACTATAATAAAATTCAAATTAACTGTTTTGAAAACTATTCATATGATCTGTAGCTACTATTCTGCCGCTATTCGTATAAAAGTCCCATTAAATATTTTGGTGCTATTGAGTTATCCTCAAAAACGTGATCTATATAACATCGTCATTAAAAATACTAATAAAACATGCAGGGAATTCCTAGAAAATTGCGAAACACAGAATCACTAGTGTTGTCCCACGTCTAAATTATTGACATAACACGTTCCCATATTCAAATAAGTTCGGTTGTAGATTGTTTTAAAAAAAATCTTTTAGGCAATGTTTCATAAAAATTACGATCTCTAAAATATTATGCTTATGAGTTTACAATTATTTCAGACATCATCACATAGGTATATTTAAAATTAGGCCGTACTGAATATTTTGTGCGAAGGAAGTTGGTACCGAGTTCAAACCAATTGTTTCATTTTGGTGTCATTAACTTGGTCATTAATTTATTTGTATTTCAAGAACTAAGTTGGCTTCAGAGTTTAGGTGCTTTGTTAGGGTCTACACATCGGAGCTGTTATCAGGATCTACACACCAAATTTAAATCGCTGAGAATCAGCAAAATTTGGCTGATTTTAGATTTGGTGAAAGATCAGCTAACGTTCCAGCAAAATAATACTGCTGAATTTTTCAGCAATTCCAACTTCTGTCAAAATGACAACCTTTTACTGAAAATCAGCAATATTTCTTTACTGATCTTTCAGCAATTAAAAAATCTGACATTTGGCAGCAATGTGCTGATTAAACTATTAAAGTCAGTAAATTGAATTTGTTTTCACTATATGAGCTTCCAGCTTCTGTAAAAGATCGTTGATACAAATAATAATAAATAGTTGAATAATAAAGATAAAATCGCCAGACTCTTTCCAAGTATCATTTATTAAATATAATCAGTGTCCGAGCCAGTGCAGTGGCCTTACCTACATAATTTTATTTATTTGTAGTTTTTTTTTACCTCTTCCTCCTCCTACGGTTTGGCTGTTTGACCGTTGGTGTACGAATGAAAAATACTTGCGACTGTGATGCTAACAGTTTGACAGCTCTTTGACTGGGTGTTAGTTTATGTTAGCTGATTTTTTCGGTAAAAATATCTTTTGCTGTTTTTCAGTAAAGCATTGGATTGCTGATCATGATCCAGCAATTCGTTTTATTGATACTGAAAACTTAAATTTCGTGTGTAGATGAGATGCCAAACAAGGCTTTGGGCAAGATTCAAAAGTTATTCATGGCAAATACCGAGCGAGATTAAGAAACATGTTCTTTGCTAAGTTCTGCGAATAATTCCAAATAAAGTTCTTTGTGGGCGTTCCGACGAGAAACCGGAAGTTTTGAGTGATAATGATTAAGCTTTTAGAGTCACCAAGGTGTGAACAAAAAATGATAGTAGCTGGATCTTCATTCAAACAGTTGAATTCCTTATCGGAACTGTCTTCTTCACTGCACTGTTTGAGTTTGGAAATAGTTACACAGCAGAAGGCAAACACATCCAGGATTATCTGCCAACTTTTGATTAGAACGCTTTCGAACCTGGGACTGCTATGCTTTTGTTTGCATTGCGTTATCTTTTGCTAAATTTAACACTCATTCAAAAAGTAATTTTTTTTAAAATGATGAGGGGGGGGGGGGGGGGTTTGCCGACATTTTTAAAATCCGTAGAATTTCTTCGGTACTTAAAAAAAAATCCATACAAAACTGGAAAATCCGAAGAATTCTATGGTCTGTCCGTAGATCCGTAGTAAATCTAAAAATCCGTAGAACTGATCACGCTGCTGCTATGCGAAAATATTGCTAAACATAAAATCTCAGCATTACGGTCCCATTGTTATTTTTGCCTTGCTCGTACACCTAGCCAGGAATCGGGTGCTACTCAATTTTCTGCGAGTCAAACACTTTTGCGAGACTGCACTTTCATTACCAAAGAGCGAGAGCGAGGGTAGTGGAGCGGACTTCGGGAGTTCGGGTGCGCTCGGCTCTCTGAAATGGCTTGATTGCTACCACGCCATAACGGGCTTCAAAAAATAAGTTCTCGGCGAAAGCTTTGGATCTCCACTTGGTGGAAATTCTTGCTCTCTCTCTATCTCTTCTTCTTCTTCTTCTCTATTTGAGCTATCATTTGACAGCTCCTGGGAAAGGGCAAAGTGATCTCTCTATCTCTGCATAACATCGGCCGAAGAGAACGATAATTCTCGCATCACTTTTCAAATAGACCAATGTAACGTATCCGCCATTTTTAGAAAATCGAAGTTGAAGTTCGACAGATTATTATTTTAACTGTTTGGAAACAAAACATTTTGCAATACTATTTTTAATGTAGTCAGTGAATAATAACGTTGAAAATTCAGTAGAAACGGAAAAATCACAATTTTACTTTGAATTTAATGCTACATTATAGAACAAAACCACATAGGACGTTTTGACTAGTCACCCAAGTAGCACAATTCTGTACCAAAAAGTTGCAGCAACTTGTTTATAACTGAAATAAGTCGTATATAAGTTTTCAAGACCAATTTGTAACAAGGGTGCTACTACGGCAAGTTGTATATCGGACATGTTACATTTTTCTCAATGACATAATCAATGAGTTGTATATTGGACGTTTTTTTTCAGAGTAGAATACCTAACTTTAAATTGGCCCCGCCTTTAGAAAATGAGCACCAATCATGTTAGGCAGCCCTAATGACCGAAGTAATAATCATGTACCCATCATTTCAAACTGTACATTGGACAATTTTTGACCAATGATTATCTTAAATAAATGGAAGTAAATTCCATGGGTTTGTATCACATACAATGATACAAGAGCAATAGTTTGTATCGCTTAGCTCGATTTGTTTACATTTGTTACTTAGGACCTATTGAACAGTGACGCGGGAATTTCCAAAATCAAAACATAGATAGGTACTGCAAGACTGCCGGAGTGATTCATGATTTAGGCGTAATTTTTCAGTTTTAGTAGAACAGACAACACAACGTTAGGGCTGGTAAATGTCATTTTTCATGAAAGGTCGCACGCGATTTATACAGAGATACTTCTGTCACTATCATCGGATGAGAAAACGATGATAGAAATTTTCTTTAAAATCTCATCTATGTTTTTAACATGACAGAACGTGACAGTACTGTGAACATTGTTATTACCAGCTCATTTATTGATTTTATTGTTGCTTGCACCGCGAAAACCTTAAAAATATGTTCACTTTACCAATTACACATTGTTCCTTGTTTAAAATCCTCTAAATAAGTAAGAATTTTTGATTTAAAAACTGTATGAGCATTATTCTCACAAGTGTTTGATCATTGGACAGTGACAAGAAAGCTCATGATATGTAGCTTCGTCTCGTGATAGTGAGAGAACCTGTTTTCTCATGGTCACATGATGGCCGTGATATTTACCAGCACTGCACAACGTAGACACCCAATCGGAAAATCCTGAGAGCGGAAGGGAGAGTGACTTTTCCGGCCGACTGGATGCAGGGCGTCTAAGTGAAGGTCCCAAAGAAGGGGGATCTGACTGTGTGCGACAATTGGCGAGCCATCATGTTACTGTGTATTGTTCTCAAAGTTCTGTGCAAAGTTATCCTGAACCGGATACAGGAGAAGATCGACGCAACTCTCTGGCGGCACCAGACAGGATTCCGTGCCGGAAGATCTTGTGTGGACCATATTGTCACGCTCCACATCATCCTGGAGCAGGTCAATGAATTCCAAGAGTCCCTTTATTTGGTATTCATTGACTACGAAAAAGCTTTCGACCGACTCAATCACGAGAATGAGTGGGGCTCCCTGAGACGCATGCAATCGTCAACCTCATCGAAGCGCAGTATCATGCTTTCACGTGCAGAGTTCTGTATAAAGGAGCCTTTCCGACCCTATCCGGGTAGTCGCTGGTGTGAGACAAGGATGTATGCTATCACCGCTACTGTTCCTCATCGTAATCGACGAGATCATGGTGGGTGCAATCGACCGTGTACCGAACCGTGGGCTGGTTTGGCAGCCTATCACCATGGAGCATCTCAACGACTTCGATTTGGCTGATGATGTTGCTGTTCTAGCACAACGGCGCTCTGATATGCAGAGTAAGCTCAATGACCTAGCCGAACGCTCCTCTGCGGCGGGTCTCACCATCAACGTCAACAAGACCAAATCGTTGGATCTCAACACGGGAAACCCTTCCAACTTTACGGTAGCGGGGCAAGCAGTGGAGAAGGTCGAAAGTTTCCAATATCTTGGCAGTCAAATAGCGTCGGACGGCGGGACCAAGAGCAACATAGGTGCACAAATCAAGAAGGCTAGGGCTGCCTTTGAGAGTTTACGAAACGTATGGAGATCAAACCAGATAAGTCAACGCACCAAAATCCGAATTTTCAACTCGAACGTGAAATCTGTGTTGTTATACGCCAGCGAGACGTGGTGGGTATCAGTAGAGAACACTCAGAAGCTGCAGGTCTTCATCAACCGATGCCCGTGGTATATAGTTCGTGCCTGGTGGCCTCACAACTGGATCTCGAATGCCGAGCTCCATCGTCGATGTCATCAGAAGCCGATAGTCTTAGAAATTCGAGAGCGAAAGAGGAGGTGGGTCGGCCACATACTTCTATGGGGCGGAAACTAAATCTGCAAGCAAGCGTTGGATTGCAATCTGGCAGGACATCGCATCAGAGGCAGACCCAGGGGCTCATGGCGGTGGAGCCTCAACAGGGAAATAAAGCAAGTCGATAGGAATCTGACCTGGGCCTAGAACAAGGCAAAAGCGAGCAGCTGCCCGGGATGGAAGTCTTTCCAGTTGGCTCTTTGCACCTCCGGTGGTGTACATAACCTTTAAAGACAAACGGACTACCCTCACCGATCATCAACTGGCAAAATAGAGAAAGTGTTACTGCTTTTTTGAGTGATCTGAGAAGGTTAAGCGGTATTCTTCAAGAGTTCTGCTATTATTCTCTTGGAGCAAGCCTGCAGAGACCGCTTAATGTTGTCTTCCTGCTGTTTATACCTCGGGCAGTCAGTCAGGGTATGCAGGCTCTCCTTGCAGTTCACGCATTTTGGAGGAGCACTGCAAGGACTCTCTTGATGCTGCTCGCCTCACTGATCACAGCGTGATTTGTAGAGCAATAGTCCGATGTGTGACCAAGTTGTTTGCATTTCAAGCAGTTCATTACCCGAGGTACACGCTGAACCCGGAAAGGTTACACGAAACGAGTTTGACAAGGAATAAGACATTCAAAGTGTTTTTATGTTACTTCATACGCGAAGTTAACGATTTTCAGAGTTGGTTGGAAATGCTAACATGAAGCTTTAGTGTGATGATTTATTAGCTAGAGAATGATCTTTAGAAGAGGGTAGGTGGATAGTTCCGTTAGAGTACGGCAGTATGAAAATTGAATAGAAGTTGAAAATGAGCGAAGGGCCATTAATGCGACAGTTTTTCAAGATAGACGCACATTTTTGCCTAACCCGTACGATGTACGCGGGGACTTGAAGTATGTCTCCAAGTCCACAGGCAAAAATGTGCGTCCCTCTTTTTGCTCATAAACTGACGCGGCTGTGGAATAGTTCTAGCGACGTTTTCATCACTACCTAAAGCCCCACGTTGCGAGAGCATTTCCAGTCGATGGTGTGTTATAATGCAGTTCTTCTTTACCCAACTATTGTGTTGCTCCTCCTATCTTGAAAAACTGTCGCATTAATGGCCCTTCGCTCATTTTCAACTTCTATTCAATTTTCATACTGCCGTACTCTAACGGAACTGTCCACCTACCCTCTTCTAAAGATCATTCTCTAGCTAATAAATCATCACACTAAAGCTTCATGTTAGCATTTCCAACCAACTCTGAAAATCGTTAACTTCGCGTATGAAGTAACATAAAAACACTTTGAATGTAACAACTCAAGGCGGGAGTAGCCGTCAACAATGCTGACCACCCTACTGCTTTCTCTCTGAGATGATCACGTTGGTCATGACGAGAGGAGCAACACAATAGTTGGGTAAAGAAGAACTGCATTATAACACACCATCGACTGGAAATGCTCTCGCAACGTGGGGCTTTAGGTAGTGATGAAAACGTCGCTAGAACTATTCCACAGCCGCACAGTGGGGCAGTGAAGCCATTCGTGTGGCCAAAACCTCTATCGCCGTTGGTTTGCTTTCTACAGAAATACAATGTTCTACAAAGTTGCTCAATACTAAAAGCGCCATCTTTTGAAAGTTTCATATTAGTTCATTTTTACGCCACATAGGTGGCGCTCGAGTCTATCTTTTGAACGGAGCATCCTAGCCGAATGGTTTTCTCGGCAAAGTTGTGTAATTTGAAGTGTTGAGAAATGTTGTCCAAGACATCGAAACTCTATGACTCACATTTAGCGAGATATTGGGCAATTAGGAAAACTAACCTCTAAAATTGCGTTTTTTTCCTTTTTTTCACCTATATACGTCAATGCATAAGTTTTATACTCTGATAATTAACAAAATGGTTTGACTCATCCAATAAATACTCATTATTTTATATACCATGCTTTATTATATAGTTATTAACATAAATGTTTCAAAAAAACCGTGAAAACCATTCGGCTAGGATGCTCCGTTCAAAAGATAGACTCGAGCGCCACCTATGTGGCGTAAAAATGAACTAATATGAAACTTTCAAAAGATGGCGCTTTTAGTATTGAGCAACTTTGTAGAACATTGTATTGCTGTAGAAAGCAAACCAACGGCGCTAGAGGTTTTGGCCACGCGAATGGCTTCGCTGCCCCACTGTGAGCCATAGTCAGTTTATGAGCAAAAAGAGGGACGCACATTCAGTCCGCATCGTGCTTTCTTGCCGTGCGGATCTATTTGCTTTTTGCTGAAGGAAGTGTTACTACTACCTAAAGCTACAACAAATTTAAACAGCACTTTTCAGTGCTCAACCTGTAAAAATTTTCTACCTTGTTCAACTCTTATTCCTCTTCGATCCTTGTTTGGACCCTACCCGAGGTAATCCTTCTTGGATATCGATTTGGAAAATTCCTCTTCGATCCTTCAGATTCTTATAGTAATCTGCTTGGAAGTCGATTTGGATAAAAATTTACTGCCGCCATGGCGCCTAAACGCAAAAGAAAGGGGCAAACTCTTGACCCCCCTTCTGATGAAATTAATTTGAGTAATCAATTTGATTTGCTCACGGATGATGAGAATGATCCATCATCGAAGAAAAATTCTAGCAAACTTTCCCGGCTTAATGCCAAGAAGGAAAAGATTCCCCCTATTGTGATATACACTACCGATTTCCATGCTCTTCGCATGGAACTTTTGAATTTCGTGAAAGTTAAGTTTTCACTACAAATTGGACGTCGGGGTGAATGCCGTGTATTGGCTGAAACCTTGGACGGATTTAAATGTCTTCTCAAGTATCTTACTGAGAAGAAGCACAAATTTTTTACTTACGACACCAAAACTGAACGTGTGTTCAAGGTTGTCATGAAAGGACTGCCCAGTGGTGAATCCCTGGATCAGATCAAAGATGAACTGGCAAAATTACTTGGAGTTGTGCCACTCCAAGTAATCAAAATGAAAATGAAATCCCGTCCTGGCGATTCGCGCAACGGGATTTCTAATGATTTTTATTTAGTTCACTTCAAGTCTAGTGAACTGAACAACCTTAAGGCCTTAGAAAAAGCTAGCCTTATGCTCCATGTCCGAGTGAAGTGGGAACACTTCAGTAAGACTGGAGGAAATTTCCAAAACCTCACCCAGTGCCGTAAGTGCCAGGGATGGGGTCACGGAACTAAAAATTGCTACATGCCAGCTAAATGCATGAATTGTGGTGATTCCTCTCACGCAAAGGACGACTGTCCTGTGAAGGAAGATCCTAAGAAATTTAAATGTTCAAATTGTGGTGAAAACCACAAATCCAATTTTTGGGAATGTAAGACTCGCAAAGCGATCCTACAATCTCGTTCTAACCGTCAGGTAGGCAACGCTCCACGTTTCCGACCAGGTACAAATTCCTCTGCTGTTAACAACGGTCAGCGAGGAACAAATTCTACATTCGTACCCGCAGGTACAAATATCTCCCCTGCTTCAAATGTTTCATCTGTACCTACTCCCCTCGCTGCTAACAATGTTCAGCGAGTTAATGGAGCTACCTAAGCTGCTATTGCAGCGGGTAGAAATCAAAATACTAACCAACGTTCTAACGGAAATTTTGACAATTTTGACTTAGGAAGCATTACTGCCCCTAAAATGGAATTTTTACAGAATTCATTAATTGACATGATTTCTGATATGCTTAAATCTAACTCCATGTTTGATGCTATTCAAACTGGAGTAAAATTTGCAAATAATATTGTCATGACTTTAAAATTCAGTAATGGATTTTAAAGCATTAAATATTGTAAATTGGAATGCTCGATCTCTTAAAGATAATGAAGACGAGCTATTTAACTTTTTGAGAGTTCATAACGTGCATATTGCCGTTATAACTGAAACGTTCCTTAAACCTGCCCATAAGGTTAAGAAGGACGCAAATTACTTGATTTATAGAAATGATCGTCTTGATGGACCCTGTGGTGGCGTTGCCATCATTATTCATAGACGAATCAAACATAAAATTCTTTCTTCATTTGAAACCAAAGTTTTTGAAACTTTGGGAGTTTCTGTTGAAACAAAATTTGGACAACTTACGTTTATAGCTGCCTATTTGCCATTCCAATGCGTAGGCCAGAAAAAGAATTTTCTCAAGGGTGACCTCCAGAAACTTACCCGTCATAGGTCTAAATTCTTCATTATTGGTGATTTTAATGCAAAACACCGCTCATGGAATAATGCTCAAAGCAATTCCAATGGTAATATTCTGTTTGATGATTGTTCTGCAGGTTATTACACTATTCAATATCCAAACAGCCCAACATGCTTTTCTTCTGCAAGAAATCCCTCCACTATTGATTTGGTCTTAACTGATTCATGTCAACTTTGTAGCCAATTGGTTACCCATGCTGACTTCGGTTCTGATCACCTTCCAGTAACTTTTGAAATATCCCAAGAAATAATTTGTAATCCCAACAGCTCTACTTTCAATTACCATAGAGCTGATTGGGAGCAGTATCGAACATTTATGGAATATAACTTCGATCCAAACATTCCTTTGCAAACCAAAGATGAAATTAATTATGCTCTTGAATCTCTGACTACTTCTATAGTTGAAGCAAGAGCTGCCTCAGTACCAAAATGCGAGGTTAAATTCGATTCAATTATAATAGACGATGATCTTCAGCTCTTGATCCGTCTTAAAAATGTCCGTAGGAGACAATATCAAAGAACACGCAATCCTGCCATGAAAGTTATCTGGCGGGATTTGCAAAAACAAATTAAAAAGCGATTCTCTGCCCTGAGGAACAAAACTTTTGAAAATAATATTTCTAAATTAGACCCGAGTTCCAAACCCTTTTGGAAACTCACAAAAATTTTGAAAAAACCTCAAAAGCCTATTCCAGCGCTTAAAGAAGGTGGTAAAATTTTGATCACAAATTTGGAAAAAGCTCAGAAACTTGCTAAGCAATTCGAGAGTTCCCATAATTTCAGTTTGGGTCTTACTAGTCCTATTGAGAATCAGGTTGCTCGGGATTTTCTGAATATTTTCTCTCGGGAAAATATTTTTGATGATTCCTGGGGGACTGATTTGGACGAAGTAAGGTCTATAACTAAAAATTTTCAAAATATGAAAGCTCCAGGTGATGATGGAATTTTCTATATCCTCATCAAAAAACTCCCAGAGAGTACCTTGTCTTTCTTGGTAAAATTATTTAACAGATGTTTCCATTTGGCATACTTTCCTGATAAATGGAAAAATGCAAAAGTTGTTCCAATTTTGAAGCCGGATAAAAATCCAGCTGAAGCTTCTAGCTACCGTCCAATAAGTTTGCTTTCTTCAATAAGTAAACTTTTTGAAAAGATAATTTTGAATAGAATGATGCTTCACATCAATACGAACTCAATTTTTGCAGATGAGCAGTTTGGATTTCGCCATGGGCATTCAACTACTCATCAACTCTTAAGAGTTAACAATTTAATTCGTTCAAACAAATCTGAAGGCCGCTCAACTGGATTTGCTCTTCTAGACATAGAAAAAGCATTCGACAGTGTTTGGCATGAAGGTTTGATTGCTAAATTGAAAAAGTTTAATTTTCCACTTTATATTATGAAATTAGTTCAAAACTATTTAACTGACAGAACTCTTCAAGTAAATTATCAAAATTCCAAATCTAATCGACTACCTGTTAGGGCAGGAGTTCCTCAGGGTAGCATTCTTGGGCCTATATTGTATAACATTTTCACTTCGGACCTCCCTGATTTGCCTCAGGGTTGCCACAAATCTTTGTTCGCTGATGACACAGGCATTTCCGCTAAAGGAAGAAGTCTTCGTGTTATTTGCAGCAGACTGCAGAAAAGTTTAGATATTTTCTCTTCTTATTTACAAAAATGGAAGATTTCTCCCAACGCTTCCAAAACTCAACTTATAATATTTCCACATAAGCCTAGAGCTTCGTTTTTGAAACCTAGTAGTAGTCACATAGTCACTATGAACGGAGTTCCAATTTCCTGGTCAAACCAAGTGAAATATCTTGGAATAATACTTGACCAAAAATTAACTTTTAAAGATCACATTGAGGGCATTCAAGCCAAATGTAACAAATATATAAAATGTTTGTATCCTCTCATAAACAGGAAATCCAAACTTTGCCTGACGAATAAACTTCTAATATTTAAACAAGTTTTTAGACCGGCCATGCTTTACGCTGTGCCAATATGGTCTAGTTGCTGCACTACCAGGAAAAAAGCACTTCAAAGGATTCAGAACAAAATTCTGAAAATGATTTTGAAGTTGCCTCCCTGGTACAGTACAACCGAAGTACATAGAATTTCGAATGTTGAGACTTTAGCACAAATGTCCAACAAAATAATTAATAATTTCAGGCAAAAATCGTTGCAATCCTCAATTGCAACGATTAATTCCCTTTATACTTAGATAAGATTTAGTTTTAGTTTTTAGTTTTAAGATATCAATTGTTATACTGACATGCAGGTTAAAAAACCTGTTTAAAATACTTAATTGCCAAGACATGAACAATGTAAAAACACTTAGATATATATCATAACAATTAAGGCTGGTACGTTACTGCAGTAACTGGAGCACCTAGGTTAAAATGAAATGTAATTTATTTTGAATTTGGAACAAATAAAGAGTTAAAAAAAAAAAAAAAAAAAAAAAAAAATAAAAGGGACGCACATTTTTGCCTGTGGACTGGAGACATACTTCAAGTCCCCGCATACATCGTACGGGTTAGGCAAAAATGTGCGTCTATCTTGAAAAACTGTCGCATTAATGGCCCTTCGCTCATTTTCAACTTCTATTCAATTTTCATACTGCCGTACTCTAACGGAACTATCCACCTACCCTCTTCTAAAGATCATTCTCTAGCTAATAAATCATCACACTAAAGCTTCATGTTAGCATTTCCAACCAACTCCGAAGGAATAAGATTTTTTTGAGCCTGCGATGGTTACTGACTGCATTTGAAGGCGAACAAAAGCGACACGATATACCTTCTACACTGAGGCGGCAGCAGACTAGAGCAACACAAATATCGAGATTACAGCGATTACAGACTAAAAAAAATGCGATTGATTTTGAGATGTAATAGACTCACTTCCTCAACTTTGATGCTAGACGCTTTAAAATGGTTCTCGATGAGGCAAAGCATTGTATATTTGACTATGGTGTTCATTTTTGAAGTAGTTAACGGATTGCTGCCTCGATATTTGTGTGATCAAATTGAAAGGGGAAGTGATTTTCATAAATATTATACTAGAAACGCGGATGAAATAAGAACACCCCATTTCTTGGCCCGTGCTTAAAAAAAAAACAATATAGGGTAATTGATTTTGGTTGGACCTATCGAAAAACTGATGATGGTTGGACCTATTTTTTCAATTGCTAGTTTAGTCAATCTTCGCTAATACTTTTTTTTTCAAAGATCACTTTACTATCATAAAAAAGGTAGAAGGGTCTGTGCCTAGGGGAACGAACGGTAGCTTGACGTAGGACGTATGGCCCTGAAAGAGCCGTTTTATTGTAGAGGACATCCATGGCCACTTACGATTGGCGTGTTTAGTGTAGGTGACAGCACCACGGACCTCATTTTCCAGGAACACCTTCAGCACACCTCGTAGATCAGACCGGAGATACGTTTGACACCACCACGGCGAGCCAGACGACCGATGGCGGTTATCTTGAAGAATTTTGCGATGACGCTTGGCACCTCCTTTACCAGACCTTTTCCTCCTTTGTCAAGACCAGTCAATTGTTGCTTGTTGGGTGTGAAGGAGTGGACTAGCCACCACCTTCCTACTGCTGCTATTGCTGCTCACCACGCCGTCCGAAGCGAACATGAGCTAATGCCATACAGCAGCGCTCTTTTATATCTTTTCAGGTTAAAGCAGAATGATGTGCAACCAAGTGGTACTCGGTTATGAGGACTGGGTTTGGGAAGAAAGTTTATTTCATGAAAACAGTGATAAAATTATAACTTTTTATTTGTACATTGGACAATGCTTGACATTACCACTTTTTTAATACTTTCACGTTAATCATCATGCGGAAGCAATGTTATAAATGCGTCGGAAGATTTTTGATCGATTGGTGATAAAATTATTGAAGTTGGTCCAGAAGCAGCTGAGTTATTAATGTTCAAAATCTTTCATAATTTGTTACATGTTCCTTTTTCGGGTTTCACAAAGTGTACCCCCAGTATAGAAATGAAAGATATAGTCCTTCGTCAAAATTTGGATGCATCTAAAGGACCAGAACCTGACGGAATCGCACTTGTATTCTTGAAGAATCTTTAAGAACAACTCACCCCAACTCACCTCACTCAACGCCTTTTTAATAGGGTAGAGCGCTACTTCGTCGTAATCGTCCATTTCCGTTCTATCGATCAGAAAAGATAAATAATAACAATGATTTCACCGTGCACAAATCAATAATAGGTTTGTTCCGATGCGTTAGTTCATTAGCTACAACATAAATCCTGTTAGAGCGCATTGTATGAATATTTACGCTCATTGTTCTCAAAACAAAAGAAGCGCTCCTAGCTAATCCCCTTTTTCTACGTTTATCCGTAGAACGAAGAAAATCTAATGGCGTTTCAATGCGTTTGGACGGAATTGAAACTCGTAGAACGAATTTAGAATCAAGACGCAGTATTAGATTTTAAACAATATCTCAACAATTTGTGACCCTTTATCAAATTCAACGGTATAAACGGAAAGGTGAATAAATTTAGAAGTCATTTTTGACAGAAATATTCAATTTTTTTTTTAAAATTCGCTCAGAAAAGAGAGGTAAAGTGCGGGTTGTGCTTAGTAGGACGGAAATTAGATCGAAAAACCTATGTCTCTGAAAAATGGGAAATTCCCTGGAATTTGGAAATCGTCTCATTTGGTACCAATTTTTAAATCAGGCCAAAAATCTGGCATCCGTAATTATCGTGGAATTGCCATTATCTCTTGCAAAACTTTTTAAATCAATCGTAAGCGACAAAAATTTTCAGCAAGTAAAAAATCAAATTACAAAAAACAGCACGGCTTTTTCAAAGGTCGTTCAGCTACATCTAATCTTCTTGAATTTGTATTCTTGCGTTAAAAATGAGCAATGAACAATGGCAAGCACGTGGAAGCTCTTTATACTGACTTCAGTAAAGCATTTGACCGAATCGACATACCATTGTTACTCTTTAAATTGCAAAAAATAGGAATGGTATCTAGACTTCTGAATTGGCTCCAATCATACTTAATAAAACGCAGACAAATAGTTCGTTTTCAGAATAAATTTTCAGAACCTATTTCGGTCACCTCTGGGGTGCCCAGGGTTCTCATTTAGGCCCAATATCTTTTTATTTTGAACGTAAACGACATTTCCTACATGCTTAAAAAAATAAAAGTTCTTATATATGCAGACGACATGAAGCTCTTCATGGAAATAAGTAATTCTAGCGACACAGAAGAATTCCAGAATGAAATCAACTTATTCAACACTTAACGGCGCCGGTGGTGTAGTGGTAAGCGTGATTACCTCTCACCCCAGCAGGCCTGGGTTCAATCCCAGTCGGCGCCGCCGGGATGTTCTGAGGCATAACATCTCTGATCACGCCTTCCTTCGGATGGGAAGTAAAGCCGTTGGTCCCCGGTTCATGAGTTGATGGGTCGATAGGTAGGGTCCAGGTGTGGAAAACAACGGAAAACAAGATCCACGGAAAAAACAAATCAAAGGAAAAAAAAAACTTATTCAACACTTGGTGTCGTAAAAGTCTACTCCAACTCAATGTAAAAAAATGCAACGCAATTGTATTTAGCAGAAAAATAGAAACACCTCTTTTTGAAATATTTTTAGGAAGCCAAAAAGTAGAAAAATGTACAATTGTAAGGGACCTAGGTGTGATCCAAGACTCCAAACTCAGTTTTATAGAACATTGTAATACAATCATAACGAAAGCAAATAGTATGTTGGGCTTCATTAAGAGGTTCTGCTTTAATTTTCAAGACCCATACACCAATATATTATTATATATTACATACGTAAAACCTATTCTGAAATACTGTAACCTTGTATGGAATCCGTACATTACCATACACGAGGAACGCATAGAATCAGTCCAAAAACATTTCCTTTTATATGCCCTTCGCAATTTGACTTGGACCGCATTTCCTCTTCCATCTAATGAAGCACGCTGCATGCTCATCAACTTACAAACACGCAAAGAACGCCGCGAATTTGCTTTTTTTCTTCATCAATGACGTTATTTCACATCGAATAGAATCATCTTTCACAATTAAACTTCAACACACCCTGTCGGCATCTAAGAACACGAAAATAATTCTCAGAAAAATCACACAGAACAAATTACGCAAAAAATGGCCCCTTCAATCGAATGATGCGACAGTATAATCTACACTGTGAAGTAGACTGGCCCACAAAAAGTTCTAATTTTCCACGGGCCAACCTCTAGTATGTGCCTTTGGGTGATAAAACCATTATCTGAAAGTTTCAGCACATTTGGTTTTAAGATGAGCTGGCGCTTTTAGCTTGAATTTTGTATGGGGAATTTGGTTAAAATACATGAAAAAATGTCTATCCTGCACGAAAGAGCGAAGAAATGTTATTTCTCAATACATTTCAACCAATATCCCCATATCAATTTTAAATCAAAAGCGCCAGCTCTTGTCACATCCAAACGAGCTGAAATTTTCAGAGAGTGGTTTTCTCACCTAATGGCACAAATCTGAGGGTTGGTCCGTTGAAAAAAATGATAAAAAATTTCCCCCATATAAATGTGGGCCAGTCTAGTACTGTGAAGTCATTAGCATCACTATGTTAAAAGAAGAAATTAAAACCCAACTAAAAAATAATAGAAATAAAAACTAAAAACTTGTTTAAATATTAGAAGTTTATTCGTCAGGCAAAGTTTGGATTTCCTGTTTATAAGAAGATACAAACATTTTATATATTTGTTACATTTGGCTTGAATGCCCTCAATGTGATCTTTAAAAGTTAATTTTTGGTCAAGTATTAATCCAAGATATTTCACTTGGTATGACCAGGAAATTGGAACTCCGCTCATAGTGACTATGTGACTACTACTAGGTTTCAAAAACGAAGCTCTAGGCTTATGTGGAAATATTATAAGTTGAGTTTTGGAAGCGTTGGGAGAAATCTTCCATTTTTGTAAATAAGAAGAGAAAATATCTAAACTTTTCTGCAGTCTGCTGCAAATAACACGAAGACTTCTTCCTTTAGCGGAAATGCCTGTGTCATCGGCAAACAAAGATTTGTGGCAACCCTGAAGTAAATCAGGGAGGTCCGAAGTGAAAATGTTTTACAATATAGGCCCTAGAATGCTACCCTGAGAACGCCTGCTCTAACAGGTAGTCGATTAGATTTGGAATTTTGATAATTTACCTGCAGAGTTCTGTCAGTTAAATAATTTTGAACTAATTTCATAATAAAAAGTGGAAAATTAAACTTTTTCAATTTAGCAATCAAACCTTCATGCCAAACACTGTCGAATGCTTTTCTATGTCTAGATGAGCAACTCCAGTTGAGCAGCCTTCAGATTTGTTTGAACGAATTAAATTGGTAACTCTTAAGAGTTGATGAGTAGTGGAATGCCCATGGCGAAATCCAAACTGCTCATCTGCAAAAAATTGAGTTCGTTTTGATGTGAAGCATCATTCTATTCAAAATTATCTTTTCAAAAAGTTTACTTATTGAAGAAAGTAAACTTTTTGGACGATATCTAGAAGCTTCAGTTGGATTTTTATCCGGCTTCAAAATTGGAACAACTTTTGCATTTTTCCATTTATCAGCAAAGTATGCCAAATGAAAACATCTGTTAAATAATTTTACCAAGAAAGACAAGGTACTCTCTGGGAGTTTTTTTGATGAGGATATAGAAAATTCCATCATCACCTGGAGCTTTCATATTATGAAACTTTTTAGTTATAGACCTTAATTCGTCCAAATCAGTCCCCCAGGAATCATCAAAAATATTTTCCCGAGAGAAAATATTCAGATAATCCCGAGCAACCTGATTCTCAATAGGACTAGTAAGAGCCAAACTGAAATTATGGGAACTCTTGAATTGCTTAGCAAGTTTCTGAGCTTTTTTCAAATTTGTGATCAAAATTTTACCACCTTCTTTAAGCGTTGGAATAGGCTTTTGAGGTTTTTTCAAAAATTTTGTGAGTTTCCAAAAGGGTTTGGAACTCGGGTCTAATTTAGAAACATTATTTTCAAAAGTGTTGTTCCTCAGGACAGAGAATCGCTTTTTAATTTGTTTTTGTTAATCCCGCCAGATAACTTTCATGGCAGGATCGCGTGTTCTTTGATATTGTCTCCCACGGACATTTTTAAGACGGATCAATAGCTGAAGATCGTCGTCTATTATAATTGAATCGAATTTAACCTCGCATTTTGGTATTGAGGCAGCTCTTGCTTCATCTATAGAAGAAGTCAGAGATTCAAGAGCATAATTAATTTCATCTTTGGTTTGCAAAGGAATGTTTGGATCGAAGTTATATTCCATAAATGTTCGATATGAGGGATTTCTTACTGAAGAATAGCATGTTGGGCTGTTTGGATATTGAATAGTGTAATAACCTACAGAACAATCATCAAACAGAATATTACCATTGGAATTGCTTTGAGCATTATTCCATGAGCGGTGTTTTGCATTTAGACCTATGACGAGTAAGTTTCTGAAGGTCACCCTTGAGAAAATTCTTTTGCTGGCCTACACATTGGAATGGCAAATAGGCAGCTATGAACGTAAGTTGTCCAAATTTAGTTTCAACAGAAACTCCCAAAGTTTCAAAAACTTTGGTTTCAAATGAAGAAAGAATTTTATGTTTGATTGGTCTATGAAAAATGATGGCAACGCCACCAGAGGGTCCATCAAGACGATCATTTCTATAAATTAAATAATTTGAGTCCTTCTTGACCTTATGGTCAGGTTTAAGGAACGTTTCAGTTATAATGGCAATATGCACGTTATGAACTCTCAAAAAGTTGAATAGCTCGTCTTCATTATCTTTAAGAGATCGAGCATTCCAATTTAAAATATTTAATGATTCAAAATCCATTACTGAATTTCAAAGTCATGACAAATTTTACTCCAGTTTGAATAGCATCAAACATGGAGTTAGATTTAAGCATATCAGAAATCATATCAATTAATGAATTCTGTAAAAATTCCATTTTAGGGGCAGTAATGCTTCCTAAGTCAAAATTGTCAAAATTTCCGTTGGTTAGTATTTTGATTTCTATCCATTGTACTAGCAGCATAGGTAGCTCCACTTACTCGCTGAACATTGTTAGCAGCGAGGGGAGTAGGTATAGATGAAGAATATGAAGCAGGGGTGATATTTGTACCTACGAGTACGAATGTAGAATTTGTTCCTCGCTGACCGTTGTTAACAGCAGAGGCATTTGTGCAGCGAACGAGATTGTAGGATCACTTTGCGAGTTTTACATTCCAAAAAATTGGATTTGTGGTTTTCACCACAATTTGAACATTTAAATTTCTTAGGATCTTCCTTCACAGGACAGTCGTCTTTGCGTAAGAGGAATCACCACAATTCATACATTTAGCTGGCATGTAGCAATTTTTAGTTCCATGACCCCATCCCTGGCACTTACGGCACTGGATGAGGTTTTGGAAATTTCCTCCAGTCTTCCTGAAGTGTTCCCACTTCACTCGAACATGGAGCATAAGGCTAGTTTTTTCTAAGGCCTTAAGGTTGTTTAGTTCACTAGACTTGAAGTGAACTAAATAAAAATCATTAGAAAGCCGTTGCGCGAATCGCCAGGACGGGATTTCATTTTCATTTTGATTACTTGGAGTGACACAACTCCAAGTAATTTTGCCAGTTCATCTTTGATCTGATCCAGGGATTCACCACTGGGCAGTCCTTTCATGACAACCTTGAACACACGTTCAGTTTTGGTGTCGTAAGTAAAAAAATTGTGCTGCTTCTCAGTAAGATACTTGAGAAGACATTTAAATCCGTCCAAGGTTTCAGCCAATACACGGCATTCACACTGACGTCCAATTTGTAGTGAAAACTTAACCTTCACGAAGTTCAAAAGTTCCATGCGAAGAGCATGGAAATCGGAGGTGGCTATCACAATAGGAGGAATCTTTTCCTTCTTGGCATTAAGCCGGGAAAGTTTACTAGATTTTTTCCTGGATGATGGATCATTCTCATCATCCGTGAGCAAATCAAATTGATTACTCAAATTAATTTCTTCAGAAGGGGGGTCAAGAGTTTGCCCCTTTCTTTTGCGTTTAGCCGCCATGGCGACAGTAAATTTTTTATCCAAATCGACTTCCAAGCAGATTACTATAAGAATCTGAAGGATCGAAGAGGAATTTTCCAAATCGATATCCAAGAAGGATTACCTCGGGTAGGGTCAAAACAAGGATCGAAGAGGAATAAGAGTTGAACAAGGTAGAAATTTTACAGGTTGCGCACTGAAAAGTGCTGTTTAAATTTGTTGTAGCTTCAGGTAGTAGTAACACTTCCTTAAGCAAAAAGCAAATAGATCCGCGATTAGATTCTATAATGATATGTTGTACTTGTCAGATACAACAAGAGGTTGTAAAGTGTGTATTTGATTCATAAAACCTGTCAATTTCGCTTTCGCAATTTCGTCACAATCAGCGAATTTATGACTCGTGAGCGTTCGTACTGAAATTAATAATGACATGTTTTATCTTTCAAATACCTTGCTTACAAGCTTTTCGTGTAACTTACTAGTACTAATTATTATTTTCGGTTCTAATGATTTCATAATTCCGAAAAATATTTTTTATAACAAATGACTGGAAGCAACCCTGCTCTGGGGTACACGGAACATGTTCGCATGTGGCCAATTTGGTCCTGAAGGCTCAATATGACCTTCATTGATCTTCTTTTTGCATATTCATGTTATTTGAGGTGACACATGATGGGTTTAAAACGATTAAGGCCGATTATTGATTCACGATCCGTATTCACCAAAGCATGTTCCGGCCATACCTCCGGAACCAGTTGATGGATTCCAATAATATTCTATATTTTCCATTTGGTCGTTGTTGCGTCCAATTCGGTTCAGTCATAGCCGAGAAAGACGACTTAGTTCCGTAAATCGGTGTACACTCCCGGAAATAAATATAAAGACACATAAAAAAGCATGGCGCCTACCAAATATAAGAATCAGAGGAATTCTAAACCATGTATTTTTGGAAGCCACATTATCATGCTACAATATCACCCATAGAAATAACCAATTGCATCATGTACGCAGGGGAAATAAATGGAAATGTGGTTTTCTCCTTCGGAAATAAATATAAGGACGCCATACAAAAATGTATGGGAAATTGGTCATTTTCGAAACATTACTAAGCATGTCAACAATTCTTGTAGCACCAAAAATAACCAAAGAGTTAGTTAAAATAATAATTAAACTTAATTTCTGAAACATTCTAAGCAGATCCAATCGCTAGAAGTTCTCGAAAATCACAAAAATCATTGGTTGATCAGCGATGATCAATTAGGAGCTACATACATTTAGGCGTTTTCCGAGTTAGAATTAGAATTAATAGGAAGATGGGAAGAGCGCGTAGGCCCGTCACCTCCTCACTTTTACTAGATATCAGTTTTAGTGTAACTAAATAAACACAGGTCATCTTCCTATTAATTTGTTTGAACATCTCAAGACACATTCTAACTCGGAAAACGCCTAAATGTATGTATCACCTAATTAATCATCGCTGATCAACCAATGATTTTTTGTAATTTTCGATAACTTCTAGCGATTGGATCTGCTTAAAACGTTTCAGAAATTAAGTTTAATTATTACTTCAACTAACTCTTTGGTTATTTTGGTGCTACAAGAATTGTTGACATGCTTAGTAATGTTTCGAAAATGACCCATTTCCCATACATTTTTGTATGGCGTCCTTATATTTATTTCTGAAGGAGAAAATCACATTTCCATTTATTTCCCCTGAGTACATGATGCAATTGGTTATTTCTATGGGTGATATTGTAGCATGATAATGTGGCTTCCAAAAATACATGGTTTAGAATTCCTCTGATTCTTATATTTGGTAGGCGCCATGCTTTTTTATGTGTCTTTATATTTATTTCCACTAGTGTATTTTGGATCATGTTCCGTTCGTATTTACGAAACTATTTGACTGATTCCATAAAAAAAACTATGGGACCATGAAACCTTTTGTGGATTTCGGTTCAGTGGTTAACGAGACACATTACATAGAAATTGTTTCGTCACACACACATATACACACACAGACATGTTCGATCTCGTAGTCAATTGGTATTTGACCCTCGGCCTCGGATCGAACGTCTGTTCTCGAATCGATATGTATAACCATATTTGTATGAAAAAGTATACGAAAAAATTCACATTTGTGTAATTACCAAGTTGGACACTCCAAAAACAATAAAAATCCTAGAACATTCCCATAACAAACAATTATGCAATGTTTCATACAAATCGGAGAAGGTCGATTCGTCATTTGGCGTGGACCCATGTACTCCAAAGCCTTTCGAAACACCTAAGGGTACGAGAAAAGTTAAAGTGGTCTTGTGAATCTTGAACTGTACGTTTGTTCCAGAAAAAAAAACAAAGATCAAGAAATCTGATTTCATTCCGGAACGAGTCCGATTAGTTGCTCGGTTATCAATTTCTGATGACATATGGACAAGATTTCTGTCATATCTACTTGTACTGCATGTCAGTGTATGAAAATTGCATGGCATTCTAATTGTGCAGTATATCACACTTTATTTAGCAGGATACTAAACAAAATCCTATTTAAAATGTGGATGGAATGGTATGACTTTGTGAGTCAGCATTATTTATTATGTGATGATAGAATAAATGTGACGTAATTAAAAACTGCACATGTCAAGAGGGTTTTGACAGTCTACAATTTTTAATTATATCTTTTCCTTTATCACAACATTTCTAGGCAATCACTTTTAATTTTCTATAAAAGCAATTGTCCCCCACCGTCAACAGTAGTAGAAAAACTGGCGGTCAATTGAATAAGTGAGACCAAGAGCATACGATTGATAGAAACGCGAGATACAATCGGATAGATAGGAAGCGGAAGAAGACATGTTAATACATAAGGTGTGGGGTGCCATTGCCTTAACAATATGTTTGCAAAACTTGGTTAATGCTGCTGGAATTTGCGGAAATGCTACTATTCGAAAACATTGGTCCGACTGTCGGAAGTTTGTCGAATGTGGAGAATCTAATACAATAGTTTTCCAGTGTCCAGAACGAAGTTATTTCAATCCAGAAACACTGGTGTGCGATTTTTCAATGTACGCAGAATGCGTGGTAGATCATGAGGTCGACGAAAAATTCTTTGCAGAACAAAGAATGTTTGAGTCTGCACCAGGAACTCTTGTAACGATTGCAACTTGTAACGAGCATCCATTGGGAGCCAAGCTGTCGCATCCAGACTATTGTAACATGTTCTACCACTGTTCTCCTTCTGGTCCAATTCTGTTCGAGTGTCCAGCAAACTTACACTTCTGTCCGAAACGACTAGTATGCAATTGGCCGCAGTTCGTTGATTGTGTGGGGCAAGATACTCCAGGACCAATTATACCACCAGGGGATGGAAGCTGCCCAGCAAATTGTATTCCAGATAATCGCTGTCCTATTGATTGCTATCCAGACCTGCACTCAACTGTACTTCCACACCCTAGCAGATGTGATGCATTCCTTCGCTGCAGAGCGGGGTGCGCTTGCTTCGAATACTGCGCGCCTGGCTTATACTGGAGCACCTTCCTCGGGCGCTGTGTCGAACGATATCGATCTGAATGTGACGATGTCGTAATACCTGATTGTCCCGAGTACAACTGTGTACCCAGTGAACTCTGCCCACCGATTGACGATCCTGATAATCCTATTCGGTTCCCTCACCCCGAAAGATGTGATGCATATAAGAAATGTTTTAGTGGTCAAGCATGTACGATCGAATGTCCTGAAGGATTGGAATTTAATCCAGAAATAGGAGAGTGTGATATTTCATGGGGATGCGAAGTGACGCCGTCGACTCCAATACCAACAACACCAGTAAGTATTGAATATCCTTTTTCCGTAAGTATGTTACAAAGATTTATTCGGAATCCAAACCATTTAGTGAAAAGGATTGAAAATTTAAACCATGAATTTTAAGCGCCAATTTACTTCCTTGTTTTATATTAAATTGAAGTTCTGTCTTGCGGAACTATTATAACGAATAGCTTTTCTATATGCTTCTTGCTTTTGCATTACTATTTACTTTCCCAATTTTGTTTACATGTGTTTTTATCCATTACAGATAATGGGATATTTCCATACACAATTTCAAATCAATATCGAATGAATTAAATTATTTATTAAATTAGACTAAAAAGCTGATACCTTTGGGTATTATTTGATGAAATGCTGTGGAGTTTTTCTGTGTTATACAGAATTTTGCGATACATTCCCAATTTTTTTAGGGGAGTTTGCTATACGAATACACAAACCTCATTTTAGCAGGCATTAAAATTAATCTATCAACCACAATATAGTCGTATATGGATAGAGTTTTCTGTCCTAGAAAACAAAATTCCGGTTGGTCACACAGTATAATTGTGTAATTTAATATTCGTAAAACCTATACTTATCATAAGTGTTTCGAATATATCACGCATTAATTGATTTAAAATGCTATTGACACACATTCTGAAATAATAACGCTACATCTTTGATTTTTCAGTAAGAAGAACTCTCTCTTTTAGATGATTGATCATAATTACGATACCAGTTTTATAATTGATTTTATTGAGCAAGTCAACCAGAGAAGGAAAACCCCAAGTAACTGCCGCTAAACACCTTTTTTGCAATATTAGGTTAATATGGGCTTCTTAACATTATATTAGCCTGATGTACGACTTGTATTGCAAAAACGGCAATTAGCAGGCTTGTTGAAAACTTGACACATACACAATAGTTGCATATTTTACGCCATTATCTACATGGCCAATGACCAAAGACGATGAATACAAATGCGATCCAATTATTGAAAATATTTTTCTATAAATTTAACGTGCTTAATACATGTATTGCAACAGTAATACAAATTCCAGCATAGATTACCAATGGGAGTTAATCAACTTCGTAAAGATTACTAAATTTGATGAAATCTTTTGCTAATCATAGCATCTTTTAAACATGCCTTAGTGCCTATCGCTTCATGTCACATGCACGATGCACGATTCTAACGGTATTTTAATTAAACATAAGGAAAATATTTAACATCTAACAATACCAGCACAATCAGTTCTTGAAAACGTGCTGGAAAATTATGTGTTGAGCTTTCCAAGCAGAATCTTACGAACACTTAATTGGATTTTGAAAATTCTTACAGCAATGCATGTCAAATTTTTATACTAATTTATATTAATTAGTCTGTGAATAGTACGGGAACAAAAAAACACTGTTGGCCATATTACTCCGTGGCGCGTATTACCCCAGCTTAATCTACGATGGTTAAGAATGCAACAAACATTTACAAACGGTTTGTCGTTGGAAACATCTACCAAGCTGACACCATACTTTGTGCAACTCCTTGAGACACTAGTCTGACCCAGAAAAATAAAAGTTTATATTTTCTGTGGGCCAACTCCCAGACCTTAGTGCCTTTAGGTGAAAAATCCACTCTCTGAACTTTTCAGCTCATTTGGCTCCAACACAATTAGGCGCTTTTAATTTTAATATTACAGGGTTGGCCCAAATAAGCGATAAAATTAAAAAGGCAGAAATTTGAATCGGAAAAAGGTTTTAGATTGATACTTTTTGGTTTTTGTCACTAACATATTGTCACTACAGTTGAAAACTGGAATAACCCACTAGCGAAAATCGATTTTACTCTTATTCTATACGTTATACATAGTGTTGGAAGCAGGCATGGAAAATCATTTACATTCATTTCGTGCATTCATTTACATTCATTTGCTCCTAACTTTTTACATCAACAGAATTCCGCCAAATAATGTATAGAGCTTTTGTAGGTTTTGTTATTAGCTACAACTTTTGTGAAAATTCAAATCCGTATCTCTTAGGCATGATGAACCAGAGCAAACAGAAGCCACTACTGTTTTTCAGTGAATGTATTTTTTATTCATTGAAAAACAGTAACAAGTTTTGCCCACTATAGTTCGTGATGCATAAAAGATACAGATTTGAGTAAAAGGCAAAAGTTGTAGCTAATAACAAAACCTACAAAAGCTCTTTAAAACATTTTGCGGAATGCTGTTGATGAAAAAAGATAGAGGCAAATGAATGTAAATGAATGCATGAAATGAATGTAAATGATTTTCCATGCCCTGGTTGGAAGTAGTGCGCATTATTGCGCATCGTTGTGCGATTACAGCTAATCTTAAATATCTTTTCGATTCAAAGTTATGCCTTTTTATTTATGTTTCACTTAGGGAAGATGTATAAATGACGTAGCATTGTAGGGTGACCAGCTATGTAGAAAAATGCGCTGCAATGAATAGGAAGACCAAAGTTGATGCTTCATGAATCGTAAACAAACGTTGAAGGTTCATTTTTTAGTTTGCTGAAGCACCAACTTTGGACTCCTTCCTCCATGTAGTGTTTTTTTGCTGGTCACCATAAAATCCTACGTCATTTATGCATGTTCCTTTTTTTTAGTCCAACCCAGAAATATTCAAATTAAAAACGCCTAATTTTGTTACAACCAAATGAGCTGAAACTCAGAGAGTGGATTTTTCACCTCTTTCACCCACCTACACCCACTAATATGGGAGTTGGCCCACAAAAAATATAAACTTTATATGGGTCATTCCAGCTCAAGTGGGTCACCACCTGTGGTCGATGTCACCGATTTGAGCAAAACTTGGCCAAAACGCTTAGTTTGGCATTCTGAACAAACTCCTTTTTTTTTATTTTGCTTTGAAGTGCCTAGATCCTTCTCGGCTACAACCCTGGATTTTCAAGATTTTTTTTTTAAATTTCATCTTTCAATAGAGATTACTCCACAACCAAATAAACTATTCGTGATCTTAGAACGTCAATTTGAAGGTTTGTAATGTAGATTCTTATAGATGTACCCACATTTTGTTTTTGTCATAGAAACTACAGTAAACAGGCTGATTACCGGCAGATATACAAAATATCAAAAAATGGCCTATTTTCACCATGGGCGAGATATTTATTGCTTAACATTTTTGGCTAAAATTTTCACCACACTTTGGAAAACCCTTCTACTTGATGTGTTTCCAAGGGCAAACTATTTGAACAAATAGTTTTTGACATATGACCAGATGAGTGAGTGGTAGTTTTGAGCTTTTCTGGTGGAAAATCAATGCTATTTTTTTCTTGAATTCCTACACGCACAATAATATTTTTATGTTATTTTTCAAATGTTCTGGACAGGATTCTCATTATATGACATCATAACTAGCTCGTTTATTTACTTCTGTACATAATTTAATTATGGTGCTAGGAGTGAAAAATATGTTCCTCTGGGATACAGGCAATACGGTGTGCTTTAGAAGTACTATGAAATCAGATAGATTAGCAGGCATATAAAATTTCAGTTGTGGATGTTAGCTGCTACTTGAATAACACCCTTTAATTTATTTATTTTAGATACAATCTCACGAGCAAGAATGTTTTTTTTTTTTTTTATAATAGTTATAAAGAAAAATATACGTTGAACCTTTATTTTTCATTCTGAACGTGACACTCTTTTCATTCTTGAACGTAACTGTCATGTTCTTCTTCTACGCATTTGAAGCTACGCACAGGAAATGAGTAAAAATCTGCTTGAATATAAGAAAAATAGAATTAATTTCATCGGTCGTGCAGAACGATAATTGTTGATATTGCAGGTGTTTTCTGCATTGCAGATGTTTCGCCTTTCAATATGTAACAATGTGTATACACGAGCTATCGTAGCTTTCTTGACGTGTGCACTGAAAGCGAATTTAACTCAGAGAATGAGTCACTTTTACTTTCAAAAAGCTTAGGTTACACATGCGCTGCATAACGTATACACTTTTAAAAATTTCTCCAAACGGATGAGTAAAAGTGGCTCACAACTGAGTGAAAGTGACTCACTTTGTGAGCTAGTTTCGTTTTCAGTGTGATAAATCAACCACTTCATTCGAGCTGTTTCAAATTCCAGATAGGGAAAATTGCTAATTATTAGTTGTACTTCATTACATCCGTGGATCATGTTGATAATTATTTATCATTGTGTGTTACGGACACAGCAAAAAAGGACTTGAATATTAAATCGAAACAATTGTACATTGGTCATTCCATCGGTTGTGTAATATTGTACTTCACCCAAAATGCAACACGCCGAAAAACACCAAATATTGTAATCATTAGCATCGGATTTTAGCATCGCATAATTTCCTTGAATTATCTTGCGTTTTTTTCACAAGGTTTCAATCTTTTACGAAAAATGCAGAATAATCTTGAAAATATGCCATAGAATCTTGCAGTTTTATAGTATTACACAGAATATGCGAACAAATTTAAATACGTCCATGAAGGTAATACCAACAATCAATACGAAATTAACAATTTTAAATTGGCTCACTACTTGACTAGCCTATTGGTCCTAAGCAAACGGTTAACGTATCCCATTCTAGTCGAAATTCTAGTACTACGCAATGTTTGTTTTGATTCGCTATAAAAGTTTGACAGATAAAATGAGGGGTTATTGGTTTTTCCTATATTTCGAGGGGTGAATCGATTAGCTTGGGACCGAACAGAGTACCAGAGCTGAGCCAAAAAGTTGAGCACGTTATTTCGGGACCTTCTGGTCTTAGAGTTACCTCTATGGTAATACACAGCAAAAAATAATTATAATATCACATCAAAGTGGATGCACTTCAATCGTGTCGAAAATATGGTTTAATATTACTTTCCAAAAAGGACAAAATTATCTCTAATACAGTGCATGAAGTGACCTTACGCTGCTTTTACTACATTTGCTTATTTTTGTGGCCATACAAATTACATAAGATTTTCAACATGTTTGAAGTGCTTGGATATAATATTAAAATTTATTTTTTGCTGTGTAGCATAGAGGTAAATCTACGACCAGAAGGTCCTGAAGAAATGTGTTCAACTTTTTGACCCAGCTCTGGTACTATCTTCGGTCCCAAGCTAATCGATTAACCCCTCGAAACATAGGAAAATCCAATAACCCCTCATTTTATCTGTCAAACTTTCATAGATAATCAAAACAAAAATTGTATAGTACTAGAATTTTGACTAGAATGGGGTACGTTAATCGATTTGCTTGGGACCAATAGGCTAGTCAAGTGGAGAGCCAATTTAAAATCGTTAGTTTCGTATTGATTGTTGGTACAACTGTGTATGCCAAGCATGCTCTCTTCGATCCCAAGCTAATCGATGCACCCCTCGAAAAATAGGAAAATCCTCGAACCCCTCATTTCATCTGTCAAACTTTCATAACGAATCAAAACAAACATAGTGTAGTATAAGAATTTCGACTAGAATGGAGTTCGTTAATCGATGTACTTGGGATCAAATGGCTAGTCAAGCGTGAGCGAAATTAAAATCGTTAGTTTCCACTGGTTGGCAATACTGTATCTGATACATCAGCTTGAATTAAGTAGATCGATATTAATTATCTTTTTGATTTGGTATAAACAGCGATGCCAGTCCTATGGATGACATTGGAATGTTTTAGATACTTTGATGCTAGTGATTATTATGATAGTAATTCCATACGCGCATCGGAGAACGATAAACAATATTAACCGAAGGCTGCGCACGAAATATAACACTTAGTCAAGCTTAAGCAATTATTTTATAACATTATTGTCTCCTTCCATTCATATTTGCTAAAGAAATGTTTTATTAAACTATGGAATAATAAGATATTATAATGGCAAGACAAGATTATAAAGTTTGTGTTTGACACATAAAACCTGCAAATTTAGCTTCGACAGAGTTACAATGAGCGATTTTCTGATCGCCTCTTCGCGAAGAGCAAAGAGCGGATAAGATAAATGACAAAATCGCATATTGTGACTCTCATGTAGCAAAATTGGCAGGTATTATGCGCCAAACACAAACTTCACAATCTTTTCTTGTTGCTTACACAAACAAAATATTATCATAATATCTTATTATTCCATAATTTCATAAAACATTTTTTAGCCAAAATGAATGGAAGGCAGTGACAATTTGTCACTACGGTTGTTTGTAGCTACATCTATCAGAAATTATACAAAACTAACTCGATATTGAAGGTTCGAGTTCCAGATTTTGTTTTTTTGGAAAATTGTATCGAGAAAGTGGTCAAAATAAGCTAGATTGTCATCGAGTTAAAGAGAAATTCTAGTTAGGGAGAGTTGACTGTATCGTTTTGTCTTAAAGTACTTACTGTTGTAGATATTAACAAAGTGAATAAAATGAGAAATACGAAATTTACCCTGTTTTTAATAGAATGATTTATCCTGATTTTAAATAATTCAGCCATATAACGACATTTTTAGGATCCATTTGAAGACATTTCGTAAAACACCTGGTTTCTGATCGTAATCCTGAGTGATCCCATTTTTTTTTTAAATAAGTTTCCTGATATAAAAAGAAAATCCTGGCAACCCTGGTTATCGAGATTGGATAGAGTTAATCAGACTTGAATGGACAAATGGTAATTTCACCGCGACGATCTCAAAAGGTTAGCTCTCGAACAAATAGTCAAATCAGCGTAACTACTTATGTAAACAAAGGATTGAAACGTAAATTTATCATAACTGCTAAGTCACCCACGTTAACTAACATCACTGTGAAATTTTCCCCTACCTAATCGGGGTGATAGTTTGCGTGAGCGAGCCAACAGTTTCGATAAAATGACGCTTGAACAGTGCTGACACTATAAATTTAGAGCCGGCTACTCACTTATTTTTCATTTATTTATTTTCCGTCGTTCGATCAGTGCAAAAATCTTAAACTAGTCCTGATGAATATAACAAGCCCTGGATCGAAACGTTAACGATGATAAAACTGTAATCTACCAGACTTACAAGCCGAAACAACATGTAAAGTTTTTCAGCATTCCCCGCACATTTCTGAAGTTTTTGGTGATTACTTGAAGTAATTGGAACAGCTCAAGAGTTCCCGCAACTTGCCTGAAGTTTGCGATACTTCTGAAGCTCATGGAGCTTTCTTTAAAATCTCTAAACTTACCTGAAGTTCCTTAAATTTTCAATAAGTTCTCGGAACTTTTCTTACGTTCGAACAGTTTTCCTGATATTTATGGAACATTTCCAGAATTTTTTTAATCATTCCTGATATTCTTGGAACTTCTGGAAAGTTCCCGCAATTATCTAATGGATGCTCTGAAGATCTTTGATCTACCTCGAAATACTCGCAAATGATGTTTATGTTTATGAGCTGCGATTTTAGTTGTCGTTTAGTTTTTAATAGCATTTTATGATGGAACTCCATCGATTGCTTTGACGAGTTTGTCATAACAAAAATGTTGATGTCATTGCATACATTTTCATTTTATTTGGCTCACCTTTAATAGCATTCAATATCAGCGTTCAAACAAACGGTCATAGGGTTGCGCCGAGTCAATGAATATGAATTATTTTAAAAAAAATACGGTGACCTGTTTTCAATATTGAGAAAATAATGGTTTTCTAACTGTGTTTTAATCTATTGCCTACACAGCTAAAAAACAGTAGAGCGGTTCCATATCATTAAAGCAACGAGTAATTTTCATCTTTTTTGATTTGCATGAAACCTTGCATACAAGTTTTTGGGGAAGAAAAACGCCGTTTTGCATACTTGGTTCGCCATTTTGAATCTAGCCTTACTTATGAGAAGGGCCTATGAAAAATGCACATGATATCTTCAAAAAATTGTATCTCGGAAACGGTTTGTCCGATTGGTTTGGTGTCTTGGGCGAAGTTTTAGACAATTGTTGGTGTTATATGGAAAAAATATGCACGGTAAAAAAAAAGTTTGGTATTTGTGTTTTGAACTAAAATATAAATTTTCCCTTTAAAGTGACATGTCAATATTTTTTTTATTATCCTTATGTTATAGCTGACTGAAAATGCTATATAGTGCATAGTAGGTTGTTCTGGAGAAAAATAGGTTACTTTGAAAAAAATTGTTTTTTAAAAAAATGCAATTTTCAAAAAAGCTATTAAGAAAGGTCAAAAAAGTTTGTCACCCTAATTTTATGAAAGTACATCAAATTTGCAAACAAAAAGTACTTCGGTAACATTTTTCTAAGATGCACCGTAATATCTTCTTACTGATTTAATATTGTTATTTTTGATAACTTAATAAGTTTTGGCCCTTTTCGAATGTACTCCGTGTTTTTCCAGTTTCAAAAGTATTTTTTTCGGAAAGATTGGAAAATTTTGAGTTAAAATGAAACTGACAGCTTAAAGATTCGAGTGAAATTCTCTGCCTTAAAAGTATTTTGAAAAACAAGTTACAAAATCCCACTATCAGGAACAATGATTTCTTCAAGTGATTTTTAGTGCGTTGTGCTGAAAATGTGCATTCAACTCTTGCATATCGCCTAACAGTTTAATCCATTTAAACTGGATGTGTTTATACTGTGCATATTTTCTCTCTATTGCCGAACATCGCCACAGACATCAAACCGATGAGACAACTCGATTTCGAGATACACCTTTTTGAGAACTGCAAATGTAAGCTCCTCAATTAGCAAGATTCAAAAGAGCGAATTAAGCTTATTTTTCAGGGATGGTGATTGTGCGCAATAAAAAATAACATGATATGTTGGATATCATCAGTTTATTTTTATTCCTGTATTTATATAAAATTATTGTTTACACAACTTTTCCAGAGCTTGAACCTTGAGATGAATCAAATACATTATCTCTTTCCTTTCTTGCATCTGATGCCATATTTCTACTGGTTTTAAATTCGTCTACAATTTTTTGTACTGACCATGATTTTGGCAACAATGATAAAATTGATAGTTTTTCTTGCCTTGTGGCTGAATTTAAAAATTTAATTTTCATATTTTCTATGACTTCATCAAACTCGTTTGCTTTTTCTGTTTTAGCGTCTAATTTAAAAAGATTTCTTCGTACACCTTCGACGATTTCAGCGCACTTTTTTCAGGATAGTGAACATTTTTAACCTTACCTAAATCTATAGGCGAAACACGAATAGCTGCTATTCCTCGGTTGAATATTTCGACGTCTACAGGCATCGTGAAGTCTTCATTTGATTTAATTGTGCTTAGCGTTGACTCTGATGGTATCGTGACCAAACTTTCATAGCTTTGCGAATCAGGTACATCAGGTATGGTCTGAACAGTTGGCATCCTTGAGCCGCCGGCTACGCTTTGTTCCTCGTTTTGGGTGAGGTGAGCTCTTGAATCAAAATGTAGACGGCAAGACGAACAAACACGAAAATCCTTGGTGTTCAGTGTGGATACCTTGGAAAATCCAATTGATTTTAGTTTTTGGATGATACCATCCGTGAGATATCGCAGCTCTTTCGAACACTGAATGTCTTTGAATGGGCGAATACATCTTATTTTACTCATTTTGTAATCTGTAACATAGAAAATATTTTCCAATTGTTAGTTTTGTACGAAAATATCACAAAACATATAATTAAAATGTGTATTTAAAACTTACATTTGCACCAAAACGTGTTACACTTTCCTTTACAATTATTATGTTATCAAACAACACTGGATCTCGTTCAAAAACACAGGATTATGAGCTGAAATTACTATAATCACTATGCTACTAGCAACCTTTCTGCATTTACTGTTTGGTTTTCCCTAGTAGATAGTGGATGAATTCAGAACCGAGTCAGACATTATTATACAGCTCGTAGAAATCATAGAATGCTGGGTAAAGACTGTTGGAAGATAGGTAGAGTTGAACGCTCAGGTATCGTCGAACCTTCAGGTACGAAGTTTGGAGAGTTGGAGCGAGGTAGATTTGCTGGCGTAGGTATATTGTTATTGAAGAAGATTGTAAATTGTATATACCTGGAATGAATAAAGAGTGCGGCGGTTGTTGATTGAGGTATCAGTCGGCAGCCCTCTAGTTTGATGGAAGGTGACTACTGCGTTCTTTTTATTTATTATTAAGGAACGGTCAACGACGGAGCTAGCCTCGTTATGGCCAGCATGGCCATGGTGGACTAGTTCCAACAAAGACCATGTTTACAATCACCAACTGTACGTAGTACAGCTAACTGGTATCTGATTACCTGTATCTAATACTTGTTAGCACGTTTTCAGCACAACGCACCAAAAATCATTTGAAGAAATCATTGTTCCTGATAGTGGGATTTTGTAACTTGTTTTTCAAAATACTTTTAAGGCAGAAAATTTCACTCGAATCTTTAAGCTGTGAGTGTCATTTTAACTCAAAATTTTCTAATCTTTCCGAAAAAAATACTTTTGAAACTGGAAAAACACGGAGTACATCCGAAAAGGGCCAAAACTTATTAAGTTATCAAAAAAAAACAATATTAAATCAGTAATATCTTCTAAACGGTGCATCTTAGAAAAATGTTACCGAAGTACTTTTTGTTTGCAAATTTGATGTACTTTCATAAAATTAGGGTGACAAACTTTTTTGACTTTTTTTAATAGCTTTTTTGAAAATTGTATTTTTTAAAAAAACAATTTTTTTCATCGTAATCTATTTTTCTCCAGAACAACCTACTGTACACTAGATAGCATTTTCAGTCAGCTATAACATAAGGATAATAAAAAAATTATTGACATGTCACTTTAAAGGGAAAATTTATATTTTAGTTCAAAACACAAATACCAAACTTTTTTTTTACCGTGCATATTTTTTCCATATAACACCAACAATTGTCTAAAACTTCGCCCAAGACACCAAACCAATCGGACAAACCGTTTCCGAGATAAAATTTTTTGAAGATATCATGTGCATTTTTCATAGGCCCTTCTCATAAGTAAGGCTAGATTCAAAATGGCGAACCAAGTATGCAAAACGGCGTTTTTCTTCCCCATAAACTTGTATGCAAGGTTTCATGCAAATCAAAAAATACAAAAAATAAAAACTGGAAAAATTTCCCACTTGTTCGTGGAACCGCTCAGTAGTGTAAATTTCCGTTACTATGATGCATATAAATAGAGCGTCATAAATCATACAAATTTACATTATAAATCGTGTAAATTTATGAGACATGTCATGCAATATTCCATATATTGTATGCAACTTTCCACCTTTGTTTGCAACATTTCTTGCAAGCTGCTAGTTTACGTGAAAAGGAAGTTTACATGCATGAATGTTTGCATGCATGGATGTTTACATCACCAGTAAAATTCAGATTTTTTTAGTGTGTACATTTGGATGCAACTATGCAGAAATGGAATTTTCTGAAAGTAGATAAACACGCCACAAGGGGAGGTGGACCAAAGATGGTGCTTCATGAAAAGTAAACATACGTTAAACGTTTGTTTACGTTTGATGAAGCAGTAGCTTTGGACCGATTAATATTATTATAAGATAATTTGTAGTTTAAAATAGTACTTTTGAACTCCTCCCCCCTCCCCTACAAAACAATCTATTCTACCACTTTCAATGTACAATTTTGTGGAAGTGATGTGATATGCAACTTTTAACTGTTCCTAAATTTACTATCACAATCAGCATTTATTGTGGTGCTATGTTTGGTGATATAACTTATTTTACTTAATTTTATGTTATGTTTAAAACTTATATTATGTTCCTACATTTAAGCATATATTTACCTATTTTGCAAAAACGTATGCACAGCTTTTAATTAAGGGTTTACACTGGATTCATCGAATACAAGTCAGGTATAAATACTAACTTCTTTATATTTGCATTGCCTAAAAACCTGCATGACCAACTTTACCCCGAAATTGAAAATTTGACATTTTAATCAAATTTTAATTCAAAAAATTAAAACCAACCATGCAATTTATGTAAAACTTGATTCGTACATAAAAAACATTACTAAGTACTAGTACATGTTTGGGTGGTATTTAGTGTGTCAAACATATGGTTGGAAAATATTCAGGTTTATCAGCAAAAAGTGATCAATTCGCTCCCGTTTTACGGTACGTTATCGTCATTTCGTACACGAAATCTTTGTAGTTTCTAAGATTCCTGCTACAAAAATTCGAAGTGGCATGGTAAAATGGCCATAACCCAAGTAACAATTGTGGTTTTATGAGGGTTCTGTAGACCATGATTTAGACTTGTAGAATGCTATAAAACCGCGATAAAACCTGCAATTTTACTTGGGAATAACGGCTATTTGTGCATTCTATATACCTTGACCTAAAACTGACCCAGAAAATTGAAATGTCCACTGATCGATGAATTAAACTGGGTCTTATGTGCAAGTCCTAATATCACTGAGCTATTTTAATTTTATGTTGCAATACGTAACTTGGTTTCAATGTTTTATATAATTTCAGGATGCCACTGAACTACCTACTACGGAACCTCCTATCACTCAACCACCCACTACACAACCTCCTATCACACAACCACCCATCACTCAACCACCCACCACTCAACCACCCATCACTCAACCACCCACCACTCAACCACCTATCACTCAACCACCCACCACTCAACCACCCATCACTCAACCACCCACCACTCAACCACCCATCACTCAACCACCCACTACACAACCTCCCATCACTCAACCACCCACTACACAACCTCCTATCACTCAACCACCCACTACACAACCTCCTATCACTCAACCACCCACTACACAACCTCCTATCACTCAACCACCCACTACACAACCTCCTATCACTCAACCACCCACTACACAACCTCCTACCACCCAACCACCCGGTACTCCTCCTCCATGCCCAATATGTCCTCCAGGCATTTGCAAGCCTGATGACAGATGTCCGATCGACCCTTGCCTTGAATGTAATCCCGTTTTTCTACCACATCCTGATGATTGCGAAAAGTTCCTTAAATGTACCCACGGATATGCATGTGAAATGCAGTGTCCACCAGGGCTGCATTGGAGCAGTGCCATGAGTCGTTGTGAATGGCCAGCAAATGGTGATTGTGCTGGAGGTGGTATTCCTGATGAACCACCCGCGGACGTTGGGTGCCCGTTCGATGATAGGTGCATGCTGTTTGAGTTCTATAGAGATCCCATATTGTTACCATATCCGAATGATTGCACAAAATTCGTCAGTTGCATCAGTAGTCAGCATGGATGCGTAAAGGATTGTCCTGGTGGCCTCCACTGGAGCATTTCGCATAACCGATGCGAGTGGCCGAATCGTGCCGGATGTGATCCAACGATTCCTCCTGAAGATGATTGCCCTACTTGCCCCTGTATTCCGTGTCGGCAAAGACAAGACCTTCATCCTTGTGTAGAGAATAGCTACTGTTCACAGAATTTCAATACTACTCTTAGCCTCCCGTATCAGAAGCAGTGCGATCGGTTCTACAAGTGCTTGAATGGATTTGCCTGTCTACTTGATTGCCCAGATGGTACCCATTACAGTTCACAGAGTCAACACTGTGTAGATCCAAACATTGCTAAGTGCAACTTGAATTAATTTGGATATTTGAAAAAAAAATGCAATAAAGTCACATCCGAGGTTTAAAAAAATAGATTTACAATATTAGCCACTCCCTTGTCCATAAGCTTCAATCAATAAATAAAATCCAATGGAATTGAATCAATAGACCTATTTGTAATAAATGTGTTTTATTAATTTATGTTCAATACACAGTGAGCCAGGATTTAAATCTAGCAGGAATAAATTAATAACGCCCTGGTATTGTATCCAACCAAGTTGTGGTCTTCTTAAAAGATGTTTTGCGTTGCACAGTACTTTAAAAGTGCTAAAACATACGTTTTATTATTTACGCGAAAACGGATTATTTTAGACATACGTGTCTTCGAAGAGGTTTGTGTTAATGGTAAGCGCGTTCTTTTGACCATAACTTTTTATGATAAATCCACCTAGAAGTAAGATAGAAAATCATTTTTTTAAAGTCGAGATAGAAAAATGATGTCTGTGGAAAAGTTTTAGATAATATTTAAACAAGGAAACTACACTCATTTGAATGTATTTTTTCAGCCTAGTAATTACTTGGAAGTTTCGGGGGAAAGCATAACTGATGGGATTTTTGAGTGTGTCGTGTTGGCGAAAATAGAGCAGGGATAGAAAAAGTAGATGAGAATGGGGAATGGATGTGATGTGAAGGGTGTTAAAAAAATTTCAGAGGGATACGAGTCGAAGAGGATAGGTGTAAAAAGAAGATACAAATTTGCGTCCATAAATTACGTAACGCTTATAGGGGGAGAATTAGTGCATAGGGGAGAAGGAGTAAAGCTTCGATGTAAAGTTTGAAAATACAGGTAAAAAAAATTCATCACTAAATCTTGCTTGCAAAATGTGTATATTTTAATTTAATATCTTGAGATTTTTGCTATCCTTAAACTTTTGAAAAGCAGGTACGCTGATCTTTTGTTTTTTATTTTGAATATTAAGAATATAATTAATAATTACCTAGAAATAAAAAAGAAATAACGAAATCAAAAATTAATTGAATGAGTCGTGGGGTTGGCTTTTTTAGCGTCATTAAATAAATAGAGGGGGATCATTTTCAGTGTTACGTTTTATTCCAAGGGGGGGGGGGTCGAAAATAATTGATTCATTTAACTTTATTAGGGAGGCTTTCAGCCTGGGGCTGGTTCGCCTCCACTCGGGTCGAAAATATTTATTTTTAGCGTAACGTAATTAATGGACCCCGCCCAACAATATTAATCAAAGCCGAATAGGTTGAAACTGTAGGAGGAACGGGTGGTGGCGATGGATTACTAGGATCCGGTTAATATTCCCAGCTGTATTTGGACGGGAATTTGATTCGCAATATTCTCGAACAGAAACTCCATCTGCCGGCGAGTGTCTTTCTTCACCATTAGCTCTTTCTTCTCCGAACCCTTGACAAGCAGCAGCGACGAGTACAACTTGGGCCGAGTAGAAAAATTACCTGAATTCCTTTTCCACCTGCTTGTCGTAGGGGGTTTGATTGGTGATGCTTTTCCCGGGGCTAGAATCAGCAGTTCGAACGAAATCAATAGTTTTTTTTTCCTGTTCGGCAACATTCTTACAACAAAGGGACAACTGGGCTCTTATCCGTCAAATTCGATCGGTTTGAGTCCGGGAAATGGATGTGCGTTGCCATCTTTTCCGTGATGCACTTGATATTTTTGTCCCCGTGATCGATTATGGCCAGCTGACATACGTAGTGTTTGTTGTGTAGATTGTTGAAAACTGACAGTGAGTATGGCAGAGTGCTTTGCGGTCTACTTGAAAACTTCGGAAAACAGCACGGCTTGCTTGACAATTTGTGTGCATGCAGAAGGGATAAGTTGGGAATAGAAAGAATAGAACGACAGTGAGCATGCATAAGGGCCTATAAGGGTGAGCATGCATAAGGGCAATGATCGATTCTCTTCCTCCATTTTCTCTTTTGTTAATAACTCGCTAGATTTAACGTTTCTCGGTGCGTTTGCTGTTGCTTTCGATAGCCAATACAACCTGTTACTACTCTGCATTGAACAAATTCTAGAAAATTGTTTCGCTTAGCTGTAGAAATGCAAAGAGAAAATAGATGAAGAGAATCGATGAAGAGAATCGATGAAGAGAATCTATGAAGAGAATCGATGAAGAGAATCGATGAAGAGAATCGATGAAGAGAATCGATGAAGAGAATCGATGAAGAGAATTGATGAAAATAATCGATGGAGAGAATCGATGAAGAGAATCGATGAAGAGAATCGATAAAGAGAATCGATGAAGAAAATCGATGAAGAGAATCGATCATCGCGCATTCGCCCTCATGCATGCTCACTGTAGAGATATTGCTGATTGCATCTGAAACTGGACTGTCCCAAAAGTGGAAAAAGTGTGATAAAAGTGCACGTTTCCTTCAAATCGTTTTGATGTCTTCGGAGCACTTATTGCTTGCATCATAAGGAATAAGTGCACCGAAGACATCAAGACAATTAGACGTAAACTTACAGTTTTATCACACTTTTTAATAAGTGAAAACGCGCTTATTTTTCCAATTTGGTGTGAAACGCGCAATAGGATGGATTGCAATTTTGTGCACGTTGAAAATTTTATGAGAGATTTTGGTAAAAATGGGATAATCCTGAAGTGTCGTTCCTCCTGTTCAAGACTCTACACGGATAGAAATCTCTTTATACCTTTTAGCAAATTTCTATTACTGATTATTCATAAAATGTATAAGTCAACTAATAAGCAGACGCCTTGCAAAAAGTTAATGAAGATCATGTGACAAATGAAATGTATAAGCGGTCACACATACCTTTTATGCATTCTTATAGGACCTATGCGGTTCGTCTAATGGAATGTATAAGGAATGTATTTGGCAAAAATGTATAAGTTTTAAGAAATGAACTAGCCTATGGCTAAAAATCTCTCTAATAAAGAAAAAAAAATGTATAAGTGAAACACATGAATAAAATAATTGATTTTCGTTTCGTGTATTCTATCTTTTACAGTTTTAGAGATATGTAAGGTTTTTTTAATGGAGACTTCTAAAAATCAATGTTTTGTCAGTAACATATGTGGTAGCGATTTCATATCATTTACATGTTCTTGAAACTTTTTTGTATCATACAAATACGTCGTATTGTCGATCGAAGTAAAGGCCGGCGCACAATAGATACGTTTTCAGGTTTGGTTTTCATGGACAGTTAGCCCATGCATTATCTGTCAAAAAACCCGAAAACGTATCTATTGTGCGCCGGCCTTAAGCGGTGCGCGTTAACGAACGTGGCGTTTGTTTTCTCCGTCGAAAGTATTAAAAATGTGTTCGTCACGGGTGGTAGTGGCACGGGCACCATAAATTTTTAATTTATAAAAATGCTTGACCAGGTTGACCGTTGTTTTCTGAGTGGAATAAATGTCGCGAAAGTGTGTGCGCAAAGTGAACTGCAACCGTTTTTCTTCCTTGATTTGTTTTCGTCGATTCTATTTTCCGTGCTGAGCATCAATGCTACCGACACCAGGGAGGCATCTCCCACACCAGGACCCTACCTATCGACCCATCAACTCATGAACCGGGGACCAACGGCATTACTTCCCTTCCGAAGGATGGCGCGATCAGGGATTTCATGCCTCAGAACATACCGGCGACGCCGACTGGGATTGAATCCAGGCCTGCTGGGGTGAGAGGTAATCAAGAAGAGGTGCCGCTAGAACCATTACTTGACCTTACTTTTAATGGTTAAAAATTGTTTATAATACCTGCTAAACATTAATTGAAATGGGTTTGAAACTTTACATGAACGTTTGTGTGAAAAAGTTTTAACCTTTTGTTTTATGTTTTTTAGGAAGTGGTCCTTAAATATAATGGGTTGTTAAGAACAATTATCATTCCACATTCTTGTTTTCTCCATACATTTTCGAAAAGGAATTATATCGGAACCATTTTATTTTTTAGATTGTATAACATTGATGGTAATGGTAATGGAAGTCTCTAAGGTCCATGAATTGTGTTGGTAACATCGATAAACTTTATGTGGAATATATTGCGAATTGATTGCCTGTAAATTAATGATTACCAATTTGCGATAAATTCTACGTTAAGTTGACCGATAATACAAAAACATCCATAGACCTCACTGACTACCATAACCATTACCATTAAAGTTCATAAAACATAAACCATAAAGTATCTCTTTATCTAACAAACGTTCATGTAAAGTTAAATAACCATTTCAATTAAAGTTTAGCAGAGATTATAAACAATTTTTAACCATTTTCGGTAAGATCAAATTATGATTCGCGTTTATGCGGGTGTGCTCATGCACTTCTCATACTTTCAGCAATAGCTGACGTTGCTAAATCGCTGCTCCTTTCCGCATTTTCGCTGCAGCTACGACAGTTTTTGAGCGACTGCCCTGCTGACGGCATTTCAAGTGCTCTCCTCTCGACACATTTCATCGACGACATTCTTCACGTTAAGGGCGGACATCTCCCTTGCACTGCCTCGAACCTTGGACAGTCGAAGATCACATGTAGTCCTCCAGCCAAGGTGAAACCGATTGGGATCATACCAGCGATAACGCATACTGCCTCCGTCGAAATGGTTCTGTACGCACTCACGACTCGCATGGCCATAAGCCGGAATTGAGATTTAGATGTGTCGCCCCCCTCGGTCCCAAACACCATCTGCATGTTCTCTGTGAAATTTCAGCAACCGTGAACGGTCAATCATGCTCATGCTCATACCCATACAAATACGTCGTATTGTCTTCGGAAGTATGTTTCTCTTCTTTATATTTTATGAGTTATTCATAGTTTTGAAACAAATTTAACTCTTTTTCTAAGTGAATGGTCTGGAAACCCTGCCAAGCAGAAGACAGAAGGAAAGTTGCTCTGTATATATTAGTTTTTTTTTTTGCGTATTCGCTATTAGAATTTATAAAATTTTGGTTTAAGGTTGAACACGGAAAAATCCGGACACGAATATCTTTTTGGGGTTTAAAAATTCGTTTTATTTTTTTATAGTTTAACATTAGTAGGTGTTTCAATATAATGAAAAGTCCAAGTGTTAGCTATTTATATAAACTTTATTGAAGCGAACGATCTTAACACGGCGAGGACTATAACGATAATGATCGCTGACTGTGCTGCGTATTTTATACTACCAGCATGTTGTACTGATGAAAAGATCAGTGGTGCCAGAGACGAACCAGCCCAAGGCTGAAAGTCTCTTTAATAAAGAAAAAAAAAAAAAAAAATCAGTGGTTCCATCAATACTGCAACATCTTCCCTTTTCTTCAAAAGTATTCAGAACTGTAGATGAAAATCCTTCCACTTTTCCGGTACACGAGTAGCTCTCCTAGGACGGTCAATCTTCGACGGTGTAATGGGACGAATCCTTTTTGATTTGGCACCCGCTGACATTTCATTTACCGGCGGGGATATCGGTGGCGTCATAGTCAAGGGGGGGAGGTGGCTGTCAAATACGAACAATCGTCGCCTACCTCGCATAACTGGTTCCAAACGTAAACAAGCCATAAGAAATCTACAGCGTTTGTTTACGTTTGGAACCAGTTTCATACAAGATGATCAGTAGGCTGATTTGACAGCACGTCCCCCCCCCCAGGTCATAGTAGGCAATGATTGGGCTATCGCCTCAGTCTCCGTTTGACAAGAAGGAAAAACCGAGGAAGTTTCGTTTAAGCAGATTTCAGGATGACAAATTGGATAGAAAGACATTCTGCGGCTCGGCAGCGTATCGGGTTCCTTACGCGGCTTCAGGTGAACCAAGGAACGATGGTTCACCAAGTAAGATCTGTCGTTGTATCGATGGGCTATCATTCCTGGCGTCCACAGTTTCGAAGATTCAGGATGCGCTCGAACGTACACCGGAGAACCAACTTCTAGCTCCGGTAATTTTCGTGTCTTTCGATCATAATACAATTTTGATTGTTTACGGGTCTTTTCTATTCTAGCGGAAACAGCCCCCACCACCCTCGGAAGTAGATTAGTTGCAGCTGTAGGGACACCACAGCGAGTTGAGCGTGAAAGCAGACGTGCTGCCGGACTAGAACCAATTTTGTTTGGAATATTCCGCCAGTGAAGCAATGCATACCAGAGTCCAGAAGTCGGATCCACTTTCTTTTGCCTTCTTCATCACGTGTTTGGCGATGTTGACTGCAGCCTCTGCCTTTCCATTGGCTTGTTGGTGATGAGGAGCAGATGAAGCCAATTCGAAGTCCCAATCTATTGCAAACTTGATCATCTTTAGACTAAATTTTGCGTACACGCTGCGATTACAGATTCGGGAGTCAAATCCTTCAAAAGGTTAACCTCGAAGAAATCCGAAAAATGATCAACCGTGATCAGGAACTTGCATTTAGCACCATTTATTTCGGCAAAGAAAACGTCCATGGAAACAAGCTGGAACGGATATACAGGGATTTCGTGACTTTTCATCGGCGGATTCTGTTGCGACGCTCCAAACTTAGCACATAGTGCACATCGTTTCACCACATCCTTGATTTGGGACGTCATCCCCGGCCAGAACAGATTAGCACAAGCCAACCGCAACGTAGCTTCAATTCCATTGTGGCTTGCGTGGCAGCTCTCAATCTCTCAATTCTACGAAGAACATGTGGAATCAGGATGCGATCCTCACGGAATACCAATCCATCTTGTGTCGAAAGCTCATTACGATAACCAAAATACATCTTAATGCTATCAGGAACACTGTCAGCGTATTTGGGCCACCCGTTACGGATGCAATCAATGATCAACTGCATCGCTTGGTCCTTGTCCGTCTCCAGCATAATTTCATCCAATCTGGCACTTGACAGGCAAAGAAAGTTGCTCAGCTTCACCTTTTGAATTGCTTCGAAAACCTTGAAAATATTCTCTTTCCTGTACTCGTCTTGAGGTACGATGTTCGACAACGGTGTCCGAGACAGTGCATCAGCCATAACGTTATCTTTTCCGGCGACGAATTCGATTTACATCATAGTATCTTAACGTTTTTATATCCGATACCAGTGATTTTACCTGACTGAACTCGTCTTCTTCCACAGATGTCCACTTCCAAGGTTCTGTCTCCAGGATCAACTTTCGAAGGTTGGTTAAATTAGCGCTGAGACTCTTGATAAAACGGCCCTAGTATGTAATCATACCCAAGAACCAATGGACATCTTTCCGATTCTGCGGCCGCGGAAATTCACGAATAGCTACTATTTTCGACTCATCCGGTTTGAGACCGCCGTCGGTGAGAACGTGCCCGTAGAACTTCACTGATCTTTCGCACAGCTTTAGCTTCGATTTGTTGAGTTTGATGTTGTTACGCTCCAACTGACATAGAAGTTTTTCGAGGCAATTGTTATGGTTTACTAGTGCCTCCTCAAGTGTATCTCCAATACTAAAAAGCCTGAATGTATAAAGAGGCGACATCTTATCCATTTGACAGGTCTTCTGCTCGATTGGAATGACTTTTCCTATGATTTTGACAGACAATCGATTGTTCCAATTTTGACATGTCGTCTCTTTATAAATTCAGGCTCTTTATCCAATACCATACATTCTAAGATTTTGTTTTCGTGTTCGATAAATTTTACCGAAATCAGAACAGCTGAACGTTCGGTAAAACTTTGACCTTCATTTTAAAGTCCATTGAATTAAAAAATAATTTCAAAACATGTTCAACCTTGTTTAAATGATCAAATCTTGTTATTTCAGTGTAGATTTAGTTTCAAAGTAACTGAAAAGCAATTGAATTATATTGCATAAATTTTACCGAACATTTCAGCTGTTCAGATTTCGGTAAAAATTACCGAAGTCAGCGATAATTTCTAAGTGTGTATACGAGCAAATCATCCGCGATGCACTCAACGCCGTCTTAACCTTTGATAACTTCTTGCAACTTTATTTGGAAAATTTCCGGTGCCGGTGCAATTCCAAACGGAAGACGTGTCCAACGGTAACGACCAAATGGAGTTCAGAACGTTGTCAGTTTACTGCTTTTTTCATCCAGTACGACGTGCCAGAATCCTTTCTATGCATCCATGGTGGTAAAAACCTTCGCCTTGCCTAGTATTTCATTCAACGTCACGAACTGACGATTCGGTCTTTTGAGCACTTTATTGAGTGGAACTAGATCCAAGCAAATTCGTACTCCTGATTCCGGACCTCCTCGTTGAACAATCACGATATTGCTCACCCAATCAGTTTGCTCTCTGTTTTGTGCGTGCTTTCGTTTTCATAGTTTTCGGCTGCATTTGCCGGATTAGCGCTGGCACTCTGTCTCCCGGACGGTTATACGTGTGTGGTGGATTGGTGGTTTTCTCGCTATCGGAGAAGTTTTAGAATCGAGAAAGAAAACATGATTCATCATGTTTGCAAAATTGCAAGCATCAGAGGATTTGGCGCTATCTGCGTGGTTTGATTTTTTCTCCCAGACCAGAAATTTGTGGCATCGCGAGTGAAAATTTTAATTTCAGTTTATTTACGTGGTGATGAGAACGGCGCTGATCTATTGTTAGGGTTTTGCGATGTGCATTGCTTTTGTGCACGGAGTGACTTGAAAAAGAAAAGCGAAGAAAAGTGATATTTGGTTGTTGTGTGGTTGGAGTCGCATGGAGGAGGAATTGTTTAGGGATGACTAGAGAAAAATATGCGTGGAAGCATCGGAAATGCGGGTGTAATGATTTGGTGAGTACGTTCCAGTTGAAGATTGTTGAAATGTGTATTAGTGGTGATGCAAATTATGGTTTAGATGACGCATGGCTTCAAACATTTTGTGTATCCAAATAAAACATATTACATACTAAATACGCACAGGGCATCGTCTGCTGACCATTGCCACGGGTATATCGTGGGAGTCCCAGGTACCCGGTTCAAGCTTTAGTTGGCGGCGGTGGCTCTTCTTGACCTTCTATCCCCTGAGTAGTTAGTGTGAATAAGGGCGTCTATATGATGTTTTGCTGTACCTGTTGTGGACATCTAGTGCATCCTGTTCCCTTAACTTGTTGAGGACACCCTGTCTTGCCTCAAAAGTTACCCTTTTTGAAGTACTAGGCTTCACAACATAAAGGGCACCATTACGGAGCATAAGATTTGATCAAATTATTCGCAGTTCTACTTGTCCAACGCCCCCGGCTGGGTGAGGGATAGATGATGACACACACACACACTTTTCAGCTTACCTCTCATCGCTATAGGCACCCATCGTGGAGCTTGGACCGATGGTTTGACACTGTGATCAAGCTCCAAACCCATAGTTCCTGGAAGTTTTCCATAGCCACTAAAGAGTTTCCGATGATCATCGACGATCTTCTGCGCTTTCACCCGATATATATTGGATTTTCCGGCTGGGTTGATAGGTTATCTGACTCCGGTTTGCCAAACGAAACTGTGTTGCAAAATTTAACCAGTCCAAGTTCACGGAAAGCTCTTGCAGACAACAGCGGACGATGGTCAACATCCACTACTTGAAGCACCAAGAAAAACTTCTTACCTGACTGACGACATGGCACTATCACTTGTCCCAAAACGTTAATTGGATTGCCTCCAAAGCTCTGCAGATGCAACTTAGATGGAAGCAGTGGCGGTGCTTGAACTCCGGAAGGCTTCTTCAAGGTAGCATGTCCAATAAGACTGGTATTAGCGCCGGTGTCCAATTCGCACAAGACGGTTTTCCAAGATTCACCGAGCTTCCAATTGATTTCGGCCAGAACACTCCCTCCGTTGTTTGTATTGTCATAGATCTTGCCAATTTCGTATTTTTCTCCCGTTTCATCGGTTGACGATTCACATCCTGAAGCAGATTCCCTTTCTGATTCACTATCTTATTTCACTTCTTTTATGCGCTTTGACTTCCGGCTCTTCGATTTCCCTGCTGCTTTGCACACTTTCTCGAAATGATTCTTGCCCTTGCAGCGGTGACACCGCTTGCCCAAGGCTGGACACACTCCCTTCGCGAATTCATGGACATCTCCGCAGAACTTACAGCGCAGTAATTTTTGTTTCGATGCTCCTTCAACCTTCGTTACTTTGTTCACTTCTGGAGAAATTCCGAGCTTTTGAGACCTCTTTGCAGCGATTTCTTCGGCACGGCATAGATCGACAGCTTTTTCCAGAGTAATGTCTGTGACGGTCAACATTTTCGTTCGAAGACGAGGCCACTTATTGGCTGTTACAACTTTGTAAGCCAACAGTTCCTACTCCAGCGCACCCAATTTTGGCAACCTTCGAAAGTACTTTGAGCCTTGTAATGAAATCATCGATTGATCCTTCGGACGATTGCACAGCCGAAAAGAAATCAAGGCGATCCACGATTACGTTCCTCTTGGCTATCACCTTTTCTTTAATCGCTACAAGTGCTGTTTGTGGATCCACCTGCTGTTCCGCAGTCAGCTCAAAATTGAAGAACTTCTTTCTTGCTGATTCACCGATTATCGACAGCAAAAAGCTTACCTTCTTGGCATTATCCGTAGGAGGCCATTTATCCATACCGATGGCCTTCGAATAGTTCTCCCAGCTCCTCTCCAAGAATTCGAAGTTTTCCGACATGTCGCCCTCCAATGTCAGAGATGACGGCTGCGGTACCGGAACATACGACTTACTTGCTTGTGGTTGTGTTGCTTCTCGAGAAGGTACTGATTCACTACGTGACGATGTTACTGTATTCATCAGATGCGTAAATATTTTCGATTGATGTTCCAAGAACATCTTGAATTGTACTTTGACTATATGTTTAGTATTACTTCTGCGTGAAGTTAACGATTTTCATAGTTGAAGATGCAAATTTCAAATAACAGACTAAAGTGGTAATTTTTATACGATAGATGGAGGAGATGAAAGTCTAGAGTTGATAGTTCCGTTAGAGTACGGCAGTGTGAAAATTGCATATAGATAGTAGATAGGGAGCTAGGACAACTTTTTAAGGAAGGTACAAATCGGTTTTTTCATCTCTCTTTACCAAACTTCCCCTTTGGAGAGGGATGGTGAGGGGTGTCCCCCCCCCCCGCGCCACCACTGGCAAAAAGTGATGAACGCCGACCCGCTCAAGTACCAACGATGTGTTTGAAACAGTTCTACCGATTTTTACCGCACTTCAGTTGTTATTTGAAGACATCCCAGTCGTAGGTTTGGAAATTGCAGCTATTGTTTACCCCTACCACGGTGTGTGCTCCTGTCATCGTCGACTTGACGATCTGAGATGGAAGTGTGTTGCTTGGGTATTGGCAGCTTTCCAAGTCCGGTCAGAATAGGCAATCCACATCATGCTGCTCCAAAAATTCAGTAGTATCTTCCGTATAGACACTCCTCCTGCCAGGAGCGGATTGATCGGGATTTTCGTTTCGAGCATGTAGGATCGAATCGCGACGCACTTGCTTCGGTAAAGCCATACCAAGTAGGACCTGTAACATCTTTTTATAAGAGAGAAAGAGAAACATGCTACACAATTATTACATAAAAGAAGTCATGAAATATATGCAGTTACATATCACGTCAACATGAAGTTACGTCATGACTTTCTAAGTAACAGGACACATTAATGTCACACAATGGTCATTGGTAACATAATAGTCAGATTGCCACGATGTTGAGATAAAATGCAACTTATCTGGAATCAATAATGACACAGTGTAACCAACAATCAATACGAAACTAACGATTTTAAATTGGCTCACCACTTTAGTAGCCTATTGGTCCCAAGCAAACGATTAACGTACCCTATTCTAGTCGAAATTCTAGTACTACGCAATGTTTGTTTTGATTCGCTATGAATGTTTGACAGATAAAATGAGGGGTTATTGGTTTTTCCTATGTTTCGAGGGGTGAATCGATTAGCTTGGGACCGAAGAGAGTACCAGAGCTGAGCCAAAAAGTTGAGCACGTTATTTCGGGACTTTCTAGTCTTAGCGTTACCTCTATGGTGTAACCTTTATGTGTCGATCTAATGTTATCAATTTGTTGAACTGATCTGTGTTGCCACACAATAGTGACCGAAAACTTACGCGGTGAGAACTCGCTTCCTAGATTTCTAGCCCAAGAAGACAAGTTTAGATAAGGAATGCAATGGTCCTAGCAAGTCCACGGTATGTGAACCTATTACGGAAACCACACCGTCATTTGCATATTGTCGTCGCGTGAATTGTTCTGCCAAACAGTTGCCTATATCTTTGACATAAAAGTTATAAAGAAGAGGGCTGAGACATGACATCTGGGAGATTTTTCTAAGTTTGAATTTAATTTTTTCGCATCCCCATGAGGACTTGTTCGATGTAAGAAGAGCCATAGAAAATTCCATCATTGTGAATGGTTTATCCAGAGAGCCGCCGCTCGGAGATGCTGGGAACTGAGTTCGGACAAACCTTTTTAGTGAAACCGAATATCCATCGGTTGGAGTATTCTGTACTCTCATTAAAATATGAGCAGTTATGCATGTTTCTCATGAGAGCCCGCGACGAAATTGCGCCAATAGTCGTATTTTTTCGCATTTACTAATTGTTTCAGCTTTTCCTCAAGCTTTAAATATTCCTCAAAGTACTATATGTGGAGGTTTTGTGTCTACGAAAAGCTTTGAAAGCATCAGATGTTTATACATAGAATTATGTGCATTCCTGATGTGGCTGGCTCCTTTTGAAGAGTGCACTTGGAAATTTTCTTTTTGTAGAGTTGGTTGGAAATGCTAACATGAAGCTTTAGTGTGATGATTTATTAGCTAGAGAATGATCTTTAGAAGAGGGTAGGTGGATAGTTCCGTTAGAGTACGGCAGTATGAAAATTGAATAGAAGTTGAAAATGAGCGAAGGGCCATTAATGCGTCAGTTAACTCTGAAAATCGTTAACTTCGCGTATGAAGTAACATAAAAAAAACACTTTGAATGTAACAACTCAAGGCGGGAGTAGCCGTCAACAATGCTGATGATGGTACAGCACGCAACAATCACCCTACTGCTTTCTCTCTGAGATGATCACGTTGGTAATGACGAGAGGAACAACACAATAGTTGGGTAAAGAAGAACTGCATTATAACACACCATCGACTGGAAATGCTCTCGCAACGTGGGGCTTTAGGTAGTGATGAAAACGTCGCTAGAACTATTCCACAGCCGCAGTCAGTTTATGAGCAACAAGAGGGACGCACATTTTTGCCTGTGGACTTGGAGACATACTTCAAGTCCCCGCGTACATCGTACGGGTTAGGCAAAAATGTGCGTCTATCTTGAAAAACTGTCACATTAATGGCCCTTCGCTCATTTTCAACTTCTATTCAATTTTCATACTGCCGTACTCTAACAGAACTATCCAACTACCCTCTTCTAAAGATCATTCTCTAGCTAATAAATCATCACACTAAGGCTTCATGTTAGCATTTCCAATCAACTCTGAAAATCGTTAACTTCGCGTATGAAGTAACACAAAAACACTTTGAATGTTTCTTTTTGTGCTTCCAGTTAGCTTTTCATGATTGTCGCCTTGATGATTGGCAAATGATCACTATAGTATATAGGTATAGTATATAGGTATACTATGGGGATCATTGATAACCCAACAAACAATAGCTTATTGGAGAAACGAAATCTTTACGATTGTATTCAACTGCATGCTTTATAATACTTGACGATTTTTAGTAATAACTTCTGTTCAGGCTTTGTTCCCACAACTCTGGAGAATTTATTCAACATTAAACTTGGTGTTGTATAAGGTATGTCGAGAAGCTTTTATTCGACTTACATGAGTTGTAGCAGAGCTTATTAGATTTATTTTTTGATTATACAGCATTTTTTAGACATCATTGCTGTGTGTATATAAGGGTGGGACAAAATTCAAATTCCAGTTCCAGTATGATTTTCGGGGGCCTTCTGGGCTCTAGAATAACTGTGTAAAATTTCAGGTCGGTCAGTAGAACTATATTTTAGTGCCAGTAGTTTTAATTTTACATAGGATTTTCTATGGGAAAACTTACTTTTTCAAATAAAAATCTGGTGAGGTCACCTATTGTCCTCTAAAAATAAAACAATCTAACTACTCCCTAGGAAATTTTACAAGGAAACTTTTCTTCCAACACTGCAAAACGATCCGACGCTTGTGAAAAAGTTATTTAGCCATTACTGGTTGCTAACCAAACGAACTGCTCATTATTCTTTTTTTCTAGCAGCACTGCCAGCTGCCGCCTGCTGCTGTCTGCGCGAGGCAGTCACGTTGTGTGGGGGTTCACTCAGCATGGAGGAAAGCCGATATCATGCGCAAAGAATCTTCGATTTCGATAAAACTTTACACAGGTTTCCGGTATAGTACAACAATTATGTTTCACGGGGGTCATTTGGAAACAAGCGTGATTTTTCACAAGAGTGTATTTGCTTTGGCACACAATTTATTCAAACCTTATCAGTCGAAGTGCTGCTGCTCAGGCTTCAATATTTCATCGGCTTCATTTTTCGGTGGTAGTCCACAACTTGCTGTAGTACACTGATAAAATTTCACGAATTGTTTTTATGTGCCCCACACATGAATTTTTGCAATGTGATCAACAAATGATATCTATGTGTCGGACACATACTTAATATGTGTACACATAACAACCATCTGTAACCACACATACTATTTATTTGACTCATAAATTTCATGTGTGCTTCTGAATGGATTCTGTTTATTTGTGGTCACATGAAAATCATGTGGAATTTCACATGGAAATTCTTCAATAAAAATGTGTGGATTTCTATTAGTGTAGGTATTCATGTTGTTCGGGATTCTTGGTTACCGAGTTGTTTAGGTCGGATACAAGCTTTACGACCCTTTCCGCGACATCATTTATAACCCCAAGAGCTTGAACTCGCTGCTGCGCTGTTAAGTAGAAAAGAACCGCCGTCACTTTTAATAATTTTAAATCGAAACAATGTTTATGAAAATATATCACTCTCTTTCGGTTGGTAACAGTGAATACTTTTTCATGAACATGACACATCAACAAAAAATAACTTTGATCTTAATGATTTGTTATGATGTTTACCTCTCAGATAATCTTGATTTAAGTCCCAAGTTCTTTTTTTCATGAGAAATACCATGGAAGACATTCTAATGTGGGGTTCCCATGCTGGAGGCGGCTGCGTTCGAATCCCGGTCCGGTCTAGGAGTTGTTCGGGTTGGAAAAATCCTCGACTTCCCTGGGCATATACCGAAACATTGAACTTGCCACACAATATACACGGTTCGAAAAAGTAGTGTAAATTTCTGTTTAATATGATGCACATAAAAGGAGCATCGCATATCATCTAAGTTTACATTATAAATCGTGTAAAGTTCTGAGACATTTCATGAAATGTTGCAAATATTGTATACAACAGCCCATATTTGTAAACAACATTGATTACAAGTTGCTCGTTTGCGTGAAATGAAATACAAGTTTACGTGAATGAATGTTTACATCACAATTATAATTCAGAATTTTTTGGTGTGTACGAATGCACAAATGGTACAGGTTTAGAAAGCTCTCAATTAACATCTGTGGAAGTGCTCATAGAACACTAAGTTGAGAGCAGTCGTAAAGTTCAAGTTGCTGAATCAGCTGCGATAATGGAGACAATCAACGAGTGGGGTCTGCAGGAAAGAATAGTTGAAATGAACTTTGATACAACTAGTGTTAACTCTGGCGTAAAAAATGGTTCTATAACCCATCTTCCAGTTCTACTGAAAAGAAACTTGCTATACCATGCCGCCATCACATCGCCGAAATTGTATTCCAACACGTTTTTGAAATATATGGCGATAAGTCGAAGTCGAACAATCTCGATTCTTTCAATGAATTCAAAAAAGAATTCAACCAAAATCGGAGCAACCGGAAATTCCGGACCGTTATGGATGATACGGAGCTGAGGACCTTAACTGAACCATGGAGAGACGGACGAGGGGAACGACTCTGTCTACGATGCAGGAAATATTGTGTATTGCTGTGACTAGCTGCGCGTACGCTGAGTAGATAGAAGGAAGATTTATCACGATTTTGAAGATTTCCTGCAAAAAGATGATGCATGATGCAAGTAGATGTGAGAAACGAAAGAAGATTTTTCGAAAATTCATTTGCTAGTGTGAGATTTTTAAGCATCTAGAATTGAGATTTAGATTTGTCGCCCCCCTCGGAGACGAAATCATCGCGTTTTATAACGACTAGCTGTTGATAAAACAACAATGATCGGATTACGAAGAGTTCCTCGAATTGGTCGTAATGTTTTTGGGTGGAGTTCCTCCAAAAGGTGGATGTGTCGCGAAATATACATTTTGAAATCGTGGATGTGCAGCGAAAACTTCGATGATGAGTCTCTTTGGAAGCATTACACAACTTTGGCTCTATTTCTATCGCAATGCTTCATTCGATATTGGTATCGCCTAAGTAGTTCTGTTTCGGCCCCTCGAGTGGATTTGGAATTTTGGGCAGATCTCTACAACTTACACGATCAACATTACGATTTGATTGCCATGAAAGCCTTTCAAAATCATCTATGGTACTTATCGGAATGGAACGTAGCCCTTGCTAGTAGAAATAGACGAAAAAGTAAAGATGGTAGCTGCTTTAAATAAATGAACCAAAAAAAATCGATAGAAAAATCCGGAAAACGTCGCAAACTCAGCGAGGATAAAGTTCCCGTCAGAGCAACTAACATCAGTGACCATTAGACCCTTTCGGACTTTATTACTGAGGCTTCAAGAGAGTTTTTTACTCTCCACCGATTTTGTCGGTGAAAACCCTGAACATTGGGATTTAAATCAAGATTATCTGAGAGGTAAGCATCATAACAAATCATCAAGATCAAAGTTATTTTTTGTTGATGTGTCCTGTTCATGATTCGTCGTTTGGCAGTCGAGCTGGGCGGTCGCTTGTTGGGTTCGGTCTCGGAAAGAAGCGTCGTCGGTTGGTTTGCCTTCGAGTTTTTGGTGCCGGTTTGTAGTGTTCCAAAAATAGTGATTTCCCTTGGAAGCAGGAGTTGAAAAGTTGAAAAGTGAAATTTCACGAATACGGCGTGGTTTAGTGAGAATCGAAGGAAAATCAAAAAAGGTTTTGCTGTGCAAGGGCAGGTCGCTGAAGGAGCTTCTGTCGTTGCCCGACGAAGGCCCCATGGGGTTACCGGTGCAGAAAGGTGTTTCTTGAAGTGAGCTTTGCGAATTGTGATCGATTACAGTGAGTTAATAGCGGAGGCTAAGAGTTTATTGTAATTGCATAAAAATAATCGCCATCTTGGGCCAAAAGTGAAAAAAATCTAGTGGTCTGGCAGTGGTGCGAAAAACGGTCTGTAATAGTGTAAGTGAGTGCAAGAGTACGCAATGCGGGGAATATTTATGGTAGTGTGCGATTTCTCACGTGTTTCGTCTGACGAGCCGAGTGGAAAAGAAGAAAGAGATGGAAAGGCAGCTTTGAAGGAATAAAAAACAGGTCAGCAGTGATACCTACGGTATGAGAAGCACCAACGGTTAGTAAGTGAGAATGTGTTAGTAAAGTTTATCGTATTTATTGGAAAGAAAAGCAGGGAAAGTGATCGAAGCAACAGGGCCACGAGCGGGAGAGCCAAATAAGTTGGTTGCTTGCTTGCACAACGTGCATATGGATAGGCAAGCGGAGGGGAATCTAGTGATATGATTGCATATTTTTAATTTACACACACAGCTCATTGCGGTCGTGAATGGAGGGTGTACAGTATACCAGTGTGTTTTAGTGGTATTGGAGTCGCTAAGCAGAAGAAACAGTGGAAATAATTTCATCAGAACTTTAAAAAGAATAGTATTGGTTTTAAGGGTAAGGGCGATGACATGCTAATAGCGAATTCGTTTATTATCGGGGTTGGAACCAGTTCCAACCCAGTGCGAAACCGAACTTTTTGTCAGTGCGAACCTCAACCTGAGCTGGGTTTTAAAAACAAACGATCAAACTGACGTTTGTCAGAAAACAAGCAGACCCAATCTTGATACCCGATCCAGGTTGGAACTGAATAATAAACGAATTCGCTATAAGGCGTAACGCGAAGCGAACCGGAATGCGGTGCGAATGCGTATTAGCTGTTTCCTTGTGCGTCCATATAAAACGCTTAAACCTGTCATACACTGAGGCAAATAGACTTAAGAATTTCATAAGACTCGACTTATGAACGACAAACATGAATTTCATAAATGCGACTTATGAAAGATTTTTATCTAACATAACGTAGCTCTTATACGCCTTTAGCCATTCAATTTTTCTTAAGCGTTGAAAGACTAGTGGTCAACACACGAGCTCCGTAATCTCAACGTTCATGGTTCGGTTCCAGTCTGCTTCGATTTATTATTTTTTTGTTAACATTATTTTTCATAAGGCAAATCAATGAAATTCATACTGATTTTGTGTGGCTAAAATTCATAAGTGTTTCTTATGGAATTCTTACGTTCTTTTGCTTGCGTGTAGTGGAAGCGTCACTAAGCGTCAGTGGAAGCGATAAAACAGAACGTGAAGTGTTTTGACGCGTTTGCACGCATTGACTCTGTTGTGAAAAATGGAGATCTAATTTCTCTTGTTTTCACAAAGAAACCACTTTGGGATAAAACGTTGAAACTGTACAGGAACAGATTGGCAGTGGACAAACTTTGGAGACAAATTTCTAACGAATTGGGCGGTGAAGTAACAAGTAAGTTAGATAATAACCAAGTGTTTCGTTTTGTTCAATTTATTATCATTTCCGATGCGGTCAAGAAAAAATGGAAATCGCTACGAGATACTTTCGTAAAAGAACTGAAGAAAGTCCCATGTTTCCCGCACTATATCAGCTACTGTTGATCGACCCATACGGAAAGAAAAGCCAAGTGTTGTAAAAGATGATCCAGTAGCATGGTACCTGTATAACAGATTGCATAGTATACATTAATTTGTGAATTGAAAATTTAAACAGATAATTTAATTTTAATAATCACTGTACCTTAGGGTGACAAATTATCGTTCGCAAGGAAAGATTGGTTCTTTAGTGCAATTTGTCCAGTATTTACTTAGCTTATTCTTCACCATATCCAACACTAAATCAAAAGTTTCTATGGTCATCCTTGTGTAGGTTCAACGGCGCCGGTGGTGTAGTGGTAAGCGTGATTACATCTCACCCCAGCAGGCCTGGGTTCAATCCCAGTCGGCGCCGCCGGGATGTTCTGAGGCAAACATCTATGATCACGCCTTCCTTCGGATGGGAAGTAAAGCCGTTGGTCCCCGGTTCATGAGTTGATGGGTCGATAGGTAGGGTCCAGGTGTGGGAGAGCTGCCTTCCTGGCACGTCGGTAGCATTGGTGCTCAGCACGGAAAACAAGATCGACGGAAAAAACAAAACAAACGAAAAAAAAAAAAATCCTTGTGTAGGATCGAAACTTGTCGGGATATTTTCGCAGCTCCTGGTAAATTCGGTGAAACTCTCCATCTCTCCTTCTATTTCGGTTGATTGTACGGTGTACAGTAAAATCTCTTTCTTTATTCAATATAAAATTTATCGCGCTTGAAGAAGCAAAGAATTTATCATCGGACGAATCCATTTTCACTTGATACAAAACACATGCAACTTGAATCAGAAACGCGCTTGAAACGCACTGACAGAAGCTTTTAGTATGTCACAGCACGCTGTGCGCAACGCTTTTATCAATTCCAGTTTTAAAACCGCAAAGCTTCGCTTCGCGTTACGCCTTAGCATGTCATCGGCCTGAGTGTGAGTGTGGTTAAAAGTAACCACAAGTGAGAGAGCTTGGTTTAGTATTAGACGGATGCAGAGCGGTATTGGAGAATGCAACAGATCCAAGATGTTTCCTACTAGGTAAGGTAGACTTATTAAAAAAATAGGCTCAGACACTGGTTTAGGAATGGCAATATGGTAAGTCGTTTTTTATTCTTTTTTTTCGCTATGCGGAATTATGTTCCATTGGGAATACATTAAACAGACTGAATTTACATTGATTGATTGATTTTACATATAAAGACTGATAAAAAATTGAATTTAACATATTTGCATTATTGTTTATTTAATTCAAGTAAACGACATTTGTCTCATGTATATAAATAAAAATGGATAAATCGGAAAAAAAATAACTTTAAATTTATCAGAGATTAACAGGAATCTCGAAATACAACAAATATTGGGGGATGGGAGTTGCCTAATTGGGTCACTGCTACACCAACTTTTTGGCATCAACACATCTGGACGCGAGTACCAAGAGTCGATTAAGATGCTTAGAAGACTAGTGGTGATGCATATTAGAAAAAAACTTAGATAAATTCATGCCAAGTTTGTGCACAGACTACAATGTTCAAGGAGAGGAAGCTGCAAGAAAATTGGAAGATTCATTGATCGCTTTGGAGAAGGGTGAAACATGGGGCGAAGAGGAAACGCTGGTAGCGGTTTCAGAAATTTTCGAAACCCAAATAGTAGTAATTCAAATTTTTTTCCATTTTACAATATGGGAATAATAACGGACGTGATAAAAATTCGTGTTGGATCTACTATCATGAGTATGGTCAATTTCCTGGAGCAAACGACAGATGCAACCATTACGATAGCGTTATTTATTGTTCGGACGAAGATGGAAACGTTTTGTACACGCACAGATTACCGAAGCTCCATAGGTGCACTAGAATGCAAGCCATTACATCGCGCAACGGGGAAAGATTTAATTTCTTCTTTTATGAGGAAACTACTGACGCGCTATATTTATCGATTCAGCACCAAATGAGAGGAAACTCAACTTTTCCATTAGGGTTGCAAGCTAAGATACTCCAGTACGATTGCGATGTGTTTTTCGACCTCAATAAGGAAAGCATTGAGAATAATGCTGTTTTGAGGCAACACAATGAGATAAATAATGCAACCTGGAAGTTTTTGTTTGCATCCTGCAACATTTTGCAAAAGAAATTGCTTATCGTCAATGCACAGGGCGACAAGTTGGCAGAATTATCTCCAGCATCACAAAGAGCGAATCTGATGCAGCGGTGCATTCTATGTTACGATGTAGAGCAAGGTATACTGGGAAGTTGTGTTCGAATCAGGAAAAGAAGATTGGTTGATAGCACTGAGGAATCAAGACAGGAAGCCCCGACGAAAAGAACACTAGGCACTGCACGAGGTGGTTCATTGGATGAGGAAGACAATAACAACAACGGTATAATAGCGTCGTGGAACGTAAGAGGATGTTGTCTACACAGCAAAAAAATAATTTTGATATCACGTCAAAGTGGATGCACTACAATCATGTCGAAAATATGGTGTAATATTACTTGCTAAAAAGGACAAAATTATCATTAATACAATGCATGAACTGACATTACGCTGCTTTTACTGCATTTGTTTATTTATGTGGTCATAAAAATTACATGAAATTTTCGACATGATTGTAGTGCATCCACTTTGATGTGATATCAAAATTATTTTTTTGCTGTGTAGTAGACAAAAGGAACACGATTGATAATATTTTACTGGAACATAACGTACATATTGGCCTTCTACAAGAGGTAAATACAGAATGTACTTCAATCGTTACGGAAAAATTTAGGTGGCATGTAAGAAAGCAACAGAGAATAAGCAGAGAGGATTGGCAGTTCTTATATGAAAGTCAGCTGAGATAGTAATTGGTAGCATCGAAAGGATAAGCAACAACGTATTGAAATTGAAAATTTCAATAGGAGTCGGAACTGCTCGTAGACAATGTGCCATTTTTAATGTGCATGCTCCTAATAAGGGTTTATCAAAATTCTTAACTGAATTGGGCGGCGCCCTGTTGAAATATGTACATCTGATTGAGGTTCTTGTCTGCGAAGATTTCAATTCTCAGTTAGGTTTAGTCGATGTGGGCGCGGATGAGAAGCACTTAATTGGAAAATGTGTGGGTCATGAAAAATCAAACGAAAATGGAATTCAACTTAAAGTTTTCATGCGTACGCACAAGTTGGTTGCAAGAAATACCATGTCTCATTCATCATTACTTCAAACATGGATTTGTAATGGAAAATCGTCGCAAATTGATCACGTTCTGAATACAAACTCCTCAAAAATTTTCGTTAAGAAATTGAGAGGACATTTAGTACAGGAATTTCAGAGCGATCACAAATTGATAACTTTTAAAATTCAAATTAGAGGAAACCCTGTATCAAAAGCTAACAAAGTGTTTACGAAACAAAGAGAGGATTCTACGAATACTTTAGGCGTTTGGGACGTAAAACTACTGCAAGATGGTAATCTGAGGAAAAAATACTAAGAGCAACTGACTAAGGTGTCTATTAGCGTTGAAGACCCGTCACTTTCAACTTCGAAAGCGTGGGAGCAATTCGTGGGAAAATTGAAAACAGCAGCGAAGGCGAGCGATGGCCAAATTGAAAAAGAGTATATTTTGGAAAAAAAGAGGCAACCCTTAAGCGAGCGTAAACTACGGAACTTCTTCGAAGCACAACGCAACTACAGAAGTCTTTGTGATGAAAAAGAGCGTAAGGAGGAATTTGAATTTTTTAACAACTTGAAGCAGTATAAGCCAGGAAAGAGAATTAGAAGAACTTTCAAATACGTTAAAAAATTCAGAAGAAAGAGGCCGCAACTGAGGGGATCCGACATCTCTCTTCAGCGTTTCTTGGAATCACCATCGATAAACCTACTTCCGGATCTGATTGGAAATCCAAGTCACGAAATAGTCACAGAGGATCCCCCGGATACGTAGATACAATCATCAAAGGCTGTAAGAATGGAAAAGCAGCTGGTGCGAACGGCATACAAAGCGAACTACTAAAGTATGCAGACGAAGGTACCTTGGAAGAATTTAGGAACCTGTTGAAAAGAGTGTGGGTAGAAAATAGCATCCCAGACAGTTGGAGACGAACTACAGTGATCCCGATCCCTAAAAGCAAAAAGGCGAAGCAAGCGAAAGATTTTCGAAAGATCGTTTTGGCTAGCGTAGGGTACAACATTTATGCGAGTTGGATTTTAGGGGCCCTGATACAAAACACATCACCTATAGGATCACACCAAGCAGGTTTCCTTAACGAGCGATCAACAATGGATCATATATTTACAGCTCGGCGTATTCTAGAGGAAAAGTGGAATGCAGGTGATGACCTGATAGTGATGGCTTTGGATATTGAGAAGGCTTTCGATAACATTAGTCTTTCTGCTCTGCCAGACGTATTGCTGACAAAAGGTGCCTCCGAAGGGATTGCAAATAGAGCGATTAATTGCATCAATGCAGAGGAGCAACAGGTGCTGTGGAATGGGCAAAAAACTGCGCCTCAAATGAGGTCTAGAGGAGTGAAAGAGGGTTGTCCACTCTCTCCCTACATATTTGATTTGATTATGGAAGATGTTCTTTTGACCGTTGAGGATGAAGTGGACGGAAGGTTAAAACTAAATCAGACGGGCAGGTTAATGTTCCCAATTATCTTTGTATATGCGGACGATATTTTGATTATCGCTAGGTCATTAGAGGAGTTAGAGAAATTGTTGCCAGTGCTAGAATACTATCTACGCGAGGTAAACCTTAAGGTTAATGAAACTAAATGTCAAGTCATGGTAAAGACGCCTACTGGAGAAGCACCAAAGGAGCTAAAAATTGGAGATCGCATTTTAAAAACAACATCATGCATACATTATTTGGGAGTTCCAATCACAGAACGCTTAAATAGGAAGCTGACGACAAGAAAACGATCTAGAGACGCTGTTGTTGCCTCGAAAGTCATCTTAGACTTTCTTAAGGAAAGAAAGCCATCAGAGAAGTTGGGTTCATTACCATATGAAACTGTAATAGCTCCGACGATGGTGTATGGCTCGCAAGCCACGGTTCTAGGAAATCTTTGAGAAGGTACCAAAAGCAAATCTACGGTCAAATTAAATCACTGTGTCAGATGGAGGATGACTTGTCTTCAAAAGATGGTCCCAGATCGATAACAAAGTGGATCCGGATTCTTCAGTTAAGGTATTGGGGACACATTATAAGAAGACCTGAGAATCATTAGCTCAAGCTGGCTGCGGAGTATAGATTACCACACAAAAAGAGAGGTAGACCTGCTTTTACTTGGTGGGATACGATTGTTCAGAGTATGTGGAGATTTGACAACATACCAGTTGAGGAATGGTACGAATTGGCAGACGACAAAGAAAAACTGGATACGAAACTCAAAGAAATATACAATTTGCCCGAATCAGAAACAGATGACGAATGAGGATACTCTCTATCTAACCACCAGCATATAAAACTCAACAGCATATTCACTATCTTTCGGAGAGTGCATCGCTAAGATTTTGGATCACAGCTCTTTCTGCATGATGGGTTTGACATTTTCGCTCCGCAGTGTTCGGACGGTCCCGGGTCGGGTCCGGATTAGCCTCCCGGGGTTTGGACTCGGTAAGTGGGTGGCGCTGGCTTGACGCAGGCCGTTGGAGGATTGTATGGGGGTTGCTGTGGGGTATCCGGACTTTGCCTTCTGGCCTTTTCCGTGTTGCATCGTTCAAAAGTTCTGTAACTGTTCTTGTAGAGAATTTTCTCAGCTCTAACTTTGCAGAATATAGGGATTGATAGTCTTGTAGTATGGGGCTGCTGTTTTGTGGGCGACACTGTGTTCTGTAGTGTGACATAGTAGCCATGATGTTGTGCTCTATTCTATGCTGGACAGTTGAATCATGGGGCGGTAGTTGCTTGGATCATTAATAGCTTTTGATGCTTACATTCTATCTAAAAGTGGTAATCGCGCACGGAATTCGTTTCCCTACGTTGTGATATTTTTAATAGATAAAAACAGACCGACTGTTGGACCATCCTGCCATGCCGGAGGCATACGAACTATATGTACATTTATTCGTTTGTTTTTACATGCGGCTGACAAATACTAACACAGTGACAATATACATGGACGAGTGGTGACATATATGGACAAGTAGAATTATTATTTTATGCTTAGGGTAAAGGCGGTAAATGTCGCTTGCACGAACAAGTGGTCTTACACAGAGTTGTGGCTGAGAGAGTTTGCTCCAGGCTCAGTTATCGTTTTTGAAGCGGAGCGATATGGTGAATTGATAGATGGATATGAGCAGAATTTTTGGTTTTCCCATAGTAATTTCCATGTGGACTTTGGACGGTTGGTGCCGTGTCTTTCTCTTACCCGATGGGTTCGGGTTTTGGGGGCTAGACGGGGCCCGATTTGGGGCCGTTTTAGCGCTGTGGAGTGGAAGTGTTGGATTTTGCATCAGTATAATGGGCACTAAGAGAGTAGGTATATCCCATTATTCAGGTTCGTCTGGCATACGTCAGTTATAGATTGGACTTCGTCTTGTGTATTGATGTTGCGTTAATCGGCGGAGCGGCCTTTGATGATTCGAGCAGACGTTTAATATTTTGTGGACAAAAGTCAAACGTTGGTTCCAGTCGTTAGGGCTGCTGGGAAGATTACCGAATTTACTTCTATTCATGTCAATGTCAATAGTAATGCTCGTCTGCCAAACAACAACCCTGTCAATGTCAATTAGTTATATAATAAGCTTATTAATAGAAATGAGTGTAAGTCGATTCTAAACTTTATCTAACCTTACCCAAAACTCACCTTTAAAATTCTATACTAGTAAGTTTGTAATGTGTTTTAAGTAGGTATGAAAAGCATAAATAAGAATAGTTAATAATAATTACCGGAAATTACAAATGATAAAAATTAGTTTCGATAGACTTTTGATAGGACGGCCTTTAATCATATGTTGGATTTTCATTTTGTTTTTTCAATAACAAGCCTCAAATTTAATGCACTAAAGTTACATGTCGTATTAGATCATTTTCTATAGGAACTTACTTATAAGCTTATTAATAGAAATGAGTGTAAATCGATTCTAAACTTTATCTAACCTTACCCAAAACTCATCATTAAAATATTATACTAGTTTTTAATGTGTTTTAAGTAGGTATCATAAGCATTAACAAGAATAGTTAATAATAAATAAATACCAGAAATTACAAATGATAAACTTTTGATAGGAGGGTTTATATGTTTATATGTTTATATATGTTTATATGTTGGATCTTCAATCTTTTCAATAACAAGCCTCAAATTTAATGCTCCAAAGTTAAATCTCGTATTAGATGATTTTCTATAGGAACTTACATATTAATATTAGCAAAATTTATGTTTAAGTATCACCTTCTTTTCTATGTGATTTTTTTTTTCTCTGCACATGATTACAATCCATCTCACATCACATAAAACCTTATTTAATATCAAATCCAACAGCATCGTTAAAATAAGATGATAAATAGCATTTTGAAATCATCACCATCATTCACTCTCACATTGACTCCACATAAACAAAACATCAATCATGGTTACACTGTATTTCAGTTTTTGCATACTTTTTAATTATGTTTATTATGATATTGATTAATGCTAATACTAATTTTATCTTTCGGAATTATTTTTATTATTTTTATGCAATATAACTAAATAATTTCTCCTCAATATCATCTACCGTTTAACACTACATCGACTAAATTGAATTTGAAATCGGTTGACCATTTTATTTTATTTTTACAGAACATTACAGTTTAATTAACACCCTTATTTTAGGACAGCGATCGAGGTCTCAACCCTTCAAGTTTATTTATCTACTTAGTTTTGTTGGTTTGAAAGTTACACTATTGTAAAAGTATGCAAATATTAGCAAATTTGTTGCAGTATAAGTTGTATCTTTCAGATTAATGCCAATCGCGATGGAACCTTGAAGACACCTCAGCGGGAGTTCTGCCATGCCATCTATCGTACATGTCATCTATCATCTTAAATCTGTTGACTTAATTGCTTACACTTGAAAAATGTTTTATTGTTGAAATTTGTAACTGATTATGATTTAAGTTGAAAAGACATAGAGGCTTTGTGCCTACGGGAGAAGAGGTAGTTAAATTATTTTCACTCACGCGGGTTTTCCTTTCTATCAATAAAAAAAATACAACACATCATAATTCCTTTCTATTATTCAGCTACGGGTGTGACAACGATGGTGAGTTCACCATGTTATATCTTCATTTTACTCCAGCAGACAGCAATTTCAAAATTTACAAAAAAAAAAAATCTACATATGCCAGCAACACTGACTGAGTGTATCGTATGGCTTAGAGTCAGTGTATAATGAGTCACGCCAAGAGAAAAACAGTTGAACTCGCATCACGGTTTTCGAAAGATTCCATTTTTTTTCACTTGGCAACAGAGGACTGCTTCATCAACTTCAAATGACTTCCAGCGAGCAAAAAAAATAGCGGCTGTTGTAAACCATTATATCAGTGATTTTGTCCAATCATCTCAATAAAAAATAGTAGAAATTCTCATTAATGATCGCTACCAAACGTATCCCATGACAATTTAATGATCACTGCGTGTTTATGATCATTTCTTCCATTTTATTTTATTTTTTATTGCAATACCTTTCGTGGACCTTTCATAGCATCGTAATGTTTGTTTACTTTGCACGATAGGTAGCCGGTTTGACAGTTCAATAGGTAGACTTGGCTTCACTCTTGGCGTGACTCATTATACACCGACTCTAGTATGGCTTACCTTTCCTACTAACATAATTCCTAAATTCCCGAGACATTTATGAGGGGTCGTAGAGTTCTCTGCATCTCTCTTAAGTAAGTGTTGGACTATCATACCTTTCCTATCCCTACCAGTTGTAAGGACGTGGCCAGGACAATCCTTAACTGTTGGAGCGGGATATTTCTTTATCTGGGAGATAGTATTTATTCCCTACTTACTATCTGCCCAGTTACAGATATCCGTCTTGCTTTAAATAGTTTTGAATTCGTACCACCTACGATATTGTGCAACTTGTTCGATGCTAATGCTAATGCTAATGCTAATGTGTCATGTTAATGAAAATGTATTCACTGTTACCAACCGAAAGAGAGTGATATATTTTCATAAACATTGTTTCGATTTTGAACAAAAAAAAGTGCTTTAAAATTATTGAAAGTGACGGCGGTTCTTTTCTACTTAACAGCGCAGCAGCGAGTTCAAGCGCTTGGGATTGTGAATGATGTCGCGGAAAGGGCCGTAAAACATGTATCCGACCTAAACAACTCGGTAACCAAGAATCCCGAACAACATGAATACCTACTACAGCAAGTTGTGGAGTACCACCGAAAAATGAAGCCGATGAAATATTGAAGTCTGAGCAGCAGCACATCGACTGATAAGGTTTGAATAAATTGTGTGCCAAAGCAAATACACTCTTGTGAAAAATCACGCTTGTTTCCAAATGACCCCCGTGAAACATAATTGTTGTACTATACCGGAAACCTGTGTAAAGTTTTATCAAAATCGAAGATTCTTTGCGCACGATATCGGCTTTCCTCCATGCTGAGTGAACCCCCACACAACGTGACTGCCTCGCGCAGACAGCAGCAGGCGGCAGCTGGCAGTGCTGCTAGAAAAAAAGAATAATGAGCAGTTCGTTTGGTTAGCAATCAGTAATGGCTAAATAACTTTTTCCACAATCGTCGGATCGTTTCGCGGTGTTGCAAGAAAAGTTTCCTTGTAAAATTTCCTAGGGAGTAGTTAGATTGTTTTATTTTTAGAGGACAATAGGTGACCTCACCAGATTTTTATTTGAAAAAATAAGTTTTCCCATAGAAAATCCAATGTAAAATTAAAACCGCTGGCGCTAAAATATAGTTCCACCGACCGACCTGAAATTTTACACAGTTATTCTAGGACCCCGGAGGCGCCCGAAAATCATACTGGAACGAGAATTAATTTTTTTCATATATCCGTGTCCCAGCCTAGTATATACGCTTGATACTCTTGTGATGTATCGTTTAATTAGACACTATAATACATTTATTAAACGAGAGAATTAACCTGAAAATGAAATCGGGTGAGCAGGGTTGTTTTTTAATAATTTTGTATCGTCTGCATAGAAAACGCGGCATCCTGATGGTATCAGAAAGGCGACGTCGTTTAAAAAGATCGAAAACAGTAGCGGTCCTAGGTTACTGCCTTGCGGAACTCCCGAGTTGTTTGAGAAAACATCCGATTCCGACTCACCAATCTTAACCCGTACATAGCGATTCACCAAGTAAGATCTGAACCAATCCACAGCCGTTGACGAGACGCCAAGTATCTCCAGCTTGGCAAGCAAGATATTATGGTCCACCGTGTCAAATGCAGCTTTTAGATCCATTTACGCAGCATCGACTTGCCATCCTGGATCCATGTATAGCAAAAGTTAGAAGTAAACTGCACCAGGTTTGTGGACACGGAGCGCTTCGGGTAAAAGCCGTGTTGTTCTGTATCGATATAATTTTTGCAACACGCGAACAAAGCATCATTTAAGATAATCTCGAACAGTTTTGAGCAGGCACACAGGGAGGTGATTCCACGATAATTTGCAACATTCCGTTTATCTCCTTTTTTGTTGACTGGGAACAGATAAGAAAGTTTCCAGTGGCAGGGGAACTCACATTGCTGTGCCGAAAGATTCAATATCCTCGCAAGTGGAAGGCAGAGATTGGCTACACAACGTTTTAGAACTGATGACGGAATGCCGTCAGGCCCGGCAGCGAACGAGAGCTTAAGTTTGCGTGTTGCGGATATCACCATGACTTCTGAAATGGACAGAATATACAAACTAAACACATCACGTGGCATCCCAACAGTAGCATCCAGCACTTGTGCCGGCGGAGCGGAGAAATCATGGAACACTTGCCTGAAATGACGAGCAAACAAGTCGCTTTTTTCTCTTTCTCTATTAGCCGAGGCATTCCCGTGAAACATGGAACAAGGCAACCCGGATTCCTTTGTCTACTACAGTTTGGAGTTGACAAACGACCAAAAACTTTTCGGATTCATGCGAAGGTTCGCTTCAGTGCGTCTCACGTGTCGATTATAGAGAAAACGATTTTAATTTCGATAACTATGACTCGCAAAATTGAACATCCGTTTGTAGTACGGCGAGCGAGAGTTACAATACTTTCGGAGGGTAGCAGAGCGTTGACGTTTTAGCACACGTTGGCGTGGGTTAGACCATGGAGGCTTTTGCGGGGGTCGTCGTGCTGGGACAATGCGGAAAATAGCATCTTCCAGCGCAGCACTGAAAAAATCCACAGCATCATTCACGTATAAATCACGTATAAATTGCCAATCAATTTCCACAAGCACATTGATCAATGCAACATAATTAGCTTGGCAAAAGTCCAAAGAGTAGCACTCAGATGAATCGGCATCTAGATCAATCAGTGGCTCGACCGGCAAGGAAACAGAAGTGCCCGGTAGTGCGGAATCATTTGCCAGGACAAGACCTAGCAAACGTCCATTTCAGTTCGGAAAAGTATTCGCTTGTGTGAACCCGTAAAAGTTAAAACCGTCCAAAAGAGCGCAGCAAGCAACCGGCATATGCGAACACAGTGGATCAATTAATGGTGTGCCACTGTCTGTAAAGCGCCACTGCCAACCAGCTTGATTGTAGTCGCCAAATACGAAAGCGCGAGAGCAGGTACTTAATTGAGAAGAAATCGAGCCTAACGATTTAACATGCTCATGGATGATCGGGCAGTCGTTTTTGCGGTCGGGGGGCAGGTAGACTGCGCCTACACTAATAGGGAATTCGTTTATTATCGGGGTTAACACCAGTTCCAACCCAGTGCGAAACCGAACTTTTTGTCAGTGTGAACCTCAACCTGAGCTAGGTTTTAAAAACAAACGAGCAAACTGACGTTTGTCAGAAAACAAGCAGACCCAATCTTGATACCCGATCCAGGTTGGAACTGAATAATAAACTAATTCGCTATAAGTTTGCTTTGTGGAAGTTCTACGACAATCAACAGCTGTTCCAGTTGACTGGAAACGGGTGACGTATTTACGTAGCTGGCTAGTCTCGTTGATACTGCAATCAGGACTCCGCCACTGTGCGATTGTTGACTGTTTAGGGGAGACCGATCAGTTCTGAAGACGGAATAGAGTGACTCGAAAAGTTGCGATGAGTAAATTTGGTCGTCCAGCCACGTTTCCGTCAGCATAATCAAATCATATTCGGCCTCTCCAACAGCCAGATTTATCCATGACGCAAGAGATTATCGAAATCCCAGAGCATCATCATTCCATGATTGCTCCGTCAATTTTCGCTGCAAAGTTTGACCAAGTTGATTCCACAAGATCATTCGACATAGATGGATCACTAATAGAGGCGTTCGCTGGTTTTGGTATTTTTAACGAGTTTCATAGCGCCTCTCGAGAGATCACTCTTTGCTCGACTGTTGAGCTGTTCAGTCCGTATTTTCGCTAGAGTTCTCGTTTCGGTTTTGTTTCGTTTTGTGCTGTCGCGTTGCGCCGTGGAAGTCTCACCACCTTCTCGCGTTCTGGCAAGTTTACTTGAACTTGCAAACACGAAACAAATGGTACGTAAACGTGCCAATGAGACAGCAGCGGACCCTTCATTGCTAGAGGAGAGCGGGTTCCCCTGCTTTTCACGCCGGTGAAGGATGTTGCCAAGCTGGGTGCCGAACTGGCAAAACACAAGTTGCTGCCTCGCTTCAGGCTTTGCAGCATTGGTACCAAAATCATGTGCTCCAGCCTGGAGGAGTACGAACAAATAGGATGTTTCCTGAAGGACAACAACGTGGAATTCTTCACACATGATCTGCCATCGAGCAGGCCACTGAAGTGGCTTGGGCTCAAGCCTGAGGCGGTGTACCCGATGAACCGGCGATCCAACCACAACAACAGCAACAACAGTTGTTCCTGGTGCACGTCACGAAGGGAACCACCAGTCTTGCGGCTCTGAGATCCAAAATTCGGAACCTGTTTCAGGTCATCATCAGTTCGGAGCATTACATCGTGATATTACGCAGTGTATGAACTGCCTCTTCTACGGCCATGTCACTAAAAACTGCCATATGAAGACAAACTGCGGCACGTCTTTGAGAGGAGGATGCCTGTGAGATGGCGGCGAGGAAGACGGTGAAGGCCATCATCATGCTGATCATCTCTGGTCCAAGTAGTAGCAAGAGGAGACTTCTGACCAGTGTGTCGTCGTCGATAGCGAGGTACGGAGGTCCAGCCTGGGTTTCCCCGCTAGAAACGAAGTAGAACCAGAGGAAACTTAGCAGTATGTACCAGCTCATGGCCATGCGAGCCGTGAGTGTGTATGCATTATCACCGGAATGATCCCTATCGGCATCACCCTGGCGAAGGACAGCGAGTGCTACAGACAGATAGAAGCCGGAAAAGTACGGAAAGTGGAGAGAGCGGAGTCGTTGGCTAAGAGGCAACATGAATTGGACTTAGCGGAAAGCGGTAGATGGACTCATCAGTTTATATCGAATCTTTCAATCTGGGTGAAAAGGAAGCAAGGAGAAGTCAACTTCCACCTGACGCAATTCCTGTCTGGCCATGGTTACTTAAGGAAGTACCTGAATCGGGTTGGACTTGCAACGTCACCTCTCTATTCGGAGTATGTCAACGTGGACGAAATTGTCCTCGATTTGAAGCAGTACCAAGGGAGATGCCAGCCCTCAGCGCAGAGAATATCGTCGAGGAAGTGTGTCGAAAGGAGGACCCCTGGGATGCCGTCAGCAGGGCAGTCGCTCAAATACTGTTGTAGTTGCAAAGCAAGTGGAAGCGAGCTAGTAAAACCAGCTAGGCGATTATAGAGTTGCAATAAAAGTGAGGTAGCCGCCAATTTTGGATTTATCATGCAACGTACAATACTTCTTCTTTTCTTCGGGAAGACTGATAAAATATCACAGCTTCTGAATTTGAACTGCTTTCCCTACGAAAAATGTTAAGAAGCTGATCAATGACGTTTTGAACTCCAGGTTAACATGTTTTTGGATGACAATTTCTATGCAAGTATTAAGTAGATATTTTAATCATCATCACTTGACATGGGCTGGTAATTACTTTTCTCGACTGGTATTAAACCCAGACCCACTGAGGAGAGAACGCAGTCATGCTAACCACTCAACCACGGGTGCCGTCATACCATAGAGGTAACTATAAGACTAGAAGATACCGAAGAAACGTGCTCAACTTTTTGGCCCAGCTCTGGTACTTTCTTCTGTCCCAAGCTAATCGATGCACCCCTCGAAACATAAGAAAATCCACGAACCCCTCATTTTATCTGTCAAACTTTCATAGCGAATCAAAACAAACATAGTGTAGTACTAGAATTTCGACTAGAATGGGGTACGTTAATCGATTTGCTTGGGACCAATAGCAACAATCAATACGAAACTAACGATTTTAAATTGGCTCACTACTTGACTAGCCTATTGGTCCCAAACAAACGATTAACGTAACATTCTAGTCGAAATTCTAGTACTACGCAATGTTTGTTTTGATTCGCTATGAAAGCTTGACAGGTAAAATGAGGGGTTATTGGTTTTTCCTATGTTTCGAGGGGTGAATCGATTAGCTTGGGACCGAAGAGAGTACCAGAGCTGAGCCAAAAAGTTGAGCACGTTACTTCAGAACCTTCTAGCCTTAGAGTTACGTCTATGTCAATAGGCTAGTCAAGCAGTGAGCCAATTTAAAACCGTTAGTTTCCACCGGTCATACTCTGTGGTTAAATATATACCTCTGTTCAGTTCCCGATTCAGTTCACATGTAAACTAAGATGTCAACATCAATTGACAATCAGAAGAAAGATATGAAACCCAATTATACCCAAGGATCAAGTACAAAGGTTGAGCAGCGCCGGTGGTGTAGTGGTAAGCATGGTTGCCTCTCACTCAAAAGGGCCTGGGTTCAATCCCTGTCGGCGCCGTCGGGATTTTCTGAGGCATAAAATCTCTTATCACGCCTACCTTCGGGAAGTAAAGTTGTTGGTCTCCGGTCCATGAGTTTGACGGGCTACCTGGCGTTGGTAGCATTGGTACTCAGTACAGAAACAAGATCGACGGAAAAAAATCTAGAAAAAATGAGCATAGTTTGAATAGCATTGACATTTACACAGTACTCTAGTGAGCAGCAAGTGATTTCCATTAAGATAAATCCATAAGGCGTAGTATTATTAAAAGCTGATAACATTTCAGAGCTATTAAAAATCGATAACAGACATTCCTCGTGCATTCTTGCTCGTTATTGCTATATAAACTATACGGTGCTAAATGTGTTCATCAGTTTTAAACCATCATTGAGGTTGAGGTTCTTTCTTTGAAAATGTTGCTGTTTTTACTACCGTTGTTGGTAGCATCGGCTACGGCTACCAGGGATTCACGATGCGTACAGTACAATGCAGGAGCTGAAGCGATGACTTTGTCACATAGAAGCGATTGCACCAAATTCTATATTTGTGACGTAGAAGGGAACGCCCTGGAGATGAAGTGTCCTTCTAAGACTTACTTCAGCCAAATTGAAGGAGTTTGTTCATTCGACACATCAGGTTGCACCGGAGGTGAAAACAATGTCATTGAGGAACCAGAGAACAACAATGAATCGCCTGTCATAATTGACAATGGTTTCAAAAATGAGCAGGAATTCCTCCAAATGGTAAGCTTTGTAATCATCGTCATAAATTTGGTTTTGTTTAAAATTATGCTCATTTTAGGCTTGTCTGAACCAACCATCGGGAAAAACTCTCCCATTATTCAATGATTGCTTTTCGTATGTTGTCTGCCTACAACAGAAACCTATCATTCTAACGTGTCCTGAAGGGTTGATGTATGATCATAGAAACAGCAAGTGTGAATTCAAGGAAACTGCTGATTGTAAAGTTTACAACATCCCAATGCCTATAAAACCAATTGAAGTTCCAGAGCAAAACAATATCTACTCAGTACCAGAATTGTTACCACTAGAAGAACTTCATAACACTTATCCTGTTTGGAATGCACCAAATGTACCGCAGTATAAACCAATCGTAATACTTCCAGAAGCACCGTTAGTCTCGATTCCTATGGAATCTGAGAAACCATTGGAGCCGTTCATGTCCATGCCTCAAATGCCAGTTAAACCAGAATTCCCTGGTCAGCTTCCACAGAACCCTATCTTTCCTATGCCGGTATTGCCAGTAGAGCCTCCAAAGGATACTGTTATGGGACAGGAATTTATGCCTTACGGTCCAGTAACCTACTCGGATCCCCGATGCTTGCAACGATTTGACCCTGATAATCCAATTTTGCTTCCACATTCACGAGACTGTACTAAGTACTACGTCTGTGTTGGAAATAACGCCATCGAAAAGCTATGCCCCACGGGTCAGCACTGGAGTGATGAGAACGGCTGGTGTGACTTCCCGACCAGGGCCAAATGTAATCGTTTCTAAGATATGTTTGAAGCTGATCTCAAACGATTCCAAATGATTATATATTTCAAATAAAAATGATACCTTCTTATTTTCGAATAACTATGAAATATGATTAGTACAGACAGAAGACCTTTTGCTTTTTTAAATTGATGGGAAGTTATTTGTTTGGTCATTAGTACAGGGATAAAGAAAACCTCGTTCATCCACATATCGGTGACAACTGCCATTCTCGTATAACAATTTGAGATTTATGATAGTTTTATTGCCAATGATTTGGACTTGAAGAATGCTTTTGTGGCGTCATATTGCAGTGGACTATAAATACAACTGCCAAACCAAAACCGTCTTCATTCAGCGTAGCAAAGTGATGCTGATTTCCCAAGTGGAATATGACCAAGCTATGATGATCCTCAATTAATCAAGCAGGAGCTGCCTTCATGCAGTCAGCGACCAATCAATTCGAAAATTCCATTAACTCTTTTGGCCCTGAAAAGGGCCACCCATTAACTCAATAGACTGGTGCACAGGGATTCCTAAATTACAGAATAATCTGTATTTCTGCAGATTTTCCAGAGCTTTCTAAACAAATAATCTATATACACAGATCACAGATTTTTAGGTTTAGCAAAGATTTTTTTGTTAAATTATGAGTTGAAGCTTTAAATTATAGTACAATAATTTGTAAAATTACTCAACTTTTATATTTGCTTCAGTAAAAGTTTCGTATAACCCACTATTATCTATCTATTTTATTTGCCTTGGCATGGGAGTATGAAAACTGTCAGAGATGCTTTGCTATGTTAATATTAATTTCATATATTTTGTCTGTTTTACATTTATCAGAAACATAGTGCAATCCTCCAACGATCGCTTCGAGTAGTGGGCTGATGCCAGATCCGGCCAGAACACCGCGTCTTCGCCCTTATGGTATTTCTTGATGAACGACGCAACTTTCGGCCGGCATTTCGTACTATAAATTTCCCCGTTCACGGCCAGTCCGGAGCGAAAGGAGAGCGGCTTTGACATCCCCTTCTCGAGATTGTCAGGCACAGCAGCACCTTCTTGGGGAACTTGGTGTGTGAAATGAACTTCACCTCGGAGCTCACTTCCTTCGTGGGGGAAGCAAAATACAAAGTGCCCTGCCAGTCGTTGCCATCCAGGGTGAGATAGGTCTCGTCGTCCATCATCACCGCCACGTCGCGATTCGCCGGGAAAAATGAGTTGACCATCTTATTCAGCCGCTGCCGCTGCGTCATTGCCTGCAGCTCCGAAACCAGTGGACGTGATTTCCGCTTCCTTACATGTATGTTCATGTTCACCAGGTACTTTTTCACTGTTGCACCGACTTCCCGGCCAAGCGCACGCAGTGATGTAGCCACTTTTCCCTCGGTCTTCCTCTTCAACATCCTTTGGAGCTTCTTGTCGCTCAGAGTCGTCGGCCGTCCGGAACCGGGCTTTCTTTCGATGCTCTAATTGTTGTCTAATAGTGCCAAGATATTGTAGATGCCGGGACGGGCATATCCGGCGTCCACAAAGTGCCGCACGATGTCTGTTTTCGACTCAGCGGGGTGCCATTCTTTGAACGCGCACACTTCTGAACGGAGTTGCTTCACTGTTTTTGCCATCATGGTTAGAGTTCGACTCATGGGTTACTATGATTGATTGCATGGGTAGTTTCGTCAGTGCGAGTGAAGGTAAACCCATGAAAAATCGACAATTTTTGTCCATTTTTTTTAAAATACAAACGTTATTTCATTTATTTCATAAATTATTAAAACAGATATCAACATAGATTTTTTGCAAAGAAAAACGAAGATAAAAAGATTTTTTTGAGCGAAAACTCAGATGTCAATTTAACATCCCTGCTTGTGGAACGAAGGAATTTCAGCTGGAGACAAAACCATATACACACTACACTTTCACATACACACACATACAATTCCACTTTACTCCATACTCGTTATCTATTCTTTTATTTTGCATTTCAAACTGGACTACTCAAAAGTGCGGAATCGCTAACAAAAGAGCACTGTTACGTTGAATCGTCTTGCGCACATTTACTTTATGAGCCAAGTCATAAGTGCGCCGAAGACACCTATTTAACTATTTAACGTAAAAGTGCATTTTTTTTAGTGATTTCGCACTTTTAGTCTCACTTATAATGTATGCAATGCGCGAGGGGGACGACTCTATCTACGATGCAGGAAAAATCGTGTTTTGCTGTGATTAGCTGCGAGCACGCTGGTTAGATAGAAAGAAGATTGATGGCAATTCTGAAGATTTCCTGCAAAAAAATGATATGCGATGCAAGTAGATGCTAGAAATGAAAGAAGATTTTTTGAAGATTGATTCGCTAGTATGAGATTTATTGAGCATCTAGAATTGAGATTTAGATGTGTCGCCCCCTCGTCAATGCGCAATGTTGTTGATTGCATCTGAAACTTGACTGCCTCAAAAATGTAAAAAAGTGTGATAGAAGCAGTCTTGTAAGCGGTCACGGTAGTCGACACATTTTCTGTGATAATCAACTGCCTTTGCTTCCGACACTTGCAAAACAAGATATCAAATAACAGTACCAAACTAAAATGTCATATGACAGGCTCTGTCATACGACATTTTCGCCGAAAACCGTCACGAATATATATGTATTTTAGTTTTTCTCATAATAAGAGCTGCTGATGTTGGGCTTGTGAGAATTCTGAAAATAGCAAGTAATGATGTCCTAGTAATAACATTTCTGATCAGCAAAGGTTTAATTTACACCAAATTGAGGAATTAGAACGAAATCACACATGTCATATGATAGTTATTTGATAATTTTCTTTTTACTCGAATATTGTTCTACCTTTTGTGTTGTGTAAGAGAGGACGCTAGAGCACGAGAGTACGAATACAAACAGACTGTCGCGCACGACAACGAAGCGAGTGTAGTAAAAAACGTCAACAGTTTCAACCCCTGGATAGAAGTACACGTTTTTTTTTAAATTATTTTGGTGTCTGTTGGTGGAAGAACTTGTTGTGAATAAGTGCACGAGGTACGAGTTTCAGTCTAATCGTCTTGATATTTTTTCAAGACGATTAGACTGAAACTCGTACTTTTACCACAATTTAGAGTACTGCGGTGCATTTGGTGCACAAAGTAGAAACGTACTTATTTTGTCCAATTTGGTGTGAAATGGGCAACACAAGTATTTTTTTTACAGCCGTTCTCGGCTAAACTTCTTCATTCCTACTCTACTTCTGAATGTTATGCTGCTATCGCTCGTTTTTGTGGTCGTCACGCAACTGATACTCGCGCGTTATTTCTAATAAAATTATGTTTTATTTCCCATTGATAATGATTTTACCTTGATCATTTATTTCAATTGATTTAGCCTTAAGGGCTCTTCGCCTTTGTTTAATTTGTTATTCTAATTTACGTGTTTACCTTTTTCAACAACCTATCTAACTACGAATAACTTAACCTAATGAAAGATCATATATGCTCTGATGATTTGATCTCATACAGGTGTCTCAGATCCTTGCGAGGATGTGTGTACTCCGCCTCTCCAATGCCTGAAGATCAGCTAGGCGTTGGATCTAAGGGACTGTTCAGGATCATCATAAAGATCTTGCTCTGAATCCTTTAGTGTTTAAGGTGATGGCGTTTAGCACAGCTCTCCCAGATTGGCGTTCCTTCCCAAATGCGGGAAGGATGATTTGCTCGTTTTTAAGGGAAAGGGTGTATTTCCTGTCGATAGGTGGATAGAGCGACCTAATCAAGATGTTACACTTCGTGGATGTTTTGTCTACATGGGAACAGAACAGTAACTAAATATCAAGGGTGAGACCAAGGTAGACAACTTCACTCGACCATTCAACGGAAGTTTTTTTTTTATTTTTTTTTCCTTTGGTTTGTTTTTTCCGTCGATCTTGTTTTCCGTGCTGAGCACCAATGCTACCGACGTGCCAGGAAGGCAGCTCCAACACCTGGACCCTACCTATCGACCCATCAACTCATGAACCGGGTACCAACGGCTTTATTTCCCATCCAAAGGAAGGCGTGATCAGAGACGGAAGTTTTATCAAGGTGGACTTTTATGTTACGAGGCGGGACACGTCGCCCCGTCCTGGAGTGCTGAAATAGTATGGACTGTGTTTTAGCTGCATTGATACTAATCTACATCATACAAACATTCAGGCCGGATTGGAGTTTTATCGTCAGAGTGTGGATCACTCGACCCTTATACTGCCGATATTTGCATAACAGTTCTATGTGACATTTTGGTGTTTTTGAGTTTTCTTCGAAAATGAGATACATTTAGCATCTTCCTTATAATAAAAAAGTACGGTTTGTTCCTGAAAACTGTGAAGATAAAATTCGCTCTTGTAGTTCTACGTTCTCAAACTTAAATAAGCTCATTTGGTGAATGTTTTAATCCAGTTTTAATCCAGTTTTAAGTAAAAATTCGCTATCTATAATAATAGTTTAATGATTTTCATTGAAATTTCAGTCTTATCACCTAATTCTTTTTGAAAATTTGATCCGAAAACAGTACAAACCAGTGTGGGGCCTCATAGCCTAGTCAGTAAAGGCACGGTATTACCTAGCCGGAGGCGGCGGGTTCGATTCCCGGTTCGGTCGAGGGAATCTTTCGGGTTGGAAATTTTCTCGACTTCCCTGGGCATAAGAGTATCATTGTGCTTGCCACACAATATACAAATTCATGCATTGGTATTGGCATCGAAAGCTCTCAATTAATAACTGTGGAAGTGCATTTAGAACACTAAGTTGAGAGCACGCAATAAGCTAATATGCGCTAAGCAATAAGCTTGAAATGCGAATAAGAAGAAGAAGAACAAACCAGTGTTTCCAATTTGAATTATTCATTTATTTGTATTCGAAGAATTCCATACACACTTTGTTCTTTCTACCGAGCTCGGCTGGGCAAATCTCGGCAAAAATGTTTTACTGAGCTCTCCGCAAACATTTCATTTGTTTGCTGAGATTCAGCTAAGCATTATCCGAGATTCAGCAATCAAATGTCACTTTTGCTGAGATCTCAGTGAAACTTATTTTTGCCGAGATTTGCACAGCCGAGCTCGGTAGAAAAAAACTAAGTATGTAGTTAGTACAGTTTCAAGCATCGACGAAAGCTATGCTGGAACTCCAGTCGACAAGCAGTTCCGATCAGGATTCCGGGAAGATTGTTCCAGAACTCTTTTTGATCATCAGGAACAACGGGAAGAATTGACTGGCCGTTTGTGATGAGTCATGGTACTTTCAATATTGAAGTTGTCGGAGAAGATGATCTTACACACTTAGATTTTTTCGCCGAGATGGGCACCACCGAGCAGCTCGGCATTTTATTTTGCTGAATCTCAGTGAAAAACTTGCCTAGATTCAGCTAATAAACGGGACTTTTGCCGAGATCTCAGCTAACAAACATATTTTTTGCTGAATTTCCAGCAAAATAAAATGCCGAGCTGCTCGGTGGTGCCCATATCTTCAAAAAAATCTAAGTATGTACGATGCTGATTTGAGATGATATTGCATGACAACAACATTCTCGTTTCATCTACTGAGCCTCTACAAATTCGTAGTTACCTTTGATGAAGACAACATTCCTGATATTGTCAATGTAAGGACGGGGTTTGCATTTATTGAGAGTGTACGTAGAAACTGTTGATTTCATGTCAAATGTCATGTCTGCTACTTCCAAATCCATAACTTCTGCATTCTTCTTCCCTCTTTGCACGACGTTTTTGAATTCAGGAAATGTTGATGTAGGCTGACCGTGGCGCATGGCTTTCTCGACTGCAGCGTGAAAGCTGTCAGCAGCCATAAAAGTATGACCACTTCGAAAAATTTCAGTGTCAGTTCCCTTTACATTAACCTCCTCGAAATTGATGAGAAGAATTAAGTGTAGGAAAAAAATTCTAGTTCTTATTCTGTGAGGCACAATCATCTAAAGGGTGATACGGTCAAAATTTGGTCAATATCAACTTGACGTATTTCTTTCAATTTTGCATTTAAAAAACCTGAACACCCCTCATTTTGAAGGTGTGTGTGTGTAGAATGTTGCTTCTATTTTGATTTTGGAATTCACTCTTCAGTTGTCAAAATCCCGTCCAAGCAAGAAGAGCAGCGTATCAAAATTTTGCTCGCGCATCGCGAAAATCCGAGCTACTCGCACGCAAAGTTGGCAAAATCGCTAAAAGTTGCCAAATCAACCGTTACAAATGTAATTAAAGTGTTTGGGGAACGTTTGTCGACAGCCAGGAAGTCTGGATCGGGGGGAAATCGAAAACCGGAAGCCGCTGAGCAGACAAAGAGAGTTGCCGGTAGTTTCAAGCGAAACCCTAACCTCTCTCTCCGAGATGCCGCAAATAAGCTGAGTGTATCGTCTACAACCGTGCATCGAGCCAAAAAACGAGCCGGACTATCGACTTACAAGAAGGTAGTGACTCCAAATCGCGATGATAAACAAAATACGACGGCCAAAGCGCGATCCCGGAGGCTGTACACGACGATGCTGACGAAGTTTGACTGCGTGGTAATGGACGACGAAACCTACGTCAAAGCCGACTACAAGCAGCTTCCGGGACAGGAGTTTTATACGGCAAAAGGAAGGGGAAAGGTAGCAGATATTTTCAAGCACATGAAACTGTCAAAGTTCGCAAAGAAATATCTGGTTTGGCAAGCCATCTGTACCTGTGGCTTGAAAAACCGCATTTTCATAGCTTCCGGGACTGTCAACCAAGAAATTTACGTGAAAGAGTGTTTGAATAAACGTCTGCTGCCTTTCCTGAAGAAACATGGTTGTTCCGTACTGTTTTGGCCGGATTTGGCATCTTGCCATTACGGTTAAAAGGCCATGGAGTGGTACGCCGCCAACAACGTGCAGGTGGTTCCCAAGGACAAGAACCCTCCCAACACGCCAGAGCTCCGCCCAATTGAGAAATACTGGGCTATTGTCAAGCGGAACCTAAAGAAGACCAAAAAACTGCTAAGGGCGAGCAGCAGTTCAAGGCAAACTGGCTTTCTGCGGCGAAGAAGGTGGACAAGGTGGCTGTACAAAATCTGATGGCAGGGGTCAAGCGTAAGGCCCGGCAATTCGGATTTGGAAAAGCGGAAGCCTAACTGAATATTTTTCCTGAATTTTATACTAATTGAACTTGAAAAAGAAATTTAATTTGATTTTTTAAATAAACGATTTCACCGATTTACACGCGTTTTCCCTTGACCAAATTTTGACCGTATCACCCTTTAGTCAGAAGGTAAATTTGTCCATATCCTCGTATCGAGTGATGACTTTGTGAAAGCAGCTTGTAATATCGCTCGAAGATCGCCCAGCTGTTTTCCCAAGTAACAATTTTGGTTTTATAAGGGTTCTGCAGACCATGATTTAGACTTGTAGCATACTTTAAAACCTCCATAAAACTTGCAATGTTACTTGGGTTCTCATCCCAGACACAAGCTGTCTCAGGGAACGCTACCGAATAAGCACCGACTGGTGCAAAGGTCTACGTTGAATGAAAACAATCGATTTAAAACCATCCAACCGTGGTAGTTGAATGACCTACAACAACACCATGCATATTTAGAGTTAAGCTGGGTTTAGACTAGGCAAGTCAAATGATCAACTCAGTTGAATTCAATTGGCTTGAAAATTTGAGCCTGGTTCAACTATTTTTTTTCAATTCAAGAGAATTGATTAAGTCAGTTGAATGGCATGGTTTACACGTTCAATTCACGTTCAAGTCAGTTGAATTCAACTGACTCGATCAGGTGACTTGCCCTGTCTAAACCCAGCTTTAGGGTTTTTGATCTACTTTCCGTCCTACTAAGCACAACCTGCACGTTACATCTATTTTCTGAACGAGTTTAAACAAAAACATTAATATTTCTGCCAAAGATGACTTCTAAACTTATTCACCTTTCCATACGTACCGTTGGATTTGATAAAGAGTGACAAATTGTTGAGATATTGTTTAAAATCTAATACTGCTGATTCTTAATTTGTTCTACGAGCTTCAATTCCGTCCTAACGCATTGAAACGCCATTAGATTTTCTTCGTCCAAGGGATAAACGTACACAGCAAAAAATAAATTTTAATATTACATCCAAGAGGATGCACACCAATCATGTCGAAAATATCATGTAATTTTTATGGCCACAAAAATAAACAAATGCACCAAAAGCAGCGTAATGTCAGTTCATGCACTGTATTAATGATAATTTTGTCCTTTTTGGCAAGTAATATTACACCATATTTTCAACACGATTGTAGTGCATCCACTTTGATGTGATAATAAAATTAATTTTTTGCTGTGTAGAAAAAGTGGATTCGCTAGGAGTGCTTCTTTTATTTTGAGAACCATGAGCGTAAATATTCATACAATGCGCTCTAACAGGATTTATGTTGTAGCGAATGAACTAACGCATCAGAACAAATCTATTATTGATTTGTGCACGATGAAATAATTGATATTATTGATCTTTTCTGAATCCTTTAAATTTGTCGAACCTCTTAACGGAATCTCTTAATGAAGAGCTTTGAGTGGGTTGGTTTATTTCCTTTAAATTCCGTTATAATTGCGTATCTTTTGACAGATACGCGTATTTCGTCTACTACTTGCAGACTTTATCAGTGCCAAGTATTCAACACCACTTTTCTGATTTATAGAACGGAAATGGGTGATTACGACGAAGTAGTGCTCTACCCTATATTATTTCTAGTAAACAATTGCCTTTTGAAGATCAACGGTCAGAATTACTTCTTTTGGACGAACTTGATCACCATCATTCCGGTACTCGGACCTTGATGGTGTGGCTAGTCGCATATGTTCAGCAAGTGAGTCACAGATAGAGCAACGAGTCGTAGAGCAACCTGATTCCGAGTGTCCTGTTTGTTTTTGATGATTTGCTGCAGAGACACAAGTTTCACATTCCTCTTGTCCTAATTTTACGAGTGATATGTGCATTTGTGACATAATTTTGCTGTAAAAAGAGTAGCTTACTTTTAGATCTGAAAATGCAGAATCTATGTAATGCTTATGCATGGCTATCTCGATGAAGTCAGATGGAAGGTTTAGACGGTTGTATGACAGAATATGATACAGCAAGGAAATGTTTCACAATAGGAGGTAAACACACTGAAAATTTTCTGTCAAATGTTGATGAGACATACCGCTTTCGAACGTAGGACTGGTTGCGAAAATTTTGTTGATCTGAATCATTTTCGCATAACAGTCCCATTGATTTTTTTAGTAAAAAACCATTATTTGTGGTTTTTAAGACAAATAATTGATTCTTGTTAACATTTGTGTATTTGTAATGAAAAGTTCAATAAAGGTTCACGCGCGATTAGCAATATGCTCATTTTTTATAGATGAAAAAAACGCCTTTTTGTCCGCTGCATGCTTTTTGACGTAGGACTGATGATGATGATAGGAGTGTCATCCGAAAACATTGACAAAATACCACCACCGGAAGACGGGAGACTGGGAGACGTGAAGATGTTGAAGAAGTTGGAACCGAGGATAGAACCAAAGAGGCTACCCTGGGGAGCTCCAGCAACAACGTTGAACGTATCAGAAGGTGTATTGTTCTAGAAGACCTGGACTGATCTTACCGACAGTAGTTTTAGATGATCTTAACAAGAAAGATCTTGAAGTTGTATCGTTGCAGTTTGTACACTAGGGCATCCATACCAGACATTGTTGCCTTCTCAACGTTCAACAATACCATGGTAGCAGTGATGCCACATATATAGATTTATCTGTAATCATAGAGGATGACGGGGTAAGACGGTCACCCGGGATAAGGCAACCACCCTTTTGATTATTGAAACAATCAACTCTTGAAACAAAAAAGTATAAGATTCTGTGCCCAGAGGCACGAACGTAAACATAACGCATTGGTCGGCTTTTTTGCTGTTTTATCTGGTATCCCTAAAAAAAGGTCCCGAATCATTAGGCACTAATGCTGTCAACGGGGTAATCTTGCTGTTACTAGGATTTGTAATCAAGACAAATTTGTTACTTTTATTAGATTTAATTATTCGATTATTGTCAGATAATTGTTTCAACAAGCTACAAACAAAACGGAATGGATATCAATAGTAAGGCCAGTAATTTCAAGGTTTGTCAGTGTAAGGCCATAAAAGTAACTTTAAGACGGTCCCGAAGGTCCCGAAAAATGGGTTTACTTTTTTGATTTGTGGCCATATTGCATGAATAAACAACATGCCAAAGGATAATTATTTTGCATATTTGTATGGACAACGCAGGCACAACTCATCCAATGCCTTAGATGCTACTTAATGTTTGGCTTTTTTAAAAAAAAAGAAGCAAAGGCATATCTATCTACAACTTTTATTATTTTCACGAATTTCAGAATAGGTATTTGCAGAATTATAATCCCTGCTATTTGCCGTCATTTGTTATTATAATCTCATAAATAGAAAAATTCGACTTGTAACCAGTGATGGATCGCTCTTTTGGGACTTTTTGGATACTTTTTAATCTAGAATACTTACGTTGAATCCAATTGAATTTTCAGTTAACGCATCTTAAAATAAATAGTTTAATGCTATTAATCTCCCTATCAAAATTCAAAATATCCGCATCGTAGAGCCAAACTCTCTTACTGAAGATACTATACACTCGAGAGCGCTATCAAGTGTACCTTCAACGAAAACACAGAGTGTGGCTCTACGGTGCGAATATTTTAAATTTTGATAGGGAGATTAATATCACTAAACTATCTTCTTTAAGATGGGTTAACTAAAAAATCAATTGGATTTAATGAAAGCATTCTATTTTAAAAAGTTAAGAATAAGTCCCAAAAGAGCGATCCATCCCTGCTTGTGACATTATTGCATGGAATCGGTGATTTCAGTACAAAACCCTGATTTTTTGACGTAGGACTACGTCTTTGATTTCTATATTGGGGTACACTTTGTGAAAACTGAAAATGGATCATGTAACAATTAAGAAAGATTTTGAACGTTATTAACTCAGCTGCCCCTGGTCCAATTTCAATAATTCTATCACCAATCGATCAGAAATATGGCTACGCACAATGCTTCCGAATGTTGATTTTCAACAAAAACTATTGAAAAACTGGTAAATTTCCAGCATTGTCCAAAAGCGTCGAATCCACCAATTACCTACATGCATATGAGGCTTCCCCAGCACAGTCCTCAGAGAGTAGTAAGTAGACGAAACAAGTCGAAGTGGCATTAGCCTCCGATCCTCGGGCGCGTGCGAATAGGGAGGATGGAATTGCGTAATATTTTGCACACTCATCGCCATACTCAGAACCACACGCTCCCAACGACCACACCACTGTGTGGTGGTGTTCGATCGTCGAAATTAGTAGCAGCAGTAGCAGTGCTTTCGGCGTGTGGCTTTGAAAATTGTTCTCCAGTAACAAAGAAAGGCTGCAGAGCCCACATAAGCAACCATCAAAGGAGGAAGAAGCTGCACCGCTATGCTATGGATCGGAATCAGTAGCTCTTCGTGATTCGCTGCGGGTTGGTCATCTATGTCAAGCGTGTCACCCTCGCTCCAAACGACATACAGCTCGACAGCCTCATCCGTGTTGAACACTCAGCTCAGAATTACTCAACCATCACTACAAAACGGTCCTTTTCAGGGCCACCAAAAATTTGTTGAAGTGTATTATTTGGACATTGGTCAAGGTCATCAGTTCCCGCAAGCAGCTAGCTATCAAGGCACAACCTGGTCTCTATAGAAGGTGTGGAATTGTAGGCCTGAATATATTGGTGCAATTAGTTTTTCCTCGGCTTTCATTCCGCACGATTCGTTTCTTTCGATAAATCAATCACCCTTGTATTGACGTCGACGAGATTGTTTCAATCGGCGCTTACATATGAAATTTAAAGTGGATTATAGAATTTTTTTAATGTTACCAAAATTTATGAATAGTTTGCCACTAAATGTTGAGATAATTTATTGATTATTGAATTATCACACTGTATACCATGAAAAAGCAGCCTATTTGTGAGTTTTTTCCTGTTTTCAAGTAAGGAGTTATCATTAAAACAAATCGCCAGCTGGTATTTCCCTGCGACTTTACAAATAAATAAAATCAAACAAAATCATCATACAGAACTTGCTAGGATTTGTTTTACTTTATATTTCACAAAATTGCTTTCGAGTGTTAAGACATCGTCTCCCGCAAAGTTTAAATTTTTCCAAGGGGCGCGCACTACCAGGTGTGATTGCGTGATATTTAAAATATATAGTAGTAATTTAAATACTTTGCGGACAGTAATCATTTGATTTTAAATACTTTTAAGGGTATTGAAAGTAATCAACATATATTAAACGATAATTAATGTAATGGCAAATAATTTAAATGTATTTAAAATAATTTCAGTATCAAAATTTGTTAGTATTTAAAGTATTTAATGACCTTTTAAAGTAATGAAAGCAGTAATGACAAGATTTTAAATATTTGGTCAACAGGCTGCGTAGTACTGAAAGACTAGTGCGTTCCCCTCGCATTTTTCCCTCTACCAACACATACATCAAGGCTAGGTAGATCTCCACAGAATCTATAGAATCCACGCAATTTCAAAAAATCAAAATGCACAGCATTACGAAAAGAGGTCAGGTTTCGACCAATAGCAGATAGATTTGAATTCTAAACAACAGGCTTGCAATTGCTCATTACAGCTAAAATGCTATTTTTCGTAATTATGAAACAATGAGATACAATATTTTTTTTTTTTTGTAAGATGGATGAAGAGGTGGTAAAGTTTGTGTATGACATAAAAAATTTGTTAATTTAGCTTTCAGAAGGTCACAACTAGCGATTAGCTGTAACGATGAGCAACACGATGAGCGATTACTCAACCATCACTACAAAACGGTCCTTTTCAGGACCACCATAAATTTGTCAAGACAAGAGTATTATTTGGACATTTGTCAAGGTCATCAGTTCCCGCAAGCAGCTAGCTATCAAGGCTCAACCTAGTCTCTATTGAAGGTGTGGAATTGTAGGCCCGAATGTATTGGTGAGATTAATCATCGTCCGACCATTTCCCAGAACACGCTAGTAGGAAGTGTTAAAATCCATATAGAATTTGATAGAAGTGGGAATAATTCGCTTTGGGTGTATATTCAGTCCCCAGAAATCCAATAAAATCAAATTTGTGAGAAAATTAGCTCTCACGAGTTCAATCTCTCGAAGTCCCTCCTTTTTTTTTGCATATTCTGCACAAACGATACTTTCCGCCCCGCCCCATGCATATAATTCGGAAGGAAATCCTGTGAGGGGTTAATTGAATACTCTTTAATACCAAAATGCACAAAACTTAAAAATTCATAAATAGTAAAAATTCAAAATACACCTTTTAAAGTCGGGTAGATGAATCGAAAATACTCAAGTTGACAGTCCCTTGGATTTTCTTTATCAACTTTCTCTTTGAAATAAATACTACAAATTTTATTCGCTTACAAATAAAAAACAGAAAGAGTTAAGATAATTGATGATTGATCAATTAAAAGAACTAAATGTTCACATTTGTTCCGTCCACTAGCGGTCCTATGTCAAGCTTCCGTTCGTGCCCCTAAACACAGACCCTTATACTTTTTAGTTAATTTGAAATCTGTACAATTATTGTTTAATTTCCTAATCCTTTCAGGTCTGTTATGAGCATTCCCACCTTGGTGGGATTGGTTTGTTTGAAATTGAAAAAATACTACTTATAACTATTACTAGTTGTACAACTAACCTACGACTACTACATACACCTAACCTACTATATACAAATTGCTTATCAAAGCATGTTCTGATATATTACATTTTAGTGCAAATTTAGTCTTAATTTCGTTAATTCTGGAATCTGTTTTGGAAATGCCTGCCTCTTTGTATAACAAAATGGTGAGTTGACAACCTGTAAGGAGTGGAATACCTAGCCCTGGTCCTCACAAGTTCCTACTTCACGAATCTCCGAGTCATATGATAACAAAAGACTATCAGCTGAAACTTAGACACAGCTGGGTATCTGCTAGTTCGCGCACCTTCACTTTCCGGTGATCGGTAGTGGAGTTGCGGCCACCACGGAACTCTCGAAACCAAAATTTGACGGTGTAATCTGACGGAGCATTAGCCCCATAATATTCATCCAACTTTTCTTTTGTTTCCTTCGCCGTTTTGCCTCTCAAAAATAATATTTTATGAGAGAACGAAAATCGTTTTCATCCATACTCAACATGATGCCAAACACGTCAACAACAATAAGCTGTCAAAACAAAACTAAAGACAGTATCACACTGAAATTTGGCATGTTTGCCTAAATATGAACGGACTACAAGGCACCATAACCTTGTTTGCTGTAGCGCGGCGGTCAAGGAGGTTACATTTCACCCCACCTAGTAGTGTTGTAAAATATGAAATTTAACTAATATTGTGGTTAATTAAATGCATTTAAAGTATTTTGCAATTTGTCTAATGGATAAGGTAGAGCGCTACATCGTCGTAATCACCCATTTCTTTTCTATCGATCAGAAAAGATCAATAATATCAATGATTTCGCCGTGCACAAATCAATAATAGGTTTGTTCCGATGCGTTAGTTCATTAGCTACAACATAAATCCTATTAGAGCGCTTTGTATGAATATTTACACTCATTGTTCTCAAAACAAAAGAAGCGCTGCTAGCGAATCCCCTTTTTCAACGTTTATCCGTAGGACGAAGAAAATCTAATGGTGTTTCAATGCGTTTGGACGGAATTGAAACTCGTAGAACGAATTTAGAATCAGGAAGCAGTAGGGTTAACTACCCCATTTCCGGCCTATTAAGCATAACCCGCACTTAGTCTTTCTTAATCTAGTTAAGTTTAGCACAAAATGGAATGTTATTATTACTGATGGCTTCCAGATTTGTTTTCCTTTCCTTACGTACCGTAAGATTTGAAAACAAGAAACTAATAGTTGAGATATTGTCAAAAGTCCAACACTGCTTCTTGACGCCAACTTCGGCCTACTGATTTTAAACTCGGCCTAACGCATTGAAACGCCAATGAATTCACTTCGGCCTATCGGATGAAGATAAAAATTGATTCGGTCGGAGCGCTTCTTTTGTTTTGGGGAATAATGGGTGCAAACCTTCATACCACGCGTTCTCACTGACTTCGTTCAGTAGCTTATTAACTAAAGTATCGTACCAAACGCATAATTGACTTGTTAGCTCTGAAATCATGGATTTATTTGAAGTGTTCTGCTCGATAGGCCCAAAATGGGCGATTAGGCCGAAGTAGTTCTCTACCCTATTAGATTTTAAACAATATCTCAACAATTTACGACTCTTTATGAAATCCAACGGTACGTATGGAAAGATGAATAAATTAAAAAGTAATTTCTGGCTGAAATATTCAATTTTTTGTTTAAACTCGTTCAGAAAAGAGATGTAAGGCACGGGTTTTGCTTAGTAGGACGGACATTCGATTGAAAACCCTATCATAAATTTTCTTCTCTAGGCACATCAACAATTCATGAGATGTTTCAATCTAAATAGAAAATAATGACAGTTAAGCTTGCAGCTACACTTGATCGCGCTGGTTTGACTAACTGAAATGCAATGTATTGGAAAACGCTGGGCTAGATTTAAGTAAGCGATAATTCCAATAGCCTGTTTATTGAATTTCACGTCGTAATTATTCTGGATGACTATTTTCTCAGTCGCTAAACGATACGTAAAACTCGCCATAATTTTCGGGAATCAATTGTGTGTGAACTGAAAACTAAGATTGATATTTCAGGAGTTATCGTGGCTCATTGGGACGGAAAACTTTTTCCTGATTTAACAGGTATTTAATATGATTAATTAACTTGATACCAATTTGTCACTTCTCACATGCATATCGCTGAACTAGTTGATCGCTTACCAGAATTGGTTTCATTCAATGGTGAGGCTCAACTTTTAGGTGTACCAAGATTCTCTTTTGGAACTGGTGAAAACTAGGCATCGTCCGTTCTACATTTATTGCGGGCATGGAATTTTAATGATCGTATTACTGCAATGGGTTTTGATACTACTGCAAGTAATACCGGAATCTTTAGATGAACTTGCATGAAGCTAGAGGAAAAACTCTTCTGATTGAAGGATTGCTCAGAACCTTATCTACGAGCATATAATTGCATGTGCAGATAAAAGTCAATTCAATTTCTCAGGAGCACATAGCCGAGCACGATGGATGGCAAAAGCTGTATATTGTTGGTAAATTTGGCTATTTCGCGAGCAATTATATTTAAGTGTCACTGAAAAAAGGGTATTTACTCGATGTGTCTTTTCATTTTACGTATCTATTGTATGTTTTGGTACACAGCTCCTTCCTTTTAGAGTCCACAAATGGTCTCCACGTAGGCTATACATGCACTCCCAACAAACAATTCAAAGTCACAAATAAGCATACACATTGAATATATTCTGTATAACAGTGTACAATGCTGAATAAAACAGGATGTCGAATTATGTGCTGAAAAAAGCTCATTAAAATCGATAGATGCACATTTATTCCACTGTTGGCTCTGATCTGATTAATTTACTTATTAAAAGCTGTAAAAGTGTTAAATTTCTTCTCAATTCCACGTCAGAAGTTTAATCTAATAACAAAACTGAATAAGTGTAATTTGTACATACATTGACACTTTAATTCGACTGTTTTCAATTGATTTGATATCATGCTTTATAAGACGTCTAATAAATGTTCTCCAGCTCCAATATTAGATTTCATTGCATTGCTTTACAATATTGCTGAATAAAGGTGAATACAGTCAGCATAATAGCTATTATACCACTATGCGCCCATGTTGTAATCACATTTGTAAATGTTTTATAAAAGACATATTAGATTCATTATTCGACAACACTGGTTCAGTCTAGCAAGAAGACGAAATCAGTAGAGTAGTAGTTACCGTTTCCGCTTTCCAAGTAGAAGGTCGTGAGTTCAATCCCAAGCTCAACCCTTTTTTGTGTTCTACGTCTGATTAATTTAAATAGTAATCACCGATCACATGACTCACGACAATGAATGCATTGGAATATAATCGAACATCATTTCTTTCGACTTTAAGAGGTGAAGAGGTAACATTGATCTCATTTAAAACAACGATGAATGAATTAATCATTCCCACAGGGCCTTGAAGGAGCTAGAGTTACGATCGGGAATGCTGATTGGTATTTTTTTTTCATCTGTTCGGGACTTAACACCACTGCCACCAGTAATTTGATCTATTGTAGTATATCCCGTGTCCTTAGTTTAGTGCATGTCGTATTACTCCATCACTATTGAGAAATGATGAAGTATTCGGTTTTGATACAGTTGTCATTCTTGCCTTCATCGCAAGGAATCGATTCTAACTGAAAGGTTCCGCTATTTATACCCTTCGGAGTTGGAACACCCTCCAAAGGCGCGCCCCTTTGTCAGTCAAAATTGGATTCCTTAACAACAAAAACAAACTTTGACACCGATAATGACCATGCATCAGAACCCTAGTCTTAACCACTTCAAACTAGGGAACAACGATTAGAAGATTAGGAATCACATAGGTGAAGACTAACTAACTCATTTTTTCCTTGTTTCAAGATCATCCTCGGTCCAGGCAACCCGAGGACTTATCACTATCAACAAGGCATAAAAAGTAACAAGGACTAAGATGTGTTCCTTTGATTACTGAAAAATCCTGTTCCCCTAGTTTGAAGAAGTCAGGACTAGGAATCGGTGGTAGATCTTACATCCCGTAACGTACCACGAAAAGGTGATCTACCCACGTTACGGGGCGTGATTGGTATTTACTTTCAAGCAAGCTTTTATTGGTTATTGAGTTGCCCATATGATTAATTCTAGGATAGATCAGATGACAAGGCAAGCGACTGGTGATCGGAAGGTACATGGTTCGAATCCCATGCAACGACATTTATATGTATAAGTATTTAATAAATTTTCTAATATCTGTGTGGTGCGAGCCACGTCAGAAATAAAATTATGAGTACAATCACATAAGAAAACACACCCTTCCCTGTCTCCGTCGCATTAAGCATACAGTCGGGTTAATTTTTCCCACGGTTAAATAATCGTTTGATAAATACATAATAATGTATAATTAAACGTTACTTCACATAAGAATCAAGCGTATACAGAGCATATCACTGTTTTACGGAAGCAGTTATGTCTAATAAACGCTGCATGATCAAAAATTTTATCGTATAAACCTCTGTTACAACTCGTATAAGTCGAATAAAAGCTTCTCGACATACCTTATACAACACTAAGTAGTTCAATGTTGTGGTCGAATAAATTCTCCAGACTTGTGTGAACAAAGCCTGAACAGAAGTTATTATTTGAAATAATACAAGTACTATTAAGCATACAGTTGAATAAAATGGCCAAGAAGTTTTTTCAATAGACGATTGTTTGTTGGGCTTCCACTTCTAATTTTCAATTACACACATCTCAATGCCCCATTTCACCTGAAATTGGTACTTCATGTATACTGCAGTACAGCAAACGTGGAGTAACAGTTTCATTTTGGTACGTATCGGCGACCGGTGTGAAGGTGACGGAGAAAATATCTATTATTCAGCAGCTTTGAAGTTTTCCAATCATTTGTGGTACCTGACGGAGCAAAACGTGGCGATGTCTTTATTTGACAATACAGTGCCTGAAAAAAACAAAAAAAAAAAACAATGATTCTATCTATGCAAAACAGAAAAGGCAGTAAAATTCGACAAAATAAAGTCAATTGAAACTTTTCGTTCGATAGAACTGCAAAACTGTTTTACGCAGTATCCATTTTTTGAAGTTACTGGGATTTCTACAAACTTCTTGAAAGAGGATCTAGAAACATGTGAGAATTTTGTGGACTACAAATATGGTAGAAAAATTACTTTTAATAAATGATTGTGCAGAACGTGCTTATGCAAAAATCTTGCGGCAAAATAACAAAAAAAATAAGACCAGCTTCAATATTTACTGCAAGTAGCTGCAAATCCTCGTCTCCAGTTCCCAAATCCAAACCGCAGAACATTTTCAAAGGTGAAGTAATGAAGTTGGGTTGTTAGTGGCATCCTTAAATAAAACAGCAAAAAAATCTATACGTATCTGTCATGGATACCAACATTTATTAAGTGGAATTAAATGGAAGATAACCTTTTTTGTTGTTTTATTTAAGCATTCCGCTAACAACCCAACTTCATTACTTCACTATGATGGCTACCACCTTTGGGATTTTCCTTATTAGAGAGTTGTATAGATTTTTCTCCTTTAGTTTACTTAAATCTTTGGTTTTTATTAGTTAGGTAGGTTCCGATTCAACACATTGTAGTTTCATTTTTATACCTGTGATCTTGACTTTTGATAAGTTCTTCAGTGGGAATGACACTGATGAAGACTGCACATTGTATTTTTTTTATCCATTTCGTTTATTTGGAAGGCTCAATCGCGTTAGCTTTACGGAGCCAATAATTCATTGTTCACTGTTTGTAACAAAATTCACTTAATTCTATGTCTAGTAGGAGTTGGGCCGATTACTCGCGGCTTACTCGAGGTTAGAGGGGTACATTGTTGAAGGATAGGATCAGGGGAGGAGCTTGGGTCTGCTGCACATTGTAGTCGAAATACGTATCTGTCATGGATACCAAAATTTATTAAGTGGAATTAAATGGAAGATAACCTTTTTTGCTGTTTTATTTTCAAAGGATTAATTTTATTTATTTGACAATATACTTTGCTTTCAAAGTATCTTATTTTGTATAATTGTTTAAGAAATTTGTAATAAATGTTGTGGAATGTGTAAATCGATCAATTGAGTTGGGTTTTGACAATTCGGCAATCTCCTTTTAATGTATTGCATGCATGTTTATAAGTCGATAATAAAATATATTGCAATAAGAATAACCGTAAACTATAATAATTTTGAACAACTATTATACCGATTTAACCTCCATGCTACATCTCCTTTTCCTTCAACAACCTCAACATTAGGTCCTAAGTAACATTCACAGATTATCTTCGTCGGCTTTCTCTTTGTATCCCCACGGCCATATCAAGACATTCTCAGCAATTTTCAGCTCACAGATCGATAAATTATGCTTTTATCTAGTATCTAGTACGACAAACACAACAAGAAACGATGGTGTGCTCAAGTTATTAAAGGAAGAGAATGTCGACGAAGAGAATCGATCAATGTTACTTAGAACCTAATGCAATATTCAGCTTAAACTGTCATCTACGAGTACTACTTTAAATTAGCACCTGGTCCCCTACCCCCCCCCCTTCTTCAGCATCTTAATACGCCACTTTGTGCAACATATAGTACCCCCCCTAATGCGTCAACCCTTTTCTGATCATACTGGATAATCAAAATGCATGAATGGATGAATTTCACATTACTGTGTCAGGCTCTTTCCTAGCATCAGTCAGACATCACTTCAAAGCATGCTAATAATACTTTGTCAGATCAACTCGGATCGTCTTGCAATCTTCGACAAAGTTGTTAGGCATAAAATTTCCTATGAGAATTTCAGACTTGATGGTGATTGCAAGTACACAACGCCACCTAGAGGCGGAAGTGTGAAGACATGGTGTTTCTCCATGGATTTAGCTGATTTTTCCCATACAAACTTCAACCCGCTAGAGAAATGGGTAAACATTAACCGATTTCACTCAAATTTTGACCAGAGCATCAGTTTGGCATAGGAAACTAGTGGCTTCTGGTATTCTGGTCGATTTTGCTGGTAATTATGTCGATACTTTATAATGTTTTTTATTACCGTGTTGATTTTACTGATATCCAGCACCGCGTAGCAACCGAACCGCTTATACAAGTAGCTGCTTTCGAGCACAATTATGACTGATGTGTTACCGAGGTTGCTTTCTCCCGATTGAATTCTAGTTCCGTGTTCATATCTTTTTGTGTTGACATTGTGTCAAGTTCTCGTGAAATTTTGACAAAGATAATGTTTTGAGTGAACTATCTATTTTGGCGAAATCACAAAATCTGTATAAAAACCAGTTGTGCACAAAGGAGAAGTTAGTATCGGTTTGGTTTATTCTTGATTCATAGCAGCAGCGGTATATGTCCGTTGTAGTGAAATTGAATATGAAATTATTATTTCTAGTGATTGCCCTTTGCGGCGTCACTATCAGAGCGCAGGCCCCTTGCACTACAACGACATGTCTGATTAATTGCCCTCTGGACCCACGGTGCCCACCGTACAATCCTATCAAGGCAGTACTGCTTCCACATACCATCTGTGCGAAATTCTTGAAATGTCACGACGGTCGTGCCTGTACATACGACTGCCCAGCTGGACTACACTTCAACAGCGTCAAGATGGCCTGCGATTGGCCTCAACATGCTTGCTGTGATCCATCTGTTCCCTGCATGCCTGACCCATGCGGTCCAGGAAGTGGTTGTGACGGATCACAACCACCACCGCCACCACCACCGCCACCACCACCACCACCACCACCACCACCACCACCACCACCAGGACCATGCCCACCAATAATCTGCCCTACCCCAACACCACCTTGCAGCGGAGGAGGAAACAACTGTGACAACTGTGATCCAAACCCACTATGTCCACTATTTAACCCACCGAAGCCATTACTTCTCCGCCACAACAATTGCTCCAAGTACTACAAGTGTGAAACCGGAAGAGCGTGTGAAATGATGTGCCCTCCAGGACTGCATTTCAATGTTGCTAAACAAGTGTGTGATTGGCCGTGGTTTGCATGCTGCGATCCGACTATGGAATGCAGACCAAACCCCTGTGATACCAACGAATGTCCACCATCCAATATGCCACCAACCTGTATCGCCGGATGGAACTGCTAGAATTATGGTTTATAATAATCTATCATCATAATAAACGCTTGCGTTTGGAAGTATTCAACTAACATCTTTTCTTTCTTTCGCTGTATTATAGAGACTTTCAGCCCTTAGCTGGTTCGTCTCTTTTCAACTAAAATTGCGACGATGATTTCCAAGTAGAGTTAGCTCCACATCGTCGCACTCCACTTCACCCGTAATTGGCCATTTCAAGGTGTAATCGAAGGCAACATATCAAAAAGACTGGCAACTTTGCCTGAATCTGAGCGACAAACACAGTAGCACTCCCAAGTAACAATTTCGGTTTTATAAGGGTTCTGTAGACCATGATTTAGACTTATAGCATGCTTTAAAACCTCCATAAAACTTGCAATGTTACTTGGGCTGTGCTCGAGTGAAGGTGGAAGCAACGCATAGATAAATGAGCAAATACAGAAACCTCTCTTCTTGGGATGGATACTTTGCTATCCAATTCATTCGGAGTATTTACCTTTGAGCGGCAGATGACGCGATTGTGCCTGTATCATACCGGTCGTTTGAGAAAATGGAAGAGTCTTCAAGATATGTTGTGTTCGGTGTTATGCAAATATTGTGACATACACCGTATTTTTACTCATAAGCATAGAATTTAATATTAATAATAAGTAATAAGTATTTTTATTTATTTGTGTACCGTTCATTTTAAAACCATAGCGGTTGTACAACCAGATTGAAGAGAGTATTGGCCCCATAGGACTCCATGTAACGGTGGTATATAACTTTTTCGTGGTGCACTACGTTGTAAAATCTACCACCGAACTGAACCCTAGTTCTGACTGCTTCAAACTAACATAACAGGATTTTTCAGTAACGAAAGGAACACAACTTAGTCCTTGTTACTTTTTATGTCTAGTTAAATAAGCCGTGTTGAGAAAATATTAAAAAATCTATTCTCAATCTCTCCCATGATCACGCATGATTTTCGTGGATAAATATCAACGGCATCGTGATCAGAGATTGTATGGCTCAGAAAAATCCCGACGGCGCCAACTGGGATTCAAACCAGGCCCTTTGGAGTGAAAGGCAGTCACGCTTACCACTACACCACCGGCACCGCTAATACATTAATTTGTCTCACATTTGTAAATCCCCCTTCCTCTAAGAGTGTGACGTATTTAATGGATCTCCTCCAAGCATCCGCTACTATTGTCATCAGAGTTAGAGCGCACTTCTTCCGACACTATGTATAACGTATAGAACGAGAGTAAAATAGATTTTTGCTAGTATGTTTATCCAGTTTTCAGCTGTATCGACGACAATATCAAGCTAAAAAAATCACCAGCTACGATTATTACCAAACTGGGGTAAGTATGAGTTTAAAGGTTTTTACTTTACACCCGAACGCAGCAATAACTTCGTGCCTGGCATGGGTGAAGCTGAACACGGTAATCCCAAAAATCTCTTTTATGACTATAAAGTAAGCATTTTTGAAAGAAAACGGGACTACCCATAAAATGACTAAAATTTTACACATTTATGAGAAATTCTAGAATAAAAATTAATAAAATTTATGCATTTATGAGTAACAGATACTCATAAAAGGTTTAAAAAATACACACATTTTAGGTGTAGTCCAGTTTTAGTCGAATATGCACACTTTATAGTCAAAATTGAGTCCTTTATTGTCATTTTTGCGTATTTTGCGGTTTCCGTGCACAGCTAAAAAAGCTCTTTCTAAAAAAAACGACGATCAACGGAATTGCGTCATTTTAGCGACTGCAATTTCGAATATGACATTTCGTAACGGTTGATCAGTTACGTTTTTACAATTAGGTGTTTCATGCTGCTTCTGATAGCACTCACAACTAGAGGGCGAGCACTAGGCGCTTCATACAAAGGTGACACACAAAGAAGAAGTGTTAGTTTATTGACGAAAATGAACAATGAGCATTTCGTATGGTAAGTTTTGCTACAAAAAATGCTCCTCGTGGTTATACAAAGAAAAAACAAGTTGTTGAATATTACATCCAAACAGCTGCACAGAGATCATTCCGCCGGTTGTGTAATATTAAGTTGTACGATGTACATCGATTTTGCGAACAAAATTACATCCATTGATGTAATATTGTATCTGCTTTTTGCTATTACATCATTATTTCATACATCAGCTTGAATTACGTTGATCGATATTACATTTGTTTTTGCTGTGTAGAAGTCTGCTTCGAGAAGCGTTGGAACGGTTGTGTGTTTTTGCTCCGCTGCGTGCTTTTATTTTTTTAGAGCTCGGACTATCTTTGTGCTGGCGTGTAGTTTTTTGGTGCTCGCATTGGAATAGTTTTTGTGTCCTGGGCGCGATAATTTGATTTAGAATTGTTTGTGCTGATGTTTTCCCCCTGTTGCTTATGGGGTGTTTAGCTGGTGTTTACATCTGTGCGGATTTACTCGCGCTAGTGTACTCGCCAACTAGCACGAATTGCAGTTGCTCCTGAAATTTCATGCTGGTACACGCAAATCAAAAATCTATTACAATGAATGTTAGTTCCGTTTCCTATCATCCTCTGTTCATGAAAATCACAACGAATGTTAGAAATTGACCATGCAGGCGATGTAATGGTTTTTTGTCTTTTTTTATTTCGTGTTCTACCTATACTTTCGACTATACCAGTAAGCTTGTAGAACGACGCACATTGTAGAACATTGTAGAACGACGCACACGCTTGCCTCGAATCTCTCCAGCAGAAAAAGCATACGATGTCGAGTATGCGAGAAAACGAGCGCTTCATGTTTGCTTTTAGGCTATCCATATTCAGAAGCATAGAGAGAGCAGTGGAGAAATCACAGGTCTGATAATCGCAAAGTTTGTGGTTCGAGTCCATTCGGCAATCTGTTTCCTATTTTTACGACATAACTAATTTACCTCACTAATACACTCTACATTTTTCGGTCTCCAATTTTCTTGCATTAGACCGCAGCTAGGTATATCGCATCTTCGGTTCATGCGGTGTCCACTAACATCCTCTGATGATGAATCCCACATAATTGTAAGCGAATCTTACATCCCCCCATCTTACAATTACAACGCCACCACAAGGTCCATCAAGACGATCAATTCTATAAATGAAATATGGTCAGGTTTAAGGAACGTTTCAGTTATAACTGCAACATGCACGTTCTGAACTCTCGAAAAGTTAAATAGCTCGTATTCATAATCTTTAAGAGATCGAGAATTCCAATTTAAAATATTTAATGATTTAAAATCGATTGCAGAACTTTAAAGTCATGACATTATTGTTCGCAAATTTTACTCCAGTTTGAATAGCATCAAACATGGAGTTAGATTTAGGCATATCAGAAATCATTTCAATTAATAATTTCTCAAAAAAATCCATTTTAGGAGCAGTAATGCTTCCTAAGTCAAAATTTTAAAAATTTCCGTTAGAAATACGTTGGTTAGTATTTTGATTTCTACCCATTTCAATAGGAGCATAGGTAGCTCCATTAACTCGCTGAACATTGTTAGCAGCGAGGGAAGTAGGTATAGATGAAGAATATGAAGCAGGGGTGATATTTGTACCTACGGGTACGAATGTAGAATTTGTTCCTCGCTAACCGCTGTTAACAGCAGAGGAATTTATACCTGGTCGTTAACGTGGAGCGTTTCCTACATGTAGCTTTGAACGAGATTGTAGGATCGCTTGATTTGTATTTGTGAATTTCACCACAATTTGAACATTTAATTTGTTTAGGATCTTCCTTCACAGGACAGTCGTCCTTTGCGTGAGAGGAATCTCCACAATTCATGCATTTAGCTGACATGTAGCAATTTTTTGTTCCGTGACACCATCCCCAGCACTTACGGCACTGGGTGAGGTTTTGGAAATTTCCTCCAGTCTTCCTGAAGTGTTCCCACTTCACTCGAATATTAAGCATAAGGCTAGCTTTTTCCAAGGCCTTAAGGTTGTTTCGTTCACTAGACTTGAAGTGAACTAAATAAAAATCATTATAAATCCCGTTGCGCGAATCGCCAGAACGGGATTTCATTTTCATTTTGATTACTTGGAGTGGCACAACTCCAAGTAATTTTGCCAGTTCATCTTTGATCTGATCCAAGGATTCACCACCGAGCAGTCCTTTCATGACAACCTTGAACACACGTTCAGTTTTGGTGTCGTAAGTAAAAAAATTGTGCTGCTTCTCAATAAGGGGCTGTCCATAAACTACGTAGACAGTTTAGGGGGGGGGGGGGGTTGACAATTATCCACGGCCCATACAATTTTTAATTTTTTTGTATGGACAATTGTCTACGCAGGGGGAGGGGGGGGGTCAAGAATCCCCAAAAACTGTCTACGTAGTTTATGAACAGGCCCTAAGATACTTGAGAAGACATTTAAATCCGTCCAAGGTTTCAGCCAATACACGGCATTCACCCCGACGTCCAATTTGTAGTGAAAACTTAAAGTTCAAAAGTTCCATGCGAAGAGCATGGAAATCGGAAGTGGTTATCACAATAGGGGGAATCTTTTCCTTCTTGGCATTAAGCCGGGAAAGTTTACTAGATTTTTTCCTGGATGATGGATCATTCTCATCATCCTTGAGCAAATCAAATTGATTGCTCAAATTAATTTCATCAGGAGGGGGATCAAGAGATTTCCCTTTTCTTTTGCGCCATGGCAGCAGTAAATTTTGTATCCAAATCGACTTCCAAGCAGATTACTATAAGAATCTGAAGGATCGAAGAGGAATTTTCCAAATCGATATCCAAGAAGGATTACCTCAGGTTGAGTCCAAACAAGGATCGAAGAGGAATAAGAGTCAAACAATGTAGAAAAATTTACAGGTATATTGAGCACTGAAAAGTGTTTAAATTTGTTGTAGTTTTAGGTAGTAGTAGCACTTCCTTCAACAAAAAGCAAATAGATCCGCACGGCAAGAGAGCACGATGCGGACTGATAACATCATTTGATTTTCTCTAGTGTATGTTTAACGTTTATATGACGAACATACCCAACAAACAATTCAAAGTCACAAATAAGCATACACATTGAATAAATGCTGTATAACAATGTACAATGCTGAATAAAACAGGATGTCGAATTATGTGCTGAAAAAAGCTCATTGAGATCGATAGATGTGCCTTTATTCCACCGTTTGCTCTGATATGATTAATTTACTTATTAAAAGCTTTATAAACGTTGACTCTCTTCCTGATTCAGAACCAGAAGTTTGATCTAATAACAATCTGAATAAGTGTAATTTGTACATACATTGTCGCTTTAATTCGACTGTTTTCAATTGAATTAATAAAATGCTTTATTAGACGTCCAATAAATGTTTTTTAGCCCCATTATTAGATTTCATTGCATTGCTAAACAATATAACTGAATAATTGTGAATACAGTCAGCAAAATAGCTCTTATACCACCATGTTTTAATTTCATGCTTTGTAAATGCTTTACAAACGGCGTATTCATTCATTATTCCACAACACTGCTTCAGGCTAACAACAAAACGAAATTGGTAGCATAGTGGTTACCGTTTCCACTCTCCAAGTAGAAGGTCACGAGTTCAATCCCAACCTCAACCCTTTTTTATTTATTTATTTTCAACGCCTTATTAATTTAAATCGTAATCATAGATTGTATCACTCACGACAACCAATTCATAGATCTATCGAAAAGAATAGCATCCTTTCCATCGAAATGAGAGAGAGAGAGAGAGAGGTAACGTTGGTCTCATGTTAAACAACTATGAATGAGTTAATCATTCTCACATCTCCTTGAACTAGCTAGAGTTACGGCTAGGACTGCTAATATGTATTCAGATTCAAGCTTTTATTGCTTATTTAGCTGCCCATATGATGTATTCTAGGATAGGTCAGATGGCAAGGCAAGCGGCTTTTGATCGGAAGGTCATGGTTCGAATCCCATCTAACGACATGTGTGTATGTATGTATGTATGTATATAATAAATTTTCTAGTATCTGGTGCGTGCTTCGACAGAAATAATGACACCAACAAATAATCACCAAACAAGAACAACCCTGCTCTGTCCCGTTCTTATTTTCGGAATAATTATCTCGTAGTTAAGTAATCGTTTAATAAATGTATAATATAGTGTCTAATTAAACATTATTTCACATGAGAATCAAGCGTCTACTACTACACCTTTATACCATCGCTGTTTAAGAAAGTAATGGTGTCTAATAAACGCTAAATAATTTAAAATTTGATCGAATAAGCTCTGTTATAACTTTCGTAGTCGAATAATAGCTTCTCGACATACCTTATTCAACACCAAATATTTCGATGTTGTGGTTGAATAAATTCTCCAGATTTGTGTGAACAAAGCCTGAACAGAAGTTATTATTAAAAATAGTACAACGATTATTAAGCATGAAGTGGAATAAAATCGTCAAGAAGTCGTTTCTTCAGTAGGCAATTGTTTGTTGGGTATGGCTTGGTATGTGGTACATCTTTACTACGATGGAAGTGATTCGTATATTTTTCCTTCCTTTCCAGCTTAGGTTCAAATAGCTAAATCTATTGATCTACACAGCAAAAAAATAATTGTGATATCACGTCAAAGTGGATGCACTACAATCATGTCGAAAATATGGTGTAATATTACTTGCTAAAAAGGTCAAAATTATCATTAATACAATGCATGAACTAACATTACGCTGCTTTTACTGCATTTGTTTATTTATGTGGTCATAAAAATTACATGAAATTTTCGACATGATTGTAGTGCATCCACTTTGATGTGATATCAAAATTATTTTTTTGCTGTGTAGACTGAATACTTTCAGCCTATCGATAGTGGAATAGCGTAGGATCCACATTGTAAAGATTCCCTATTTTCATCTTTTCTACAGGCTGGAGTTGTTGTTTGAACCATTTAGTTAATCAATTTAATTTATCTGTATAACAATTACACTGGAGTCGCTTTTTACGCGGGTGATACGTCCCGCGTAAAAAAAACCGCGTAAATTCCGGAATCCGCGTAAAAAAAACCGCGTAAATTCCGAAATCCGCGTAAAAAAAACCGCGTAAAAAAAGACCGTGTAAGAAAAAACCGCGTAAAAAGCGATATACCGCCAATTCTGAAATCCGCGTAAAAAAAACCAAAATCCGCGTAAAAAAAAAACCGCGTAAATTCCGGAATCCGCGTAAAAAAAAACCGCGTAAATTCCGAAATCCCCGTAAAAAAAACCGCGTAAAAAAAACCGTGTAAAAAAAACCGCGTAAAAAGCAACTCCAGTGTATTCACAAACATTCTTCCAGGTTAATTCAAGAATAGTTTGATGATGATAAATCTTCCTAATATTCACATTACAGTTACACACTAAAAAAATCTGAATTTTACTGGTGATGTAAACATCCATGCATGCAAAAATTCATGCATGTAAATTTCCTTTTCACGTAAACTAGCAGCTTGCAAGAAATGTTGCAAACAAAGGTGGAAAGTTGCATACAATATATGGAATATTGCATGACATGTCACATAAATATACACGATTTATAATGTAAATATGTATGATTTATGACGCTCCATTTATGTGCATCATAGTAACGGAAATTTACACTACTTTTTTTTAGCTGTGTATGACCCGATCCCCTCTCCGCGCATCAGACTGTTATTTTTCAGTAACTCCACATCATTGTGATTTCATATCTTCCTCCTCAGTGGCACCGGTGGTGTAGTGGTAAGCGTGATTACCTCTCACCCAGGAGGCCTGGGTTCAATCCCAGTCGGCGCCGCCGGGATGTTCTGAGGCATAACATCTCTGATCACGGCTTCCTTTGGAAGGGGAGTAAAGCCGTTGGTCCTCGGTTCATGAGTTGATGGGTGCCAGGTGTGGGAGCTGTGCCTCCCTGGCGTCGGTAGCATTGGTGCTCAGCACGGAAAGAAGATCGACGGAAAACAAACCAAAGAAAAAAAAAATCCTCCTTCAAGATGGTTGTTTAAGATATACACATACTTTGATAGCTAACAAAATGGGGTCGTGGCTGTATAATTATTCTCGTTTTTCAGCCTTCATTAAGACTGGATCTATTGATTTAAATTATTTAAGTTTTCTTCCAGCTCTTCGATAACGGAACATCATTAGATTCAAGCTTGCAAATGCTCATTACAGCTAAAATGCCATTTTTCGGTTTATGAAGCTATGAAATATTTTAATGTTAATTCTTATTAACAAGATGCAAGAAGAGAAGGAAAAATTTGAATGCGACACACAAAACCTGTAAACTCAGCTTTGGGAGGGTCACAATAGCGATTAGCTGTAACGATGAGCAACGCGATGAGCGAGCAATCAGCGATCCTAAAATCGCTGGTTGTGACCTTCTGAAAGCAAAATTGACAAAATTGTATATGTCATACCCAAACTTTACCACCTATTATTGCTTCTTACAAATAAAAATTATCATTATAGTGTCTGATAGGTTCATAATTTCATCCTGGTTTTGTCTGTTGATTTGATTTGTTTGAATTGGTTTTCAGCTCTTTGTTGTTGGCAGTCGCGGGCGCTCAATTTTGCTCATGCTCATGCTCTGAGTTTATTTTTAGCTATTCGATGATGGAACGTTTATTTAGGCTTCAGGCAAATCCAAGTATAATGCATGATAACACTGATTCATTTAAAACCATGGTCGCATCACTTACTAACAAAATCTCCTTTCGTGTGTCTTTTGTTGGGGTGCAGAGGTAAACACGGCCCACAAACAACAAAGGTCACTCTAATATTCATTCCCTACTCCCACCTGATTGCAAGGACGCGGCCGGCGCCGTTATTGATCTACAAAATATGGAGTCACTGAAACTTGTACAATAAGAATGGACGGTCACTCCCAGCTCGATTCAGTTGATTCATTGTACAATTTCACTGATTCTGAACAATCACCGAGCAGCAACCATTGATATGTGCAGTCAGTCTAAGCTTAGCTAAGCTTATCTAATCTAAGAAATGCTCCTCGTGGTTATACGCGAAATTCACATCAAGATTGATCACTTGCATAGGAAATCAATTTGGTAAGGAAGCTATTCTCGCTGGTATCTGGTTTCAACCAGTCAAATTTTTGCACGAAGTTCTCAAAAACCTTTTTTTTGTACTCATTCAGAAGTTCTAGTTATGAAACTAGAAAAAATCGATCGACAAATATCAAATTGGTGGACCCCTACAAGCAAATCTGGAGAACTTAGTCAGCTACTAACACTTCTTCTTCTTCTTATTCGCATTTCAAACTTATTGCTTAACGCATATTAGCTTATTGCGTGCTCTCAACTTAGTGTTCTAAATGCACTTCCACAGTTATTAATTGAGAGCTTTCGATGCCAATTACCAATGCATGAATTTGTATATTGTGTGGCAAGCACAATGATACTCTATGCCCAGGGAAGTCGAGAAAATTTCCAACCTGCAAGATTCCCTCGAACGGACCGGGAATCGAACCCGCCGCCTCCGGCTTGGTAATACCGTGCCTCTACTGACTAGGCTATGAGGCCCCCAGCTACTAACACACTATTTTTATTTCGCTGGAAACCAGCAAAACTTTGCTGGATTTTACCGAGCTGGAAATCCTGCAATCCCTCCAGCAAAATAATCTGACATAAAAATGACAGAACTTTACTGTAGAACCAGCAAAATTTGCTGGTTGTTCAGTAATACAGAAGAGGAATTTATTTTGCTGTTTGATCAGCAAAATTAGTAAAGTATTATTTTGAGAAACTATCAAAGTAATTGTAATTCAAACTTAATTTATTTCACACTTTAGCATCATAGCTGTATTTCAAATTATGTAGCGATAAATTCATGGAAATCGAAGAAATAGTATCAAAAACGATGAATGTAAACGCCGACCATTATCCACTTCTTCCTGCAAATAAATAAAAAGGAAGTCACATTATAGATGCACTGTTATAACGGATATTTGTATGCAAATTAACCTTTAATAATGATGGAAAATCACATTACAAAACAAAACACAAAACTAGTATCAAACAATCAAAATAAATCAACTTGCGATAAAGAATCCACTTACGAAATTGCAATCTATTTGACAGTTCCCGCATTTTACCGATCATCCAGCAAACAAACATGTTTGCTGGATTCACAGTAAATCTTAATTTTGCTGGACTCTGTTCAGCAATTCGTTTTGCTGGAAGGTTGATTCAAAATTTGGTGTGTATGGCTGTTTTTTTTTTTTTTTTTATAATTCGTTTATTTTTCCAGGCTCATTTGCTGTAGCTTTGCGGAGCCGATATTCATTGTTTAAATAACAAAATTACTTAAAACTAACGTTAGTAAAGCGGAGGCCGATTACTCGCGGCTATCTCGAGGTTAGGGGTAACAAATTGTAACAAATGGATGGCAGGGTAGGGATTGTGAACACAAGGTTTGGAGAGCAATGTGCTCTTGATCTCGAACTAGGCGACACTCTGATGAAAAAGACAAACATGGGGGTACACCGATGGGCAACTAACAACTTGGGAGAACACAAGATGACACTAACTACTAAATCCTGAAATCTATCCGTTTTAAAAACACATAAATTAAATTCAAATAGTCGAGGTCTCGGCTCGCCAAGACATCTCTAACGGGTATCGCGGGTTGTTTTCCTCGGGCCCTGAGGGATATGGATAACTCAGATCTGGCAACACGGTGTAAGGTACATGACCAAACAACGTGCTCGATATCGTGATAACCACTGCCACACGCACATAAATTGCTGCCTGAGAGCCCAATTCGATAGAAATGCGAGTCTAACGAGCAGTGATTGGACATAAGCCTTGATATAACGCGTATAAAGTCGCGGCTCATGTCCAACCCTTTGAACCATGGCTTGTTCGACACCTGAGGGAGAATAGAATGTAACCATCTTCCCAATTCACCATCATTCCATTTTTGTTGCCAACTGATGAGGACTTGCTGACGAGCAATGGAGAAAAATTCGTTGAAGGCGATTTGTCGCTCAAAAATATCGCCTTCCATAGCGCCCACCTTAGCCAATGAGTCCGCTTTCTCATTGCCCGGAATTGAGCAATGAGATGGGACCCAAGCTAAGGTGATAGTATAGGAGCAGTTAGATAAAGCACTCAGTTTAGATCGTATTTCAGGCAGGAAATACGAGGAGTGCTTCATCGGCCTCATTGAACGAATAGCCTCCAATGAGCTAAGACTATCCGTAAAAATAAAATAATGGTCAGACGGTAGTGAGGCGATTCGCTCTACTGCGTAAAATATAGCTGCGAGTTCCGCAACGTATACTGAGCATGGTTTCTGCAGTTTATAAGAGGCGCTATGAAATTGATTAAATACACCAAATCCAGTGGAAGCATTTATGGTTGACCCATCTGTGAAAAATCTTTTATCGTTACTTACATGGTGGTACTTGATTGCGAAAATTGAGGGAACAACCATCGACCGATGGTGATCTGGTATTCCATGGATTTCTTGCATCATGGTCAGATCAAAATTTACAGAGGAACTATAGAAGGCTTGAAAGCAATCACGATTGGAGATTAATGAAGAAGGACCAACCTCCAGCGTCATGTACTCATAGTACAAACTCATGAATCTTGTTTGAGGATTTCTGTCGAGTAGCTTCTCAAAATTTTCTATTACCAATGGGTTCATTACTTCACAACGGATAAGAAACCGGAAGGACAGTTCCGCGAAACGATCTGTCAGTGGGAGAACACCCGCGAGTACTTCGAGGCTCATCGTATGCGTCGAGTGCATACAGCCAAGCGCGATTCGGAGGCAACGGTATTGAACCCGTTGCAGCTTCAAGATATGTGTTTTTGCCGCGGATTGAAAGCAGAAGCTACCGTACTCTAGAACCGACAAGATGGTTGTTCGATACAACCTGATCAGATCTTCCGGGTGTGCTCCCCACCAAGTTCCAGTAATTGTACGAAGAAAATTAATTCTTTGCTGGCATTTTTGTTTCAGATACGCAATATGTTTTCCCCATGTGCATTTGGAATCGAACCAGACACCTAAATACTTAAAAGAAATACTTTGAGTGATTGTTTTACCCATTAGCTGAAGCTGTAACTGTGCAGGATGGTGCTTCCTAGAAAAAACAACCAACTCAGTTTTCTCCGGAGAGAATTCGATACCCAGCTTCAAAGCCCAAGTAGACAAGTTGTCTAAGGTATCTTGCAATGGTCCTTGCAGGTCCAGTGCACTTGGCCCTATAACAGACACAACGCCGTCATCTGCAAGCTGCCTTAGCGAGCAATTTTCATCAAGACAACCATCAATGTCTTTGACATAAAAATTATAAAGAAGGGGGCTTAAACATGAGCCCTGGGGGAGACCCATGTAACTAATTCGTGAAGTTGTCGAGTTTCCATGAGAAAAGCTCATATATTTCTCAGACAACAAGTGGCTCAAATAGTTGTTCATAATTGGTGAAAGCCCACTATCGTGGAGTTTATCCGAAAGGACATCGATACAAACAGAATCAAAAGCCCCCTTAATGTCCAAGAAAACTGAACCCATTTGCTGTTTTTGCGCATAGGCCAGTTGAATTTCAGTTGAAAGCAACGCAAGACAGTCGCTCGTTCCTTTGCCTCTCCGAAATCCAAATTGCGTATCTGAAAGTAAACCATTCGACTCGACCCATTTGTCTAGACGAAAAAGAATCATTTTCTCCAACAATTTCCGTATACAGGACAGCATCGCGATGGGACGGTACGAGTTATAATCCGACGCGGGTTTACCGGGTTTTCGAATGGCGATAACTCTTACTTGCCTCCAATCATCCGGAACAATGTTGTGCTCCAGAAATTGATTGAATAAGTTCAACAAGCGTCTCTTCGCGACGTCTGGGAGATTTTTGAGCAAGTTAAACTTGATTCTATCCATTCCTGGAGCTGAGTTGTTACATGAGAGGAGAGCAAGTGAGAATTCCACCATCGAAAACGGAGAATCTATTTCGTTATTACCCGACGGACGATCACGAACGTTGGTTTGAACCGGCACCGAATCCGGGCAAACTTTCCGCGCGAAGCTGAATATCCAACTGTCTGAGTACTCCTTGTCTTCGTTGACCGGTGATGACGCGTTTCGCATTCTCCTGCCGACATTCCAGAGTGTTCTCATGGAAGTCTCTCGCGACAAACCATCGACGAACCGACGCCAGTAACCGCGTTTCTTGGCTTTAATCAAGCCCTTGAAAGTTTTCTCGAGGTCGGTGTACCGCTCGAAATCCCCGACCTTACCGTGTTTGCGGAAGCGTTTAAACGCGGCGGACTTCTCGCTGTTCGCGTTGGTGCAATCCTTATCCCACCACGGAGTGAGAGGTCGTCTGCGAATGGAAACACCCGGAACGCGTTTCGTCTGTGCTTGAAGAGCGCAGTCAACGATAAGTCGCGATAAAAAGGAGTACTCATCCAGCGGAGGGAGTATCTCAACCGATTCAATACCACCGAGAACCGTGGCCGCAAATTTTTTCCAGTCGATGTTTTTCGTGAGGTCGTACGCGATGTCAACCGAGCGAGTGGAAGATGAACCATTGGTAATAGAAATTTTGATTGGCAAATGATCACTACCGTAGGGATCTTGGATTACTTTCCACGAGCAATCCAACGCTAGTGGACTCGAACAAAGTGAGAGGTCTAATCTGCTTACTCTTGCTGGAGGTTTGGCTACTCGTGTTGCTTCCCCGGTGTTCAGAATTGTCATTTTGAAGATGTCGCACATGTCGTATATCAAGGTTGAGCGGTTGTCGTCGTACAGTTCCCCCCAGCCTGTACCGTGAGAGTTAAAATCTCCTAAGATCAACCGAGGCTCAGATAAAACTGAGCAGATATCTGAGAGACCTTGGCGAGAAATCGCAGTTCTCGGAGGAAAATATACTGAGGCAATACTGAGGCTTTTACCTCGAATATTTACCTGACACGCGACAACTTCAATGCCTGTCACGGAAGGCAGATCGATTCTATAAAAGGAATGGAGCTTATTAATCCCTAGAAGCACCCCTCCATACGAATCTGCTCGATCAAGGCGAATAATGTTAAAATCGTGGAAAGGGAGATCGGTGTCTGAAGAAAGCCATGTTTCACAAAGAGCAAATGCGTCACAAAGTGAGTTGTGAACTAAAAATTTTAATGCGTCAAGTTTCGGTATAAGACTTCTGCAGTTCCACTGAAGAAGAGAGATCATATCTCCGACCTCATTCGGAAAATTATCCATCAAAAGATATGATCGATGCAAGGAAGGACCACCTAGAAGCTAGTTGCTTCAAAAGAGTTTTCACAAGTGGAAGCACTAAATTAATAATGTTCCTAGTTGAGTCAGAGACGTTGAATATATTGAAGATGCTCTCCACAATTCCAGAAAACGTGAACATGGCATCATGTTCTTGCTGGTTATTTAGCTGATTTTCTGGCTGAAAAACTGGGATATCTGGGGTTTTAGATGATCCCGGAAGTGGCGGAAAGTCTTTGTTAAAATTACAAACTTGAAATCCCGGTGGTGGGGGTTTTGCTACATTTCCGCTACCTCTTAAATTTGTCAAGGTAGGTTGAGAGTCCGTACGAGAGGCCTTACGAGGTTTTTGGGTGACGTTTGTTTTGGACCGCTTCCTCGTGTTGCCGTTAAAGACAAAAGGACTACTCTCACCAACCTCTGAGTCAGAGCCCTGATCATCATCTGGCAGGAGGTGGAATGTGTTGTTGCTTTTTGGAGTGGTTTGGGAAGATGAAGCGGTCGTTTTCAAAATTTCTGCTAGTGTATGGCTGTTGGGACGGTTGTGACAAGCTCTTATTGCATATCCATTTACGCTTCTATACTGTTGCTATTCTACTGTTTAGTTGTGTGTGTACTTCAAAGGCGCTTATTCAACCATTTTACGATCATCCACTGCTCAGCTTTATTTTGAAGCAGAGTTAAATATTGTCTACGTTTTTTGATGGAGGAATTTATTGATTTTATTTAGCTGAGAAATTAGTTATAAAGCACACCATCAAATTGTTACTCACTACACCACACCACCAGAACCTGAACTCGAACTCTAGACGACCGAATTATTGGCCAACCTCGTCATTACAACTTAGCTACGTCAACACATTGAACTGTCGTAAACAAATCTACATGGCCTTCTGCAACAAGATCGCTAAGTAGAAGCTTTATAATAGTGCACATGAATCACTTTTCTCGACTAGGTTGCTTCTGCCGATTGAATTCTAGTTCCGTGTTCATATCTTTTTGTTTTGACATTGTGTCAAGTTCTCGTGAAATTTTGACAAAGATAATGTTTTGAGTGAACTATCTATTTTGGCGAAATCACAAAATCTGTATAAAAACCAGTTGTGCACAAAGGAGAAGTTAGTATCGGTTTGGTTTATTCTTGATTCATAGCAGCAGCGGTATATGTCCGTTGTAGTGAAATTGAATATGAAATTATTATTTCTAGTGATTGCCCTTTGCGGCGTCACTATCAGAGCGCAGGCCCCTTGCACTACAACGACATGTCTGATTAATTGCCCTCTGGACCCACGGTGCCCACCGTACAATCCTATCAAGGCAGTACTGCTTCCACATACCATCTGTGCGAAATTCTTGAAATGTCACGACGGTCGTGCCTGTACATACGACTGCCCAGCTGGACTACACTTCAACAGCGTCAAGATGGCCTGCGATTGGCCTCAACATGCTTGCTGTGATCCATCTGTTCCCTGCATGCCTGACCCATGCGGTCCAGGAAGTGGTTGTGACGGATCACAACCACCACCGCCACCACCACCGCCACCACCACCACCACCACCACCACCACCACCACCACCACCAGGACCATGCCCACCAATAATCTGTCCTACCCCAACACCACCTTGCAGCGGAGGAGGAAACAACTGTGACAACTGTGATCCAAACCCACTATGTCCACTATTTAACCCACCGAAGCCATTACTTCTCCGCCACAACAATTGTTCCAAGTACTACAAGTGTGAAACCGGAAGAGCGTGTGAAATGATGTGCCCTCCAGGACTGCATTTCAATGTTGCTAAACAAGTGTGTGATTGGCCGTGGTTTGCATGCTGCGATCCGACTATGGAATGCAGACCAAACCCCTGTGATACCAACGAATGTCCACCATCCAATATGCCACCAACCTGTATCGCCGGATGGAACTGCTAGAATTATGGTTTATAATAATCTATCATCATAATAAACGCTTGCGTTTGGAAGTATTCAACTAACATCTTTTCTTTCTTTCGCTGTATTATAGAGACTTTCAGCCCTTAGCTGGTTCGTCTCTTTTCAACTAAAATTGCGACGATGATTTCCAAGTAGAGTTAGCTCCACATCGTCGCACTCCACTTCACCCGTAATTGGCCATTTCAAGGTGTAATCGAAGGCAACATATCAAAAAGACTGGCAACTTTGCCTGAATCTGAGCGACAAACACAGTAGCACTGTGCTCGAGTGAAGGTGGAAGCAACGCATAGATAAATGAGCAAATACAGAAACCTCTCTTCTTGGGATGGATACTTTGCTATCCAATTCATTCGGAGTATTTACCTTTGAGCGGCAGATGACGCGATTGTGCCTGTATCATACCGGTCGTTTGAGAAAATGGAAGAGTCTTCAAGATATGTTGTGTTCGGTGTTATGCAAATATTGTGACATACACCGTATTTTTACTCATAAGCATAGAATTTAATATTAATAATAAGTAATAAGTATTTTTATTTATTTGTGTACCGTTCATTTTAAAACCATAGCGGTTGTACAACCAGATTGAAGAGAGTATTGGCCCCATAGGACTCCATGTAACGGTGGTATATAACTTTTTCGTGGTGCACTACGTTGTAAAATCTACCACCGAACTGAACCCTAGTTCTGACTGCTTCAAACTAACATAACAGGATTTTTCAGTAACGAAAGGAACACAACTTAGTCCTTGTTACTTTTTATGTCTAGTTAAATAAGCCGTGTTGAGAAAATATTAAAAAATCTATTCTCAATCTCTCCCATGATCACGCATGATTTTCGTGGATAAATATCAACGGCATCGTGATCAGAGATTGTATGGCTCAGAAAAATCCCGACGGCGCCAACTGGGATTCAAACCAGGCCCTTTGGAGTGAAAGGCAGTCACGCTTACCACTACACCACCGGCACCGCTAATACATTAATTTGTCTCACATTTGTAAACCCCCCTTCCTCTAAGAGTGTGACGTATTTAATGGATCTCCTCCAAGCATCCGCTACTATTGTCATCAGAGTTAGAGCGCACTTCTTCCGACACTATGTATAACGTATAGAACGAGAGTAAAATAGATTTTTGCTAGTATGTTTATCCAGTTTTCAGCTGTATCGACGACAATATCAAGCTAAAAAAATCACCAGCTACGATTATTACCAAACTGGGGTAAGTATGAGTTTAAAGGTTTTTACTTTACACCCGAACGCAGCAATAACTTCGTGCCTGGCATGGGTGAAGCTGAACACGGTAATCCCAAAAATCTCTTTTATGACTATAAAGTAAGCATTTTTGAAAGAAAACGGGACTACCCATAAAATGACTAAAATTTTACACATTTATGAGAAATTCTAGAATAAAAATTAATAAAATTTATGCATTTATGAGTAACAGATACTCATAAAAGGTTTAAAAAATACACACATTTTAGGTGTAGTCCAGTTTTAGTCGAATATGCACACTTTATAGTCAAAATTGAGTCCTTTATTGTCATTTTTGCGTATTTTGCGGTTTCCGTGCACAGCTAAAAAAGCTCTTTCTAAAAAAACGACGATCAACGGAATTGCGTCATTTTAGCGACTGCAATTTCGAATATGACATTTCGTAACGGTTGATCAGTTACGTTTTTACAATTAGGTGTTTCATGCTGCTTCTGATAGCACTCACAACTAGAGGGCGAGCACTAGGCGCTTCATACAAAGGTGAAACACAAAGAAGAAGTGTTAGTTTGTTGACGAAAATGAACAATGAGCATTTCGTATGGTAAGTTTTGCTATAAAAAATGCTCTTCGTGGTTATACAAAGAAAAAAAAAGTTGTTGAATATTACATCCAAACAGCTGCACAGAGATCATTCCGCCGGTTGTGTAATATTACGTTGTACGATGTACATCGATTTTGCGAACAAAATTACATCCATTGATGTAATATTGTATCTGCTTTTTGCTATTACATCATTATTTCATACATCAGCTTGAATTACGTTGATCGATATTACATTTGTTTTTGCTGTGTAGGAAAAAAGTATCGTAGTTGGTAGTACCGCCATCTGTGGCGCGCATAGTCAATTCCCTTGCGTTTGACGTTTACACACTACCGCCATCTGTTCAGTATACTACCCACCACAGTGTACTCAACAGATGGCGGTAATGTTTTAGCGATGATCTTTTACGGTGAGAAATATTCAATGTGTTATGTCTGTTTGTCTGTGGTAAAACAATCCTTTGCGAAACATGTATGTAAACAAACTTTGATAGAGTCATGCGGGCTCGAGCACTCCTGGCTCAGAGCTTTTGGCGGGAATCAACTGAGAAAAAGCAAACCAGTTTTAAACTTCAGAAAATTTTCAAGCAGTTTCCCATTGGCTTGCAAAATAAAATTGGTCGACTCCGCAGTACCCAGGGTGTTTACATCTGTGCGGATTTACTCGCGCTAGTGTACTCGCCAACTAGCACGAATTGCAGTTGCTCCTGAAATTTCATGCTGGTACACGCAAACCAAAAATCTATTACAATGAATGTTAGTTCCGTTTCCTATCATCCTCTGTTTATGAAAATCACAACGAATGTTAGAAATTGACCATGCAGGCGATGTAATGGTTTTTTGTCTTTTTGACGTAGGACTACGTCTTTGATTTCTATATGGGGGTACACTTTGTGAAAACCGAAAATGGAACATGTAACAAATTAAGAAAGATTTTGAACGTTATTAACTCAGCTGCCCCTGGTCCAATTTCAATAATTTTATCACCAATCGATCAGAAATATGGCTACGCATCGATAACATTGCTTCCGAATGTTGATTCCCGACAAGAAACTATTGAAAAACTTGTAAATGTCCAGCATTGTTCAAAAGCGTCGAATTAACTAACAAATCCACCAATTACCTACATGCATATGTTGCTTCCCCAGCACAGTCGTCAGAGTGTAGTAAGTAGACGAAACAAGTCGAAGTGGCATTCGCCTCCGATCCTCGGGCGCGTACGAATAGGGAGGATGGTAATATTTTGCACACTCATCGCCATATTCAGAACCAAACGCAAAGTTCTTCAAGATAACCACCATCCGTGGTCTGGCTCGCCGTGGCGGTGTTCCTGGAAAATGAGGTCCGTGGTGCTGTCACCTACACTAAACACGCCATCAAGCTTACACAAGTAAAGAGTTGGAATAGAATTTATCTGTGCTTGTTTGTCCATATTCATACACAAGCCCCCAACGACCACACAAAATGCTCTCCAGAGTTGTAATCTTGTAACCAAACTTGGAAGCAGGGGTACAAGTGATTTTGATTGATTCTCTTAATCAACTTTCTCTTTGAAAAAGATTACTACAAATTTGGTACGCCTACAATTAAAAACCGGAAAGAGTTGAGATAATAGATAATTGATCAATTAAAAGAATAAAATGCTCTTCATATTTATTCCTTCCACTAGCGGTCCTACGTCAAGCTTCCGTTCGTGCCCCTAGGCACAGACCCTTCTAGTTTTTTTTATTTCGTGTTCTACCTATACTTTCGACTATACCAGTAAGCTTGTAGAACGACGCACATTGTAGAACATTGTAGAACGACGCACACGCTTGCCTCGAATCTCTCCAGCAGAAAAAGCATACGATGTCGAGTATGCGAGAAAACGAGCGCTTCATGTTTGCTTTTAGGCTATCCATATTCAGAAGCATAGAGAGAGCAGTGGAGAAATCACAGGTCTGATAATCGCAACGTTTGTGGTTCGAGTCCATTCGGCAATCTGTTTCCTATTTTTACGACATAACTAATTTACCTCACTAATACACTCTACATTTTTCGGTCTCCAATTTTCTTGCATTAGACCGCAGCTAGGTATATCGCATCTTCGGTTCATGCGGTGTCCACTAACATCCTCTGATGATGAATCCCACATAATTGTAAGCGAATCTTACAATTACAACGCCACCACAGGGTCCATCAAGACGATCAATTCTATAAATGAAATAATTTGCGTCCCTATTAACCTTATGGTCAGGTTTAAGGAACGTTTCAGTTATAACTGCAACATGCTCGTTCTGAACTCTCGAAAACTTAAATAGCTCGTATTCATAATCTTTAAGAGATCGAGCATTCCAATTTAAAATATTTAATGATTTAAAATCGATTGCAGAACTTTAAAGTCATGACATTATTGTTCGCAAATTTTACTCCAGTTTGAATAGCATCAAACATGGAGTTAGATTTAGGCATATCAGAAATCATTTCAATTAATAATTTCTCAAAAAAATCCATTTTAGGAGCAGTAATGCTTCCTAAGTCAAAATTTTAAAAATTTCCGTTAGAAATACGTTGGTTAGTATTTTGATTTCTACCCATTTCAATAGGAGCATAGGTAGCTCCATTAACTCGCTGAACATTGTTAGCAGCGAGGGAAGTAGGTATAGATGAAGAATATGAAGCAGGGGTGATATTTGTACCTACGGGTACGAATGTAGAATTTGTTCCTCGCTAACCGCTGTTAACAGCAGAGGAATTTATACCTGGTCGTTAACGTGGAGCGTTTCCTACATGTAGCTTTGAACGAGATTGTAGGATCGCTTGATTTGTATTTGTGAATTTCACCACAATTTGAACATTTAATTTGTTTAGGATCTTCCTTCACAGGACAGTCGTCCTTTGCGTGAGAGGAATCTCCACAATTCATGCATTTAGCTGACATGTAGCAATTTTTTGTTCCGTGACACCATCCCCAGCACTTACGGCACTGGGTGAGGTTTTGGAAATTTCCTCCAGTCTTCCTGAAGTGTTCCCACTTCACTCGAATATTAAGCATAAGGCTAGCTTTTTCCAAGGCCTTAAGGTTGTTTCGTTCACTAGACTTGAAGTGAACTAAATAAAAATCATTATAAATCCCGTTGCGCGAATCGCCAGAACGGGATTTCATTTTCATTTTGATTACTTGGAGTGGCACAACTCCAAGTAATTTTGCCAGTTCATCTTTGATCTGATCCAAGGATTCACCACCGAGCAGTCCTTTCATGACAACCTTGAACACACGTTCAGTTTTGGTGTCGTAAGTAAAAAAATTGTGCTGCTTCTCAATAAGGGGCTGTCCATAAACTACGTAGACAGTTTAGGGGGGGGGGGGGTTGACAATTATCCACGGCCCATACAATTTTTAATTTTTTTGTATGGACAATTGTCTACGCAGGGGGAGGGGGGGGGTCAAGAATCCCCAAAAACTGTCTACGTAGTTTATGAACAGGCCCTAAGATACTTGAGAAGACATTTAAATCCGTCCAAGGTTTCAGCCAATACACGGCATTCACCCCGACGTCCAATTTGTAGTGAAAACTTAAAGTTCAAAAGTTCCATGCGAAGAGCATGGAAATCGGAAGTGGTTATCACAATAGGGGGAATCTTTTCCTTCTTGGCATTAAGCCGGGAAAGTTTACTAGATTTTTTCCTGGATGATGGATCATTCTCATCATCCTTGAGCAAATCAAATTGATTGCTCAAATTAATTTCATCAGGAGGGGGATCAAGAGATTTCCCTTTTCTTTTGCGCCATGGCAGCAGTAAATTTTGTATCCAAATCGACTTCCAAGCAGATTACTATAAGAATCTGAAGGATCGAAGAGGAATTTTCCAAATCGATATCCAAGAAGGATTACCTCAGGTTGAGTCCAAACAAGGATCGAAGAGGAATAAGAGTCAAACAATGTAGAAAAATTTACAGGTATATTGAGCACTGAAAAGTGTTTAAATTTGTTGTAGTTTTAGGTAGTAGTAGCACTTCCTTCAACAAAAAGCAAATAGATCCGCACGGCAAGAGAGCACGATGCGGACTGATAACATCATTTGATTTTCTCTAGTGTATGTTTAACGTTTATATGACGAACATACCCAACAAACAATTCAAAGTCACAAATAAGCATACACATTGAATAAATGCTGTATAACAATGTACAATGCTGAATAAAACAGGATGTCGAATTATGTGCTGAAAAAAGCTCATTGAGATCGATAGATGTTCCTTTATTCCACCGTTTGCTCTGATATGATTAATTTACTTATTAAAAGCTTTATAAACGTTGACTCTCTTCCTGATTCAGAACCAGAAGTTTGATCTAATAACAATCTGAATAAGTGTAATTTGTACATACATTGTCGCTTTAATTCGACTGTTTTCAATTGAATTAATAAAATGCTTTATTAGACGTCCAATAAATGTTTTCTAGCCCCATTATTAGATTTCATTGCATTGCTAAACAATATAACTGAATAATTGTGAATACAGTCAGCAAAATAGCTCTTATACCACCATGTTTTAATTTCATGCTTTGTAAATGCTTTACAAACGGCGTATTCATTCATTATTCGACAACACTGCTTCAGGCTAACAACAAAACGAAATTGGTAGCATAGTGGTTACCGTTTCCACTCTCCAAGTAGAAGGTCACGAGTTCAATCCCAACCTCAACCCTTTTTTATTTATTTATTTTCAACGCCTTATTAATTTAAATCGTAATCATAGATTGTATCACTCACGACAACCAATTCATAGATCTATCGAAAAGAATAGCATCCTTTCCATCGAAATGAGAGAGAGAGAGAGAGGTAACGTTGGTCTCATGTTAAACAACTATGAATGAGTTAATCATTCTCACATCTCCTTGAACTAGCTAGAGTTACGGCTAGGACTGCTAATATGTATTCAGATTCAAGCTTTTATTGCTTATTTAGCTGCCCATATGATGTATTCTAGGATAGGTCAGATGGCAAGGCAAGCGGCTTTTGATCGGAAGGTCATGGTTCGAATCCCATCTAACGACATGTGTGTATGTATGTATGTATGTATATAATAAATTTTCTAGTATCTGGTGCGTGCTTCGACAGAAATAATGACACCAACAAATAATCACCAAACAAGAACAACCCTGCTCTGTCCCGTTCTTATTTTCGGAATAATTATCTCGTAGTTAAGTAATCGTTTAATAAATGTATAATATAGTGTCTAATTAAACATTATTTCACATGAGAATCAAGCGTCTACTACTACACCTTTATACCATCGCTGTTTAAGAAAGTAATGGTGTCTAATAAACGCTAAATAATTAAAAATTTGATCGAATAAGCTCTGTTATAACTTTCGTAGTCGAATAATAGCTTCTCGACATACCTTATTCAACACCAAATATTTCGATGTTGTGGTTGAATAAATTCTCCAGATTTGTGTGAACAAAGCCTGAACAGAAGTTATTATTAAAAATAGTACAACGATTATTAAGCATGAAGTGGAATAAAATCGTCAAGAAGTCGTTTCTTCAATAGGCAATTGTTTGTTGGGTATGGCTTGGTATGTGGTACATCTTTACTACGATGGAAGTGATTCGTATATTTTTCCTTCCTTTCCAGCTTAGGTTCAAATAGCTAAATCTATTGATCTAGACTGAATACTTTCAGCCTATCGATAGTGGAATAGCGTAGGATCCACATTGTAAAGATTCCCTATTTTCATCTTTTCTACAGGCTGGAGTTGTTGTTTGAACCATTTAGTTAATCAATTTAATTTATCTGTATAACAATTATTCACAAACATTCTTCCAGGTTAATTCAAGAACAGTTTGATGATGATAAATCTTCCTAATATTCACATTACAGTTATGACCCGATCCTGTCAGCCTCTCCACATAATTGTTATTTCATATCTTCCTCCTCAGCGGCGCCGGTGGTGTAGTGGTAAGCGTGATTACCTCTCACCCCAGGAGGCCTGGGTTCAATTTCAGTCGGCGCCGCCGGGATGTTCTGAGGCATAACATCTCTGATCACGCCTTCCTTTGGAAGGGGAGTAAAGCCGTTGGTCCTCGGTTCATGAGTTGATGGGTGCCAGGTGTGGGAGCTGTGCCTCCCTGGCGTCGGTAGCATTGGTGCTCAGCACGGAAAGAAGATCGACGGAAAACAAATCAAAGAAAAAAACATATCTTCCTCCTTCAAGATGGATGTTTAAGATATACACATACTTTGATAGCTGACAAAATGGGGTCGTGGCTGTATAATTATTCTCGTTTTTCAGCCTTCATTAAGACTGGATCTATTGATTTAAATTATTTAAGTTTTCTTCCAGCTCTTCGATAACGGAACATCATTAGATTCAAGCTTGCAAATGCTCATTACAGCTAAAATGCCATTTTTCGGTTTATGAAGCTATGAAATATTTTAATGTTAATTCTTATTTACAAGATGCAAGAAGAGAATGAAAAAATTGAATACGACACACAAAACCTGTAAACTTAGCTTTGGGAGGGTCACAATAGCGATTAGCTGTAACGATGAGCGAGCAATCAACGATCCTAAAATCACTGGTTGTGACCTTCTGAAAGCAAAATTGACAAAATTGTATATGTCATACCCAAACTTTACCACCTATTATTGCTTCTTACAAATAAAAATTATCATTATAGTGTCTGATAGGTTCATAATTTCATCCTGGTTTTGTCTGTTGATTTGATTTGTTTGAATTGGTTTTCAGCTCTTTGTTGTTGGCAGTCGCGGGCGCTCAATTTTGCTCATGCTCATGCTCTGAGTTTATTTTTAGCTATTCGATGATGGAACGTTTATTTAGGCTTCAGGCAAATCCAAGTATAATGCATGATAACACTGATTCATTTAAAACCATGGTCGCATCACTTACTAACAAAATCTCCTTTCGTGTGTCTTTTGTTGGGGTGCAGAGGTAAACACGGCCCACAAACAACAAAGGTCACTCTAATATTCATTCCCTACTCCCACCTGATTGCAAGGACGCGGCCGGCGCCGTTATTGATTTACAAAATATGGAGTCACTGAAACTTGTACAATAAGAATGGACGGTCACTCCCAGCTCGATTCAGTTGATTCATTGTACAATTTCACTGATTCTGAACAATCACGGAGTAGCAACCATTGATATGTGCAGTCAGTCTAAACTAAGCTAAGCTAATCTAAGAAATGCTCCTCGTGGTTATACACGAAATTCACATCAAGATTGATCACTTGCGTAGGAAATCAATTTGGTAAGGAAGCAATTCTCGCTGGTATCTGGTTTCAACCAGTCAAATTTTTGCACGAAGTTCTCAAAAACCTTTTTTTTGTACTCATTCAGAAGTTCTAGTTATGACACTAGAAAAATCGATCGACAAAGATCAAATTGGTGGACCCCTACAAGCAAATCTGGAGAACTTAGTCAGCTACTAACACACTATTTTTATTTCGCTGGAAACCAGCAAAACTTTGCTGGATTTTGCCGAGCTGGAAATCCAGCAATCCCTCCAGCAAAAAAATATTGCTGGATAACCAGCAAAATAATCTGACATAAAAATGACAGAACTTTACTGTAGAACCAGCAAAATTTGCTGGTTGTTCAGTAATACAGAAGAGGAATTTATTTTGCTGTTTGATCAGCAAAATTAGTAAAGTATTATTTTGAGAAAAAATCAAAGTAATTGTAATTCAAACTTAATTTATTTCACACTTTAGCATCATAGCTGTATTTCAAATTATGTAGCGATAAATTCAGCGAAATCGAAGAAATATTATCAAAAACGATGAATGTAAACGCCGACCATTATCCACTTCTTCCTGCAAATAAATAAAAAGGAAGTCACATTATAGATGCACTGTTATAACGGATATTTGTATACAAATTAACCTTTAATAATGATGGAAAATCACATTAAATAGCAAAACATTAAATAACAAAACTAGTATCAAACAATCAAAATAAATCAACTTGCGATAAAGAATCCACTTACGAAATTGCAATCTATTTGACAGTTCCCGCATTTTACCGATCATCCAGCAAACAAACATGTTTGCTGGATTCACAGTAAATCTTAATTTTGCTGGACTCTGTTAAGCAATTCGTTTTGCTGGAAGGTTGATTCAAAATTTGGTGTGTATGGCTGTTGGGACGGTTGTGACAAGCTCTTATTGCATATCCATTTACGCTTCTATACTGCTGCTATTCTACTGTTTAGTAGGGTGTTTCATTTTGAAAAAAGTGATGAATTTTTGATAGGCCACCCTCCAGTTCGATTCATAGCCCCAAAATATGAACCTGTGCAAAAAATGGTAAAGATTGATGAAGGTTTAGAGGTCGCGCCAATGATTTGGATTTTGTATGGAGATTTTGGTGAATTAGTATGGGAAATTATTGATTTTCGTTTACATTGCTCTAACTTTGGTTGTAGTTGTCCAAACGTTGAAAAATAAAAATATGTGGTTGTCATGACAATGATCAACAAGCCTGTTGTTGTTGCGATGAAATTGGCGTTGTTGCCTTGTACATATTCATCTGTCAATTTACCCTATTTTGCCATTTTTTCACATTTTTATAATTCTTGATACGCTGCAAAACTGAGCGTAGCAACTGTAGGCTTTTTGTTTATTGCCATAGCAATAACATACTAAATTTTTTCGACATTTGGACAAGTAGAAGCAAAGTTATAGCGATATAAGCGATTTTTTAAATTCTTCCATAGTAATTCCCATACAAATTTCAAATCATTGGCGCGACCTCTAAACCTTCATCAATCTTTACCAATTTTTGCACAGGTTCATATTTTGGGGCTATGAATCGAACTGGAGGGTGGCCCATCAGAAATTCATCACTTTTTTCAGAATGAAGCACCCTACTGTTTAGTTGTGTGTGTACTTCAAAGGCGCTTATTCAACCATTTTACGATCATCCACTACTCAGCTTTATTTTGAAGCAGAGTTAAATATTGTCTACGTTTTTTGATGGAGGAATTTATTGATTTTATTTAGCTGCGAAATTAGTTATACAGCACACCATCATATTGTTACCCACTACACCCCACACCAGAACCTGAACTCGAACTCTAGACGACCGAATTGGCCAACCTCGTCTGTACAACTTAGCTACGTCAACACTTTGAACTGACGTAAACAAATCTACATGGCCTTCTGCAGCAAGATTGCTAAGTAGAAGCTTTATAATAGTGCACATGAATCACTTTTCTCGACTAGGTTGCTTCTGCCGATTGAATTCTAGTTCCGTGTTCATATCTTTTTGTTTTGACATTGTGTCAAGTTCTCGTGAAATTTTGACAAAGATAATGTTTTGAGTGAACTATCTATTTTGGCGAAATCACAAAACCTGTATAAAAACCAGTGGTGCACAAAGGAGAAGTTAGTATCGGTTTGGTTTATTCTTGATTCATAGCAGTAGCGGTATATGTCCGTTGTAGTGAAATTGAATATGAAATTGTTGTGTCTAGTGATTGCCCTTTGCGGCGTCACTATCAGAGCGCAGGCCCCTTGCACTACAACGACATGTCTGATTAATTGCCCTCTGGACCCACGGTGCCCACCGTACAATCCTATCAAGGCAGTGCTTATTCCACATACCATCTGTGCGAAATTCTTGAAATGTCACAACGGTCGTGCCTGTACATACGACTGCCCAGCTGGACTACACTTCAACCGCGTCAAGATGGCCTGCGATTGGCCTCAACAGGCTTGCTGTGATCCATCTGTTCCCTGCATGCCTGACCCATGCGGTCCAGGAACTGGTTGTCCCGGACCACAACCACCACCGCCACCACCACCGCCACCACCACCGCCACCACCACCACCACCACCACCACCACCACCACCACCACCAGGACCATGCCCACCAATAATCTGTCCTACCCCAACACCACCTTGCAGCGGAGGAGGAAACAACTGTAACAACTGTGATCCAAACCCACTATGTCCACTATTTAACCCACCGAAGCCATTACTTCTCCGCCACAACAATTGTTCCAAGTACTACAAGTGTGAAACCGGAAGAGCGTGTGAAATGATGTGCCCTCCAGGACTGCATTTCAATGTTGCTAAACAAGTGTGTGATTGGCCGTGGTTTGCATGCTGCGATCCGACTATGGAATGCAGACCAAACCCCTGTGATACCAACGAATGTCCACCATCCAATATGCCACCAACCTGTATCGCCGGATGGAACTGCTAGAATTATGGTTCATAATAATCTATCATCATAATAAACGCTTGCGTTTGGAAGTATTCAACTAACATCTTTTCTTTCTTTCGCTGTATTATAGAGACTTTCAGCCCTTAGCTGGTTCGTCTCTTTTCAACTAAAATTGCGACGATGATTTCCAAGTAGAGTTAGCTCCACATCGTCGCACTCCACTTCACCCGTAATTGGCCATTTCAAGGTGTAATCGAAGGCAACATATCAAAAAGACTGGCAACTTTGCCTGAATCTGAGCGACTGACACAGTAGCACTGTGCTTGAGCGAAGGTGGAAGCAACGCATAGATAAATGAGCAAATACAGAAACCTCTCTTCTTGGGATGGATACTTTTAGCGAATTCGTTTATTATTCAGTTCCAACCAGGATCGGGTATCAAGATTGGGTCTGCTTGTTTTCTAGCAAACGTCAGTTTGATCGTTTGTTTTTAAAACCTGGCACGGGTCGAGGTTCGCACTGATAAAACGTTCGGGTTCGCACGGGTTGGAACTGGTTCCAACCCCGATAATAAACGAATTCGCTATTTGCTATCCAATTCATTCAGAGTATTTACCTTTGAGCGGCAGATGACGCGATTGTGCCTGTATCATACCGGTCGTTTGAGAAAATGGAAGAGTCTTCAAGATATGTTGTCTTCGGTGTTATGCAAATATTGTGACATACACCGTATTTTTACTCATAAGCATAGAATTTAATATGAATAGACTAACTGAACAGTATTTTTATTTATTTGTGTATCGTTCATTTTAAAACCATAGCGGTTGTACAACCAGATTGCAATGAGTATTGGCCCCATAAGACTCCATGTAACGGTGGTATATCACTTTTTCGTGGTGCACTACGTTGTAAAATCTACCACCGAACCGAACCCTAGTTCTGACTGCTTCAAACTAACATAACAGGATTTTTCAGTAACGAAAGGAACACAACTTAGTCCTTGTTACGTTTTATGTCTAGTTAAATAAGCAGTTTTGAGAATATATTAAAAAATCTATTCTCAATCTCTCCCATGATCACGCATGATTTTCGTGGATAAATATCAACGGCATCGTGATCAGAGATTGTATGGCCTAGAAAAATCCCGACGGCGCCAACTGGGATTCAACCCAGGCCCTTTGGAGTGAAAGGCAGTACGACTGAATCCACTTTAATAAAAGTTGACTAAAACCTAACTTAGATAATTTGAATAGCAAAAGAGGGATATCAACTCTATCAAACGCTTTACTGAAGTCAGTATATAGTGCCTCAACATAATGTCCCTTATCCATTGCGTTAATAGAAAATGTTACAAAATTCAACAGATTAGTAGTCGTTGAACGTCTTCTTATAAAACCATGCTGTTTGCCTGTAATTAAATGTTTAAATGTTTTTTTTTTTTATAGATTCAAAGAGTTAACGAATGCAGGGCAATATAGCAACCCCACGGTAATTTTTTGCGTCTGATTTTTTTTTTCTATTTTTGAAAATTGGAATCAAATACGATTCCTTCCAAAACAGGATTCGAGAGAAGAGTTGAACAGCCAAAACAATGGTTTTACTGTCTCCTGCGATACTGATTTCAAGAATATTGGTGGCAATCCATCTGATCCTGCACCCTTTGATGCATCCAATGTATTTAGATAATGTAAGATTTCGTTGAGGGTAACATTATTAACTACAATATCTCTCATTGGCTCAGGAAGGTATGAGAAATACTGGTAATCCCGGTCATCATGATTTGTGTAAATATCCTGAAAAAACTCAGCAAATTATTTACTGATGTCTCTAGTCATTTTTCCTGTTTTGTTGTCTAGGTCAATTTTCGAAGGATAATTATTTGACTTCTGTTTGTCTCTAACAAAGTTAAAAAATGATTTTGGGTCTGATTTAATGTTGTCTTCAACCTGAGTGTTTTTTATTTCACAGTTCAAATGATCGCATATGTTCAAATAAATTGCGAGGTTACTATTATTTTGTTATGAGCATTTTGTTTTCAGGCAGCAATATTCGTGTCTGGCATGGGTGAAGCCACAGAACAGAAGGGGAACTGCAACAAATCGGTGAATCAAAAATGGTTCGTTTTTCTGCTCAACATGCGATGTGTTGTGGTAGCGTTCCACACGGGCTTTCTATGTGCAGTCACACTATCATAGCATGCTGCCTATCTTAACTGCAGATAGAAGATGCCTTCTACCGCTAGGTGCGCTAGTGTTTACAAATGACAAATGGAGCCGCTTTCTGATCCGAAGTTCCACTGCTGCGGTAAAGCTGAAGAGCTACCTCTTTCTAAAAAAAAAACGACGTTCAACGGAATTGCGTCATTTTAGCGACAAGTAAACTCTAAGCTGCAATTTCGTAACGGTTGATCAACTATACCAGACAGTTACGTTTTTACAATTAGGTGATTCATGTTGCTTCTGAACGCACTCACAACTAGAGGGCGAGCACTAGGTGCTTATACAAAAGTGACACACAAAGAATAAATGTTAGTTTGTTGACGAAAATGAACTATGAGCATTTCGTATGGTAAGTTTTGCTATAAGAAATGCTCCTCGTGTTAATACGCGAAATTCACATCAAGATTGATCACTTGTGTAGGAAATCAATTTGTTAAGGAAACAATTCTCGCTGATATCTGGTTTCAACCAGTCAACTTTTTGCACGAAGTTCTCAAAAACCTTTTTTTTGTACTTATTCAGAAGTTCTAGTTATGAAAAACAGGGGCCTCATAGCCTAGTCAGTAAAGGCACCAGGTATTACCAAGCCGAAGGCGGCGGGTTCGATTCCCAGTCCGGTCGAGGGAATCTTTCGGGTTGGAAATTTTCTCGACTTCCCTGGGCATAGATTGTATACAAATTCATGCATTGGTATTGGCATCGAAAGCTCTCAATTAATAACTGTGGAAGTGCATTTAGAGCACTAAGTTGAGAGCACGCAACACCGCTAATACGCGCTAAGCAATAAGATTGAAATGCGAACAAGAAGAAGAAGAAGAAGTTATGAAAAATCGATCAACAAAGGTCAAAATTAATTTTATTTATTTAATTATTAATATAATTAAGTTAAAACATTACTTCTAGTTGACGTTATGCGAGGAATTAAAATATTGCTTTAATTTGGTTTTTGTCATTGTTAAAGTCAATGATCGCAGTGCTTTTATATGTATCCATCATTTGGTTCAAGGGTCCAAATTTGGCATAATTCGTACGATGACGATTTGTAGCAAATATATTTCTATTTCGTAAATGCCTAGATGGTGTATATAAATTTAAGGATGACAATAGTTCTATTGAATCAATTCGATGTGATGCGATATCGTTTACGAAAGAAATCATAGCAAATTCACGACGCTCTTTTAATGTTTGGATATTTATGAGCATTCACCGAGCTGTATAAGATGGCAGAGGAAATACAGTCCAACCTAACTTGCGGAGTGCATACAATAGAAACTGCTTTTGAACGGACTCCATTCTTTCTTCGTGTGTGATTGAAAAAGGAGACCAAACTATGCTGCAATATTCTAATATCAACCTTACATAAGCAATGTACAATGTTTTTATAGTATACGGATCGTGAAAGTTATAGCAGAAACGTTTTATGAAACCAAGCATGTTGTTAGCTCTGTTAATAATTTAATTTTTAATTTTTTTTTTTATTTATTTGTCGTCAATCAGTGTAGACCGTTTTAAAATTGTTGTCTTAAGTGCTAGTTTCACAATTTTGTCTTTGTTTATATTTTTATTGTGTTATAATGATCGGTGAAAGCAAGTTTTGAGTCCAAAATAACACCTGGATCCCTGACTCTATCACACTTTTCTACGATCTGGTTTCCTAAAGTGATTGTTATATCGGGTAGGATTTGTTTTCTACTAATGGTAATTGAGTTACATTTTTTATATTTAATTGTAGCAGGCTTTTTTGACACCAAGTATGGAATATCTGAATTTCCTCTTTGAATGTGATGATGTCTTTGACATCTTTTATTTCCAAAAAAAGTTTAATGTCGTCAGCATATATTAAAACTTTCAATTTCTTAATAATGAAAGATATGTCATTGACGAAGAAAATAAATAAAAGTGGTCCTAAATGGGAGCCTTGAGGAACTCCTGAAGTGACATCAACGGAATTTGATATCTTTCCTTTGTATTTTACTTTTTGATGGCGGTCAGTTTAATATGATTCAAGCCACTTGAGGAGTGCATAATGAATTCCCATTTTTTGAAGTTTAAAAAGAAGTATGGGTATGTCAATTCGATCAAACGCTTTGCTGAAATCTGTTGATGGACCCCTCGGTAACTAGCCCAACTAACAATTTTCACAATGTAAACGATTTGCTCATTTCCCTAGTAGCACGCTTGTCACAAATCAATTGTAGAAACTTATATACGACTTATTTCAGTCATAAACAAATTGCCGTAACTTATTGTGATGAAAGTGTGCTACTCGGGTTCATTTATACAGCATCAAGCTGTATTCAAATACTATACGATATGAGGTTACCTTTAAAGCGGCGCTGGTGGTGTAGTGGTAAGCGTGATTGCCTCGCACCCCAGCAGGCCTGGGTTCAATCCCAGTCGGCGCCGCCGGGATGTTCTGACGCATAACATCTCTGATCACGCCTTCCTTCGGAAGGGAAGTAAAGCCGTTGCACATTGGGGCAAATCAGTGATTTTCTCGGAAAAAAATAATAACTTTTGAAAGAAGCATCCAATCAGAATACTGTTCACACTATAGTTGTTTTTATTAGTTAAGCGCTTCTTCTGAATAACTTAAGGCTCAAAACACAGTCAATCAATTAGGATTCTTCTTGTTTTTGAAATATTCTTCAATCATCATCATTAGTATACACATACATTCACACACAAGCTATTCGAAAATTTAAAGCAAGTATTTCATGATTTTACATCGTATATTTTCTGAGTAAAACACTATCACTGCATTTACTTACTTGTGTTCTTCGTAGAATTTAACAATTTCACGTAATCGAATACACAAAATGAATAAAAACTGGAGGTCAAATCTCTTGGTGAACAAAATAAAACACCAAGAAAATCACTCTGACTCCACTTCTTTGCTAGGGAACGTAAAAGAATCATTGAACAAGCGTTGCCAGATGTATTACGTCTAGCAGTCAACATAAGTTTATTAAAACATGCAAATATTAAGTTTCAACCAATAACATAGATGAGTGGATGATTTTAATGGTGAATGAATATCAAACACTGAATAAATAAAACTAAAAGGACCTTTTTTGGAACATAAACGTTCCAATTGCAAAGGTTAAAAAAGATTGAATTAAACACAAAAAGGGAAGATGGCAGCATTGCATGTAGCCTTTTATTGGCTTTCCCGCTCAGGGGTGTAAACAAAATGCCGTACAGTGTTGTCTGGCAGTGTGAATGTTTTGTCCACGACATTATTATACGCTTGCATGTGTGACGCCACATTTGCTGTTGCATTGAAAAGTAAAAGAATAAAAGAGATGGTAGATTTTGCTCACCATACCAGTTGATATTTATGATTCATTGACTGTTTTGGCACGGCGACGCACACTACCAACGAATTTTACCAATACTTTTAGAAAGTGATGATTTAGGAATACAAGAAGAAGAAGCAAAAGCAAATCGAGTGATGGTTAGTTGCCTCTTAATTAGTTCGCAACTTGGTCGTAGAGATGGCGCGCGAATCTAACTTTTGAGTGAAGCATCCTAGACGTATGGTGTTTTCAACAAAAAAAAATTATCTATTAAAATAAAGGAAAGTTGCAGAAGACGTAAAACTTCCATAACCTTTAGTTTCAGAGATATAGAGTATATTAAATAATATGAAGCCAAAATTCTTATTTGTTAACTTTTTTATATATTTTCATATGTTTCCTCTGGTTTCTGCATTAATTCCAACGAACACAAACTAGGTTGCGAATTTTCATTGAACTATTTGTGGAATTTATAGTGATTTTAGTGAAATATTCTCGAAAAAGATGATATTTTGCCTGAATTTAAGGTAAGTGGGATTCTCGTAAGGGCAGCTAAGGGCAGCATGATATTCGATGATTTTTTTTATATTTCACTTTATATATACCGATAAAAACATCATTTACATTGCAATGAACTGTTTCACAAAATGGATAACATTATATAAATATTTGACATATCTCGATGAACATTTCAAATGGTCCTATCTGCTTTGATCGATTCTCTTCATCGACTTTCTCTTTCGTCAATAACTCAGCTGCAAAACCTTTCCCTGTTGTATTTGACGTTTTGGACGCTAGATAAGAACCTCCTTTATCAAACTATGTGGTAGAATTAGCGCGAAATCTGTTTGCATAGCAGTGGTTATGAAAAGAGAAAGTCGATGAAGAGAATCGATCAAAGCAGATAGGACCATTTGAAATGTTCATCGAGATATCACCATTTTTAAATGCTGTGCTGAATTGTGAGATTGTTTACTTATTATGAGCTGCCAGTGAACCAGGGGCCTGACTGGCGGCCATGTTTTTGATGCTATCATCTGCTTTTGTCTCTCTGCTTGCAACACGATTATCCGTCCCTTTCCACCATGTATACGTCAGCTCAATCAGCTGCATTGCTCAGGTAAAGTTGTATGTGTGACATCATCGTACAAGCTGTGTGCTGCCGTGCCAACGTGATCGTTTACAACGTACAATTCTCGATTACTTTGTAAACTTCGGTTTGGTGTAACTGGTAGCTCGTCCACGCATACTAAGACCACTATCATGTAGGAGAAAATTTCCCATATCTGATGGTAGTGTTAGTATGCGTGAGTGAGCTACCAGTTACGCCAAACCGACGATCAAATGGGTTGTTTACAAAAACTGATGCGTCTCTTCGAAAAAGTAATGGATAATTATTTATGTGAGTCAATGTTTCAGTAGTTGGTATCCATAAGCGTGAATTTTTTCTCCTCTCAGTTCAGTGATCGATTTCCGGTGTTGAGCAATAATCCACAAAGTTGCTATAATGGCTTCACCTTCAGGTAAATATAAATGTGATATTTATTCTATGCCATATGCTCAACATGCATTTCATTTAGTAATGTCTCAAAATTAATTTAAGTAAAGATAATAAATCACACAAGCACATCAAACTTTTTTCCAACCAGATAGTTGTAAAAAAAAACTTAATCATCAGTTTCGAATAAAAATAAACCTTAAAATTTCAACCCGATGCCCTATCGGCATCACCCTGGTGGAGGACAGCGAGTGCTACAGGCGGTGAGAAGCCGGAAGAGTACGGAAAGTTGTGAGAGTGGATTCATTGGCTCAGTGGCAACAGGAGTGGAACACGGCGGAGAACGGTAGATGGACACACAGGCTAATACCGATTATTTCGATCTGGGTGAACAGAAAACATGGAGAAGTCAACTTCTACCTAACGCAGTTCCTGTCTGGCCACGGCTGATTCAGAAAATACCTGCATCGGTTCGGACACTCTGTCCGGAGTGTGGTAACGTGGATGAATCACCGGGGCATGTTGTCTTCGACTGTCCAAGGTTCGAGGCAACGCGAAGGGAGATGCCCGTCCTTAACGTGGATAATATCGTCGTTGAAATGTGTCGAGAGGAGGGCACTTGGAATGCCGTCAACAGGGCAGTCACGCAGATTATGTCGGAGCTGCAGCGTAAATGGAGAAAAGAGCAGCGATCTAGCAACGCCAGCTTGCGCTGAGAGTATGAGAAGTGCAGCTACCCCCCGAAGTAGTCGCTTCACAGTGGTCCCGGGGGGGATCCAGGCAGAAGAGAGAGTAAGGAATGGGTATTAGTGGAGCTGCACTAGGCAAGCAGTGCCACACCGTGCCAACTTCACTACAGGCCAGGCTTCTTGAACCTTTCCTAAACGTTGCAAAAAAAAAGAACACACACACACAGTGCGAAGTGAAAGCCGAAGCCGGGAGTAGACTGAATCCACCGCGGGGGGTTAGCCGAGTAGAACGCGACTACGCTGGGAGCTAAATGGCTCACAAATTCGAGAGACGATCATCGAAGTGGAAGCGCCAGTTAGCTGAGGTAAAGTGAGGTGCGTAATGTACAGCCCCCTCCGAAGTAATACCATAGAGGTAACTCTAAGACTGGAAGGTCCCGAAGAAAAGTGCTCAACTTTTTGGCTCAGCTCTGGTACTATCTTCGGTCCCAAGCTAATCGATGCACCCATCGAAACATGGGAAAATCCACGAACCCCTCATTTTATCTGTCAAACTTTTATAGCTAATCAAAACAAACATAGTGTAGTACTAGAATTTCAACTAGAATGGGGTACATTAAATTATTTGCTTGGGACCAATAGGCTAGTCCCCGAGTAGCACATTTCAGTCGCAAAAAGTTGCAACAACTTGTTTATGAGTGAAATAAGTCGAATAGAAGTTTCCACAACCACACCGTTCAAAAAATTCATGTAAATTTCTGCGAGATATAGCGCACATAAAATTAATGCTAGATTTGGCATACATTTACGCGATATTTCGTGTAAATTTAAGCGCAATATCGCATAAATTAGCAATATTGTATGCAAGCTTGTAAACGATTCCGTTGTTTATGCCATGTATAGCTCACAATTAAACGAAAGGAGATTTTACGCGATAGTTAAAATTCAGATTTTTTTTCTGTGCAGTTTGCAACAAGCGTGCTACTAGGGTCAAGTAGTGAGCCAATTTCAAATCGATAGTTTCGTATTGCTTGTTGCTAATAAGATAAGTGGTTCCAGAGGAAAAGGGCAAGGCGTCCAAGGAGCTTTTAGTGCGGTAAAAATCCCACACACCATGTCACCGCGACCGTGCACCCGGTCTTCAAGCGGTGACATGATAGCCTTTTTGAAGGTTCCCCTCTCGCAAAAAAAAATAAAGGGTTGTGTCCTAGACATGACCGCAGTATGACGTAGAACCTATCTATCTATCTCTATCTATGATACATGATATATGCATTTAGGTTAACAAGAAATTAAGGGAAAAACTTCTGTTTTTACTAATAATTGTGGTTTGTTTAAAATTTATTTCCCGGAAAAAAGTGATCGTCAAAGTCCATGTATTTTTCGGGTTATTGTTGAGGGGGGGAGGTTGTTGTGAAGGGGGGAGGGGGTTTACAAACATTGCTTTTCCTCATTGTATCGCATTTCTCATTGTGGTCACGCCATGATCCACCTTTAGCCGCTGACTTGGTCCTGCTTGCTGCAGGACAAAAGCACGACAGCAGCGCTGTTTTATATCTTTTCAGGTTCAAGCAGAACGGGGTACAACCGAACCTGATAGGATTTCCCGCCGTTTTTTTATGAATGGGGCGGAGCAAAAAGTTTCTTTTGTGCAGAATATGTAAAAAAGGATGGACTTTGGTTGTTAATTTTTTTTTTTTTTTTTTTTTTTTTTCATTATAGTCACTTTAACGCTCTTGGGTCATTCGTGACTTGTCCGGGGGTGAGATTTGAACTCGTGACTTAGGCGTGAGAGGTATGGATGCTTACCACTACACCGGGGTCGCCCCCGTTTGGATGTTAATATAATTGCATATAAAGAGGTACCAGATATGTTTTACAGTCAGTTGTTGGTAATTCATCGAGTGTATGTCTCCTGTTAAGCAAATTTGTTTGAAAATGTTGGCTCTGCATGTAAAAAATTAATTGTTTATACATAATTGTGGTTTGCTTAAAATTTATTTTCCGGAAAAAAATGATCGTTAAAGTCCATGTCTTTTTCGGGTTATGTTAAGGGGGAGGGGGTTTTACATGCACGTTTTTTCAAGTCTCATTCCTCATTGTGGTGGACACGCCGTGATCCACCTTTAGCCGCTGACTTAGTCCTGCTTACAGCAGGACCTAGTGCCACGCCGTCCGAAGCGGTAATGAGCAGAGGCAGGAAAGTACTGATTATAAATCAGGTTCAAGCTGAATGATGTGCAACCAAGTGGTATTCGTTTATGATGACAGGGTTTGGGAAAAAAGGCTCATTTCATGAAAACAGTGATAAAATTATCATTTTTGCATTTTCAAAAGTTTAATTACAGAAAAATAGGAAAAAAATCATATCGATTGGCGTATTTGGATTTTAATTTCATTTATAAATGGCAAAGTTACAAGCGTTCAAAACCTAACACTCCTTCACCGCACATATTGTTTGATTTGCACCCCAGTATAGTCGACAAAGACGTAGTTCTACGTCAAAAAAGAAAAGAACACACGCACATGTACAAACAGATAAAAGAATACACAATAATAATTAAATGATAATTTGGTTAAAGTACAAAGTATGCCCAGCAAAATCGAAATTTCGGAAATTTTCATTGCACTCTTTGGTGGAATCAAGGCCATCATAAACAAACACGTCAATCGCCAACTTCTGGCGAATACAAGCTCATTCTCGAAAACTGATAAGACAATCAGATGAGGAATGATTCTTCTATCATTTGGTTTAGTTTGTGTGTGATATTGAGATTTTATTCGTGATTAATTGGGTGATTAAACGGCAATTGACGTGTTGGCTTATAAACGCAATTACGCCCAAATCTCGAATCGCTCTAGATATCAAATGCTTTTTAAACCCGTTTTTAAAATTTGGAATTGTCGAACTGAAGTAAATATCAACGTGTAAGGTATATTTTCTATTCATCATTACGACATGTTATGTCAATTACGATAGCAAAGTGACATACGTGATAGTACAACGCGTGCAAAAAAAAATACACTCATGACATTGATATGCAATGCCGAACAAGATGGGTGCCCATTAGGGTGGGTAAAGTTTTTTGACGTAGACTACGTCTTACGGGAAGGTACTGGGGGTAAATCGAAAATCTAAAATTGCGACCGTCACGAAAAGGTGTAATTTTTTGAACGCTATATGCTTTGTCATTTATAGATGAAATTAAAATCCGAATACACCAATCGATAGGAAATACCTTTCGTAGGCTGTTGCAGTTATAGTTTGTTACAAACGTTCGCAAATATACTGCACGTCACGTCGTCAGTAGTGTCGGTCGAATCGCGTGATGGAAAGACCCCCCCCCCCCTCCCTGAGCAGACTTCGTGACCAAGCGGAGAAGAAAACAGTGGTGAGGGTAGCTCAGTACCTACCTCAAATAGATACACTACTCTTCCCACTGTGACATGCGCAACTCACATGTCATCAATTTCCAAAAATCATTTCAGTTTTCAATTAGTAACAAGCATTTTCCCATGCCTCACTCGGACATCGAACTCCTTACGCAGCAAGTGCATGGAGCAGTTCGATGAACTCTAAAACAAATTCAATAACTCATACTCGGCGTCTAAGGGTATCGTATTGCTTGTCGCCAAGGCGCACTCCGAGCAACTAGTTGCTAAGCCGTTTTCAGCGCAACCGACTTAACCAATTTGCCTTCTCCAATTTTTTTTCTCTCTCTCACTCTCTCATTCTCTCGTTTGTTGATATCGATCGCTGATTAGTGATCGTTTACATAAACTGTCACATAATGACTTCAGGTGTCTCCCGTAGAAAAAAATGTGTTAAGGAATATAATTTTGAAGAAAGATTATTATTGTTCTAACCAGCAACGAGCACGTTTGTGATTTCGGAAAGATATCACAATCCAGAAGAATCTGTAGGGACAAAGTGTCCCAAACGTAACACCAGCGATGTTGGGAATAGCAACCCAGTCCCGGTGAAGCGGACGAAAAAGAGGAAGAAGAACCAAGGACAGTCCGATGGTACGAGCGGACGTGGCGATGTTACCGCGACGAACGCCAGCGACATCGGTGATTTCGGTGACGCCGTCGAAACCGAGAATTCGGCCGGCCCGAGTGCGGCGAAAGTCAAGCTTCCTCCACTGGTGGTGAAGCAAGTACCACTCAACACGCTGATTGGCGGTCTCTCATCGCTGGGAGTTGCAGCTGAGTTTAAGCTCGGCAGGATCGGCACCAAGGTGATGCTGCGAACAAAAGCGGAGTACGAAGTGGCCGTGAAATATCTCAAGGATTCCAAGGAGAAATTCTTCACGCACGACATCCCCGGTGAGAAGCTCTTCAAGGTAGTCATCAGGGGTTTACCAAACTTCGACCCCAAGATGGTCGAAGCTGAAATCCCACTTCCAGAAAGGGAGGCTGACTCTCAATGCGCTGCAGGCCATCCGATCGATCTACTCCATCATCGTACGATGGGAGCCATACCGTGGCGGCCTTCGTGACGTAACGCAGTGCCAGCGGTGCCTCAATTTTGGACACGGTACCCGCAACTGCAACATCAAGCCACGCTGCAGCAACTGCGCTCAAGAACACGCCACTTCCAACTGCCCTGCGGATGGAGCCGTGGCGTTAAAATGCACCAACTGTGGTGGTGCTCATCACGGTTTCGACAGACAGTGCTGCAAACGCGAGGACTTCAAACGCATCCGAAAATAGGTGGCAACTAACAATCAACCAGGACACAAGAAGGACAAAGTCCCGACATTTCGGACGAAGGATTTCCCGCCTCTTCGTGCTCCTCAGCAAAGGCAAGCGAATTCGCGGGTACATCCCACTCAAGCAACTTCCGGTGATTCTGCTGGCCAAAGCTCTCCATTTCCCCTGGATTCTGGAGACAACCAACAGCGCAAAACAACAATCCCGATCTGTTCTCAGCGGATGAACTGATGGAAATTTTCGTCAACATGTCCGGTGCTCTTCGTAAGTGCCACAATAAGCCCGAACAGATCCAAGTGCTCGGTAAGTTCATCATCCAGTATGACGTCTAAACCGCTAACTATCGTCACCTGAAATGCTTACTCTGTAAGAACAAAAAAGATTGAGCTAGCCGACTTCCTCCGCAATCACAGCATCGACGTGGGCCTTCTAACCGAGACCCATCTAAAGTCCGGCGACAGCTTCTGGTTGCCTGACCACAACATTATCCGGCTTGATCGCACCAGCTCCAGGGGGGGGGGGGGGTGGTGTTGCGGTCGTCGTCAAGAAAGGAATAAAATACCACTCTCTGTCCCATATCCGCACCTCTATTATCGAGGCCCTTGGTGTGGAGGTGGAGTCGTCGATTGGATACGTCCAGTTCATCGCCGTCTACTGCCCTCGACAGTGTGCCGCCAGCAGTGGACCAGCGGCTACATTTAAGAAGGACCTGTCCACCATCACCCGTACCGGTTCCCGCTTCATAGTTGGAGGAGATCTGAATGCTCGCCATGAGGCCTGGCGGAACTACCAGCAGAACCAGAACGGTCGTCTCCTGTTCGACCACTCACAGCATGGGCTGTACTCCGTTTGGTTTTCGGATGAACCAACCGGCGGGCAACCCTTCGACGCTAGATCTGTTCCTGACAAATATCGGCTTGTCCAAGCCGGTAGCCTTGAACGAACTCAGCTCCGACCACCAACCGGTGGTGGCTGAACTGAGCTGCAACGTGGCTCCGCTCGACACCGTGGAGGACATCGACCGAGCGTTGGAGGAGCTCCACCAAGCCATAACCCTGGCTGACGAGGCGTGCGTCCGAAGAGTTCCTGTGAGGGGTAAGTTTATTGCCATTGATTCCCACACCCAACTTTTGATTCGCCTGAGAAATGTTCGTAGACGCCAGTCCATAAAACGTGAAATGGCCGATCTGAACAGACAGATTGCTTCCAGAATGGACTCACTCCGAAATGAAAGTTTCGGGCGTGTTGTCCGGAATCTGGACGACCGCTCCAGACCATTCTGGAAGGTAGCCAAGGTCCTGAAAACTCATCCCAAACACGTTCCACCTCTCAGAGTCGAAAATGATGACGATCGGCTTTTAATCACCCCACAGGAGAAAGCAAATGCGATCGGCAAGCATGTCGCTTCATCGCATTTGCTTGGCTCGACTATCCAAAGTTCGCTCGATGATCAGGTTGCGCAATGCGCTCAAAACCTAGATACCTCCCTTGTGTCGTGATATGATTACAGTACAAAAGATTTGTTCAGCGCTGAAATGCACCAAGAACATGAAGGCTCCCGGGTTTGACGGTATATTCAACTTGATCTTGAAGAGACTCAGCATGAAAGTGCAGTCTCTTCTAACCGCTATCTTCAACAGATGCTTGGAGCTGCACTACTTTCCAAGCATCTGGAAAGTAGCAAAAATCATACCAATCCGCAAACCCGGTAAGGATCCAACATTGCCTTCAAGCTACAGACCAATCAGCCTCCTTTCAGCGCTGAGCAAATTGTTCGAGAAACTCATTATCAATCGTTTGCTCAAACTTGTCGAGGAAAACAACATTCTCCTTCCAGAACAGTTTGGATTCAGAAAGGGGCACTCCACCAATCATCAGCTAGTACGGGTGATGAATAACATCCGAAGTAACAAAGCTGTATCCAAGTCCACAGCCATGGCCTTGTTAGACGTTGAAAAGGCGTTTGACAATGTTTAGCATGACGGACCTGTGTACAAGCTTTGTAACTTCAACTTTTCTTTACATCTGGTTAAAATCACCCCTAACTACCTCCAGCAAAGGTCGTTTAAGGTATCGTTGAATGGTTGTCTTTCAGACACGTTTTCCATCCCAGCAGGAGTCCCGCAAGGCAGTTTGCTGGGCCCCTTACTTTACAGCATTTATACTTCCGACATTCCTCCCCTCGGTGACGGTTGCGTGTTTTTCTTGTTCGCAGATGATACCGCAATAGCCGTCAAAGGAAGGATGCCTCGCGAAATAACGAACAAACTTCAACGATGCCTTAACGCCTTTGCTGATTATGCCACCACGTGGAAAATTAAAATCAATCCCTCCAAAACACAAGCGATCATGTTCCTACATCGGCAATCGCCCAAACTGAAACCGGCTCCATCTTGTACTATAATCATGGATGGCACAAGGGTTGAGTGGTCCGCCGAAGTAACCTATCTCGGGATGTTGTTCGATAAAAAGCTCCTCTTCCGTTCGCATGTGGAGAAAACCTTAATCAAGTGTTCTGCCTTGGTTAGGTGTCTATATCCGCTGATTTGCTGCAGATCCCGCCTCTCAAGGGTGAACAAACTGGCCGTCTACAAACAAATAATAGCACCTGCGATCCTCTACGCAACTCCGGTGTGGGAATCATGTGCACAGACCACAGGAACAAAATTCAGGTCGCTCAGAATAGAGTGCTGAGGATGGTTCTTGATCGTTCTTTCGACACTATAATAACAAATTTACATGAAGAGGCAGGAATTACCAAAATAGATTCAAGAATTAACGAAATTAAGACTAAATTTGCAGAAAAATGTAATTTATCAGAACATGCTTTGATAAGCAATTTGTATATAGTAGGTTAGGTGTATATAGTAGTTGTAGGTTAGTTGTAGTTGTAAATAGTACACTGGAGTCGCTTTTTACGCGGTTTTTTTTTACACGGTTTTTTTTTTACGCGGTTTTTTTTTACGCGGATTTCGGAATTTACGCGGTTTTTTTTTACGCGGATTCCGGAATTTACGCGGTTTTTTTTTACGCGGATTTTGGTTTTTTTTAACGCGGATTTCAGAATTTACGCGGTATATCGCTTTTTACGCGGTTTTTTCTTCCCCGGTTTTTTTTTACTTGGTTTTTTTTTACGCGGATTTCGGAATTTACGCGGTTTTTTTTTACGCGGATTCCGGAATTTACGCGGTTTTTTTTTACGCGGTTTTTTTTTACGCGGGACGTATCACCCGCGTAAAAAGCGACTCCAGTGTAGTTATAAGTAGTCTCCTTATTCCAATTCAAATCAAACCAATCCCACCAAGGTGGTCATACTTTAAAATAGGCCTGATAGGACTAGGAACTGTAAATAATAATTAAAATCTCAAATGTACTAAAGTTGAAAAGACGCATCTGTGTCACTTGAAAAATTCATAAATGTAAACCACACAAACACAAGAAATAAAGGTCATTTAAAGTCAAAGTGCCTCAGCTCATTTTCGCTTCGGACGGCGGGTAAACAGGTAGCAGCAGCAGCAGCAACAGCAGAAGCAGTAGGAAGGCGGTTCCTGTCAAGCGCACAGAGTTCGAGTTTTGCACCTCGAACTTTGCGCGTCGTTCCCGTCGAGATCATTGGCTGCTGGTAGCGGCGTCGCCTCGATGGAGCAAGCGCTCCTTGCCTGAATGATAACTACAAATCTCGATTACTTTTCGGAAGGACATAGGGTTTTTGATCTAATTTCCGTCCTACTAAGCACAACCCGCACTTTACCTCTCTTTTCTGAACGGGTTTGAACAAAAAATGGAATATTTCTATCAAAGATGACTTCTAAATTTATTCACCTTTCCATACGTACCGTTGGATTTGATAAAGAGTGACAAATTGATGAGATATTGTTTAAAATCTAACACTGCTTCTTGATTCTAAATTCGTCTTACGAGTTTCAATTCCGTCCTAACGCATTGAAACGCTATTAGATTTTCTTCGTCCTACGGATAATCGTAGAAAAAGGGGATTCGCTAGGAGTGCTTCTTTTGTTTTGAGAACAATGAGCGTAAATATTCAAACAATGCGCTCTAATAGGATTTATGTTGTAGCTAATGAACTAACGCATCGGAACAAACCTATTTTTGATTTGTGCACGGTGAAATCATTGATATTGTTGATCTTTTCTGGTCGGTAGAACGGAAATGGGCGATTACGACGAAGTAGTGCTCTATCCTATCAGCTTTTGTAAACAACGCATTTTATCGTCGGTTTGGCATAACCAATAGCTCGCCCCACATACTTACACCACTATATCAGGTAGGGGAAAATTTCCTCTATCTCATGGTAGTGTTAGCAAAGATGAATACTAAGATGAAACTGTCGGAAGAAAAACTTTCAATTTTAGTGTGCTCTTTCACGGTCCCTTTCATCTAATGAATACCCCCCGTATTCAAGGTAATTTTGTGGTTTTGCTGCCCCCTCGGTAGAGATGAAATTTTGTGCTCATTTTTATCTAAGAGATTTTTATCAAAACAAACACACCAAAATCAGAGATGTCCCATTTTTTAATTACTCGATTAACAACTAATCGATTATTTTTTGTTAGCTGTGCTGCCATTTTTCCACCAATGCACTATGGTCCGAATCGACAATTTAGCAGGAAAAAATGGTTTTCTCCGTTCTTGTTCATTTTAGATGCTAAGTGTATTGAGAGAAGTTGTTTGCTATCATACCATGCTTCTTTTGAGGAAAAAGCCGGTTAGGGTGGTCCTCGTTTAAATCCAAATTCATATTCTAACTTTTTAGTTTCATGTTATAGGTAGTTACATTGCTGAGCAAAGTTGTAGAAAATATTATTTTAGACAACTTTGCTGAACACACCATTTATCTATCTCTTTAATTGACTGTTTTAGAGCATTTAATAAGTATTTAGTTAGGGTGTCCCTAAAAAAACAGTTTTTTTATTCTATCTTTTTTGAACCATTTTCTTTTAGAAAATGGTCTTCAAAAACTTGTAGAACAATCATTGGCGCACGTTTTTGCTCAACAAAGCATGTCGATAAGTCTTAACGTTAAAAAGTTATAGACTATTTTGCCGAAAAAACCAAGTGGTGTTAAAATGCTTATATCACATGGAGTTGGATCGCTAAAATATTTCTTGTGGTATCATCTGAAAACCCATACTTAACAAAATATTTGAGGAAAAAACTGCGAGGACAACTTTCTTTAAATTTAAATAAATCAATTTTGAAAATTCCCTAAAAAAACTTGAAAATTACCTGTAACTCAAAAATTTCTAAACATAACAAAATACTGTCTTGATCAAAATTGTAGGTTTTGACTAGATCTTAAAGTCTTCTTTGCACAACTTTTTTGTAGAATGTAAAATAAAAAGATAGATTTAATTATATGTTTTATTTTGTGTGAGACAACCTATATCAATTATAAATTATCATGGGGAACAACTTTTTAGTAAACTGTCATTGTACGGATTGAGTCTGAAAACTTTAAATAGAACGAAGCATATATATTTACGAAACAAATATTATATTCTCGAGGCATATTTCACAAAAATAAAGAATCAAGTGTAATAAAACTTAACTAAGTACCAGATGTTGAGCATTTGCTGGCAAAACCAATGTACTATTTCTTGTTTTTTTGTTAGTCAAGGATATTACCGGGTCAGAGGTGATCAACAGTCTTTTAAAAACGTCCTCGATGTTAGATACTCTGTTAAATTTTCAGGCATGATGTTCTCGGAACTTACGGATACTCTTGTTCCGTGTCTCTTGCGCCTCTTCGCTTAGCATGCCTATCGGTAAAATTGCATGTCTGATTATAGTCGATCCGTGTACCAGCAATTTATGGGCGGTTGGCGAAAGTGGGTACCACCCATACAGTTCGACATAAAGAGCCCGTGTTTCTTCGGCATAGCTTTGAAATGCCTCAATGTTTATGTCAGATCTACTGTTAATTATTGTGAGAAGCACATAAAATCGCTCCAGTAACCTTTCATAAAGGCCAGTGATTTCTGAAACGATTTTCCATTCCTTAAAAAATTTTCGGGCAGTGTTGCCGTCATTAGAGTTTCCTCCAGACGGCATTGGTTCGCTTATGCGCAAACCCAACTGTTCCCTGAATGCAATTTTCATACTGAGCTCTCGTTCTTTCACTTTCTCGTTCAACTTGCTAACTCTCCATGTTGGTTTTTCCATGGCCAACCTATTTGAAATTTTAAGCATCAATTCCATACACCGGATATATGCGTGGAGAAGGAACATCCCAAATGAATAGAGCATAGGATCGTTTGCATCCTCTTGACTAACTGGATCGTTCAGCTTCTTTCCTGTAAAAACACGCATATATTTAAAACCTTAGACATAGTTCACGTTTACTGTAGTACCTGATTTGCCGCATATATAACACGATTGCGAATGAGTACTCGTGACGTCATTGACGACTTTTGTATCCATCATGCAAAACACGAATGTTGTTTTCACTGTGATGCAATAATCTTCTGTCTTACAAACGGTAGGTTTCAAATTTTCGATTTGAACTTTAACGTCCTCAACTTCGTGTTGTGTTAAATCCTTTGTTTCCTTCTGAAACAACATTTTGATTGGTCGGCAAAGAGAAACTGAGGATGGCAGATCGTTGTTCCACAAGATTTCCGTGGTTTGGATTTTTTCTGTGTTACTGTAAGCCGTAGTGGTACTAATGACATGGCATAGATATGAGAGTCACTATATTCTTTTATTTCTCCTTCATCGTCTTCATCAAAAAAGGGTTGTTTGTACCGAGAGTGATTTGAACTTCCGTCAGCGCCCCACTTAAAGATTACATGGTAGTCATCATCAGAAGTAAATTCGCATTTTGTGCTGGAATAAACACTCGATACAAGTCGTGTCACCGTGTGTTCGGTTAAGCTCTGCAAAGGAACTTGAGCTATTGAAGGTTGTACTGAAATGTCTGAAAGCAGTCAATTTCTATGAATGAACTCCCAAAACTGCTAACTATACAATATACCTTTTGGATAACAAAGTTTCTTGGCGTCAAGAATCAGATGATATGATGGATACATATTTATTCCTTTTTGCAGTGCCATGAATCGGATATTCAAATATTGGGCTTTCGAAAAATCATTTTGACAAATAAACGCAAGTGCTTCATTTGCCGTATACATCATAATAGCCGGCTCTGAACTATTAGAGTCGCTTCGAACTTGCATAGCAATTGAAGGATCATGATTAACACTCTCAATCAGCTTTCCAGCCGAACGAAAGCCCTCCGAAGCAGTACTTTTAGCTGCAGCAAACCGCAATTCTTCAGGAGAGAATTGGTTTGTCAGCGTACGTACTTTACTCTGTTTTGATTTCCTCCCAACCGCTGAAAACGGTTTAGAAGGACGACCGCTTCTTCGTAGTTTTGGTGTGACATCGTCTTGTTGAACTTTTTTGAATTGGATCTTTTTGTTCAGCCAAGATTTATTTGATGAAAAAAAAATATTCACGGCTATACCGACTCTTTAACCACTTTCGGCGGAATTCTGCTCTAATCCATCGAATTTGATTCAGCACAGCACTTCCGATAATTTTGCTCTCAGAAGATTTTTGAATAACATACTTTAAAATTTTTTCAGTGCTTCTACCGGCAATCAGCAAGTCTGCTATAACTTTGTAGAATACTAAAAAATAACAAAACAAAAAAGAAAATTTTTGTTAATGCTCCATGTACCTGCATTTATTGTCATACCACTACTCATTTTGCGAATCTAAATTCCGATTAAAGTTTTCAAAGCACTTAAAAATCGTGAAACAAACTGCTGAATACAAGACAAAACAAGTCACTAAAACCGTTCATGACTGTGAATCTGTTGACATAAATAGCGCAACATATGAAAAGTGCCAATGAGTTATATTCAGAGTGATTCGGATTTGGGAGTAATTGATTTGCAAACAAACATTTAAATCGTCTATTACTCCCGAATTAGAATTTAATCTTGCAAATCTACTAAATCAGATGATAAAGGAATCATTGTTCCATAAATTGAATTAATTGATATGCTCCGGAAATGTAAGTAATGACTTTCAACAACAATTTCTCTAAGATTTAAACTCATTCAAGCAAAACTGGAAGAGGAAATTGACTCTACACACTTAAAACTAACTACTTTTACACTAGACGTAATCCATATTGGACGTAAATCATGGAAACGTAAACAAACATTTCCTGTAAAATTAAGTGTTATCAAACCGAAACATAAGCAACTTGACGAAGAGAACGTTTGATTGAATTCATTTTTTCGTTTCTTTCTTTCACTGTCAAAAGGGCCGCTTACATGTGTCGGTCTCATGGAACCGAAATTTACACGACTTTTTCGTAATATGTATCATATGCTACTGCTGGTTTTACTGAACTATCAAACATAATGTTTAAAGTCTTTGTTTAAATTTGACTCATTAATCCGTTTCACATGTTGAGCTGAATATGTTGATGCCAATGCAAACAAATGTGGATAAACCGTTAAGCTTGTATGTGTGACAGTACCGTATCGTACATGCAATATAACAACTACATCATATTTTTAAATTGTGTGAGTAACACTATTTACTGTAAGATATAACTAATGCCACTACCACAATCAAAATGTCCGGTATACGAATCGTGTAAATAGGAACGTGAACAAACATTCATGGAAAGCAGCGCCAGTGGTGTAGTGATAAGCGTGATTATCTCTCACCCCAGCAGGCCTGGGTTCAATCCAAGTCGGCGCAACCGGGATGTTCTGAGGCATAACATCTCTGATCACGCCTCTGGTTCTCGGTTCATGAGTTCTGATGGGTCGATAGGTAGGGTTTCAGGTGTAGGAGCTGCCTCCCTGGCGTCGGTAGCATTGATGCTTAGCACGGAAAACAAGATCGACGGAAAACAAATCAAGGAAAAAAACAATCATTGAATATTACTGTTTTTAAGTTACAAAAAAACATAATTAATTCTATCTCTTTTACTTTACATTCTACAAAAAAGTTGTGCAAAGAAGACTTTAAAATCTAGTCAAAACCTACAATTTTGATCAAGACAGTATTTTGTTATGTTTAGAAATTTTTGAGTTACAGGTAATTTTCAAGTTTTTTTAGGGAATTTTTAAAATTGATTTATTCAAATTTAAAGAAAGTTGTCCTCGCAGTTTTTTCCTCAAATATTTATTTAAGTATGGGTTTTCAGATGAAACCACAAGAAATATTTTAGCAATCCAACTCCATGTGATATAAGCATTTTAACACCACTTGGTTTTTTGGGCAAAAAAGTCTATAATTTTTTAACGTTAAGACTTATTGACATGCTTTGTTTAGCAAAAACGTGCGCCAATGATTGTTCTACAAGTTTTTGAAGACCATTTTCTAAAAGAAAATGGTTCAAAAAAGATAGAATAAAAAAACTGTTTTTTTAGGGACACCCTAACTAAATACTTATTAAATGCTCTAAAACAGTCATTTAAAGAGATAGATTAATGGTGTATTCAGCAAAGTTGTCTAAAATAATATTTTCTACAACTTTGCTCAGCAATGTAACTACCTATAACATGAAACAAAAAAGTTAGAATTTGAATTTGGATTTAAACGAGGACCACCCTAACCGGCTTTTTCCTCAAAAGAAGCATGGAATGATAGCAAACAACTTCTCTCAATACACTTAGCATCTAAAATGAACAAGAACGGAGAAAACAATTTTTTCCTGCTAAATTGTCGATTCGGACCATAGTGCAATGAGAGTGCAGCACATGTTTGTAACGATCGGTGATGATCCACTGGAGATGTTAATGCTTATATCGGCACGATATAACCGATTACAAATACTTTACTTTTCGGTTCGTTGATCAATAATTATTCGAATCAAAATCGGCCATCACTAGATGAATGTGAAACGTCATTTCAAATATAACACACAAAAAACTCCACACGTCTGATCGATGTGTTTGAACACTTGATATTTTATATGCACAATCACATTTATTTTAAATGTATTTCACCATGGTTCAATGTGTTCTACACGTTGATTTCTATTGATTGACACGTTGATTGAAACTATGAAATGTTGATAATCTTTCTCTATCAATTCAAATGTATTGCACATTGAATCGCACTACTGTTCAAAACAGATGGATTTGAAGTGTTTTGCATTTCAATGCGATGTGAAATGCTTGTTCTGCAAGGTAAACATTGAAAACATGAGTTGTGACTTCATACTTATCACCCAGCCTCATATATGAGAACAACCATGGGCCAGTGAGATCGAACGAAGGCAACTGCAGCAGCACCACCCCAACAGCCCAGGATCAATTCCCAAATCAGACCCATTAATTAAAAGTCATGTGTATGTTCTGCCCACAGCTTTGTTTATATATTTTTCGATTTAATTTTTGAGTCGGTAAAGTAGAAGTTGATAAAGTAGAACATTGTAGAAAATTGAACTATAATGTGCAAAGCTATTGATATCAGCATGTGAGGCACATAGAATCCAAGTGCGTCACAATTCGAGCCAATAGTTTTGAGGCATGGTTCAAAGCATAAGATTCACACATGAAATGGATGTGTTTCACAATAAGCGCAAAATAAAGTGTGAGACACATGATGATGACGTGTGCAATTTTTTGAGTGTACATAAATAATGATAAGTAAACTATCTACACTGAAAAAAGTTTTCACTTAGTTTCTATTAGGAACGCACATAGTATTTTTCCAAAAACAAAAACAATGATTTTTACCTGAATATCACACAGCATTAGAAATTCTATATGAGAAATCATATAGATTTCATTGGACACATAACGTTCATGTGATTTAGTGGTGCAATTTCTAATTATGGGATCACATGAAAGTTATTTGAAATTCACATGGATATTTTCCACTGGTTATGTGATTTATTTTATGAGTGTATGAAAGGGACCGGGGCTAATCACAAATTACGTCACCACGGTAACTGAAATAAACACGAGTGTTCACCGGTTGGTGTTAGCATGCGTGGGTGAGCTACCAGTTACGCCAAATCGACGATCAAATGTGTTATTTACAAAAGCTGATACGTTCCTTCGGAAAAGTAATCGAGAAATACTTCTTGCGCTGTGACCAATTGCCGAGTTAAATTTTACTCGTGGTTAAACGTGACATTTCGTTAAGTTATTTTCAATGTTCGAAAATGCCGGAAATTGATCAGTTTTCAAACAGAACTCAGCCACGGTTACCAAAATTTAACTTCTAGTCGGTCCAAATAACCACGCTCGTATAGCAGGGTTATTCGATAACTCATCTGTCACTTTTAACCACGAGTTGAATTAAACTCACCCATTGCGACAAAGCCTTCGAAGTAAAATTAGGGCCATACATAAATTACGTATATACACAGCAAAAAAAATGTAATATCGATCAATGTAATTCAAGCTGATGTATGAAATAATGATGTAATAGCAAAAAGTAGATACAATATAACATCAATGGATGTAATTTTGTTCGCAAAATCGATGTACATCGTTCAACGTTATATTACACAACTGATGGATTGACCTGGTTGCAGTAGTTTGGATGTAATATTCAACAAGTTTTTTTTTTCTGTGTACGTTCCCCCTCGGAGCGTGTTTTGCAATAAACCTAATACATGGCCGGTCCCAACTTCTACAACCCCTCTCCTCCCTCAACTAATACGTTATTTTTGAAAGTTCCCTAATCATTTGGCAACACTGAAAGGCAGCAGCACACACCACACAAAATGGGTTGGACATTTATGCGAAATTTCGGTATTGATAGTCAATATTTCACGATCAGAACATTTCAGCTTGAAATCCCTCGATTTAATTCTCGGTACATCTTTAATCTATTGATTGAATTAAAAACAAACTTAATATGGTTTTTTAAGATTTCGTGCGTTTTGTGAACGCACATTCATTATTTTGCATTTGGATTTTTAATCCACGATTTTGTAAACATTTTTAGGGGGGAAAAATGGACTTTTTTTTTTTCCTAAAGCCACAACTTTTTTATTTTTAATTAAATACGTATACGTATTTCTAACCCAAATTTCATTACTAATCAGGATTTTTGTTCGATTTATGTTCCAGGATCACATGGAAAGGAGTATTTTCCCACGCCGTTTTCCGACTTCCGCGCGAGGACGCCCGCGCGACCTGGTGCACCGGCCACGGGGAGACGCCAATCGAGTTCAAAAAAATACAAATTGTAGTTCGAAGGATGACTAATAAATGGGTTATAACATATTTGCCCTCCCTGAGTGTTTTATTGCTTAAAAAAATTAACGAAAATGCCTTACTTTTTGGACGTTCAAAGTGTACTACCCCCTTAAGTTGTGTAGTGAATTTTCGTGTATTTTTTCTAGATATTGATTTAAAATACAGTAGAAGTAACCTTTCGGTCCTATGTACAGTACATATTTTGGATTTCCTACTTAGTAAAACTTGGTTAAATTCAGGACCTCATAAAAATGCGAATACATATTCTATTTCATTTGGTTCCTAAATTACAATCAGATATGAGTAAGGCTTTCTTCAGGTGATTCATTGAAGCGTCCAACAATGACCGTCATGATAGCTGATATTCCCTATCACTTCAAGATTTCAAGGACATAAATCTTGGACGGTTGTGTCATCACTCATGAAATTGAAACTCCTTGTGTACTGGACTGCAACAAACGTGAAGTTCCAGTTTCATTGTTATAAGTTTTGTGAGAGCTGATATCTGTACTCTAAAAATTTTTTGTGGAAAATATTCATGTGAATTTCAAATAACTTTCATGTGATCCCATAATTGGAAATTGCACCACTAAATCACATGAACGTTATGTGTCCAATGAAATCTATATGATTTCCCATATAGAATTTCTAATGCTGTGTGATATTCAGGTAAAAATCATTGTTTTTGTTTTTGGAAAAATACTATGTGCGTTCCTAATAGAAACTAAGTGAAAACTTTTTTCAGTGTAGATAGTTTACTTATCATTATTTATGTACGGTCCTTATATTTGAAATGACTTTTCACATTCATCTAGTGATGGCCGATTTTGATTCGAATAATTATTGATCAACGAACCGAAAAGTAAAGTATTTGTAATCGGTTATATCGTGCCGATACAAGCATTAACATCTCCAGTGGATCATCACCGATCGTTACAAACATGTGCTGCACTCTCATTGGTGGAAAAATGGCTTTCATGTCTTTCCGAAAAGTAATCGAGATTTATAGTTATCATTCAGGCAAGGAGCGCTTGCTCCATCGTGGCGACGCCGCTACCAGCAGCCAATGATCTCGACGGGAACGACGCGCAAAGTTCGAGGTGCAAAACTTGAACTCTGCGGGCTTGATTATAACTTTTCTGATTCAAGCAGCACGATGTGCAACCAAATTGTACTTGATTATGAGGGCTGGGTTTGGGGAGAACGTTATTTCATGAAAACAGTGATAAAATTATCACTTTTTATTTGTCGAATTTTAAAACAGTTTTTTATGAAAAATTGAAAAAAAGTTTATTGCTACAGCTTACGAAAGGTATTTCCTATCGATTGGTGTATTCGGATTTTAATTTCATCTATAAATGACAAAGCATATAGCGTTTAAAAAATTACACCTTTTCGTGACGGTCGCAATTTTAGATTTTCGATTTGCCCCCAGTACCTTCCCGTAAGACGTAGTCTACGTCAAAAAGAATTTGGAATGATAATGGTCCTTAACAACCCATTATTTGTAAGGTTCACTTCCAAAAAACCATAATTCATAAGGAAATAATGAAATTGGGTTGTTAGCGCAATGCTTAAATAAAACAGTAAAAAAGGTTATCTTCCTTTTAATTCCACTTAATTAATTTTGGTATCCATGACAGATACGTATTTCGACTACAATGTGCAGTCTTCATCAGTGTCATTCCCACTAAAGAACTTATCGAAATCTAACCCCCTTAAGTACTCATCCCCTAGGTAAGTACCTATCCCCTAGGTAAGTACCTAGGGGATGAGTACTTAAGGGGGTTAGATTTTGATAAGTTCTTTAGTGGAAATGACACTGATGAAGACTGCACATTGTAGTCGAAATACGTATCTGTCATGGATACCAAAATTAATTAAGTGGAATTAAATGGAAGATAACCTTTTTTGCTGTTTTATTTAGCATTCCGCTAACAACCCAATTTCATTACTTCATAATCATTATACGCTTATATTTCAAATATTCGTGTTGTAAATAAACTTGAATATTTTTGATCGATTTGACAGCTTTGTAAACGCAAATAAATATTTTTATTTTAATCATGATTTATGTTCATGTTTTTTTTCTATAATAAACTAGCTGAGTGTGCCCGACCTTGCTCGGGATACAATATTAGCTTGAGTTTATGCGCCGATTCAATAAATCATGCTATATTTTTATGTTTCTTTTGTATAGGAGCCCCCCCTACAGAGGGGGAGGGGTCTTGAACCATCATAAGAACCCAAAAACCCCTGCATAAAATTTTTCACGCCGATCGGTTCAGTAGTTTCCGAGTCTATAAGGGTCAGACAGACAGATAGAAATTCATTGTTATATAGAGGAAATGGCTCTAATGTTGGCCTATGGATCTAAGATTGGGCCCATCAATAAAAATCTGCTATTTATCAATTTTATCTAGATGAACGTGTCGTTGAGACGGTACTTTTGGATATTTTTGGTGGCTATTGAAAATTTATTCGATTGGTGAATTTATGTATGGGCTCAATTTAGGGTCATGTAGACCGAAATTACATCCATTTCCCTTAAGTAGATTATTTTCGAATGCGCTTGGTTTTATCGATGCATTTAAATCCGGAAGATTAATCAAATTAATCTTGTAATTTTATTTGTATTATCAAAATCACATGATCCGGATGCAATCACATCAGTATTCAGATGTGACGTGATAGCTCTTATAAAATTCGCCTCCTCATTGTCCGTCTTTCCATGGAAAAACTTAACTTAACTAATACTCTGGGGCTTTTCTTTGCCAGAACTCCGAACCGATAAGAAACGATGAGTCCCACATGACACGACATGTTCGTTACCGATCAACTTGGCACACTCAAGCTATCCGTGCTGGGAAAACAGTTGCACACCAACTAAGATTTTTCTCGGGAATTAATGAATAGTTATACAAACTTGAGTAATGCTATAATGTGATATGAGGGGCTCGGTGGCCTTAGAGAAACCGGTTTTGCTTACAGAGGAGAACATCATAAGTCTAATCTCAAGCCCATCAACATTCAAGATTCGTCAATCGTTTTATTTGTTAACATGACTACATGGTAATAACAGCAACTCGATGATTAAAAAGGAGCTCGTCTGCCTAGTGGCATACGTTTTTGCTAACTGAGCAGAAGACCATGGGTTAAATCCCAAGCTTCTTCGCGTTATATGAGTGTTAGGACATCAATTCAGCTTATCGTTTACCAAAACGAACCCTGCTGCAAACCCAACCATATTACCCAATATCCCAGTGATTCCTAGTGGAAGTGCAGAGGTGTTCTCGGCTTCCATCAAAGCGAATGTCACGTCAACACATTCCTACCCCTTCCTTTCTTGACCTGTGTTCGGGCGCGGCCAGCGCTGGTACTGCCTAGTTTGAGATCACCAGTTTTTACACATTGAGGATGAATGCTAGTCCCAAGCATCGTCTATTGATTCTCTGTGTGATTACAGCTGGTCTGGCAATAACAAAATAGCAACCGTGGGCGGTCAATCATGCTCATGCTCATGTATCGGGTTTGCAGTGATCCGGCTGGTGCTTCCATATATTTTTGATGAGAAAAATTTAGATTTATAAAATTTTCCCAGCGGTTATGATCTTCCGGATTTTTAATGTGTGATTAGCTGTAAATCAGATCAGATATGTAGATAAACGAAAAAAAAAGACCGCTCCCGATGGAAATTTGCAAGTTGTGCAATAAAATGTACATTATTTTGAGTTTTGAAAATCGTCATTATGATGTAAACAAACGGATTGGATGACATTTCCTCTCAAAATTGGCTCTACATTGATGGTGCATGAAAAGAGCCTATTCCCACATCAACTTCGAAGGACCAGTGCAGTATGAGTTCGCATCTAAATAAACTCGAATTGTAAGTAACTTAATTTTGAATCGATTTAGTTTAGTGGAGCCACCCTAGTGTATATCGGCTTGAAAAACAAAATACCGATATTTTGCTTCTCTTCGATGGTAAAAACAGAGGCTTGTTGACATAATCAAAACGGTATAATATAATAATCTGCAATCGGCAAATGAATCTGAAGAGTTATCGATATCTGTTAAGAGTTATTAGTTATCTAATAATCTAAGGAAGATTACACCTTTAGTTGTAATAAAAACAGTATGTGTAAAAATTCATATTGACTATTTTGATGCCGAAAAATACATACCATAGAATGTGTATTTTTAGTGCAAATTGACCACTCCTGCTCTATCTATCTTCGCCAATGTAAGTGTCATTTTTATATCATCAATCTTTTGCTGTGGCACTTAATATCCATCTAAAATGACGCAAAACATCATATGCAGTCCGATAACGCAGCAATGTTAATGGAACAGTTGAAGATTTGGCAAATTACATCATTAGGTTCGTTCCTGTGCAATTGATGACGGAATAGCGTATTACTATCACTCGAATCAGCCAGGAAGATAATATTTGGTGGTATAAATAATTGCTGTTCGTAGTTTCAATAGTCAGTCACACGCAAGCTGGCAGGTCCACAACATAATTTATTAAGTTTCATTTTCAACTAATTGTACCACTAAGTGAAAACAACAAATATGAAATATTTCATACTCACACTGGCCCTATTTGGGGCTACTACCAATGGCCAAGCTCCGTGCACGGATTCCTGTTGGCAAGCATGTCCAATTGACAGCCGTTGCCCTGCTACTAATGGAGCAAAAGTTACCCTTCTGCCATATCTCAATGATTGCACAAAGTATGTGAGTTGTGAAAGTGGTCATGGCTGCGAACGTGTCTGCCCCGCTGGACTTCATTTCAACGCCAGGGAAATGATTTGTGACTGGCCATCAAGGGCCTGTTGTGATAAATCTATAATCTGCTTGGAGGATGATATAGATAGGAACTGCATGGCACACCCCAGCTGCGTTGGTGTCAGCTCAATGGAAGCGGTTCTCCTGCCCCATGCCGATTGTTCTAAATTCTACAAGTGTGACAGAAATGAAGCTTGCCCATATGATTGCCCACCAGGGCTGCACTTCAACACGGACGAGATGGCTTGCGATTGGCCGTGGCGAGCATGTTGCGATCCCAGCGTAGAATGCAAGAAACCATGTGATGTCAACACCTGCCCACCAGGTAAGTTTTTATATCAAGAGCAAATTTTCATTACGTCGAATGTAACAAAGGTAAACAAAGTCGAGCTATCAGTGTCAATCGATGCTCCTGCTATTACACTATATATTGTCCGAATATAGGATCACATCCCATTTTTAAATTTATTTACCAGTCGAATTGCTTTTTGACGTAATCACCTTCCGATCAAAATAGTTTTCGATGTTACTTAAGTCACCCGATTTCTATGGAGATGCCGTTTGCCTTAAGTAACAGCACTGAGAAACCCGTGAAAAGTGTACTTTCGTCGTGTCGCTTTCTCATGATTAAAGTGAATAAATCGAACTGTTTGTTGCTAAGATGATTTCGGTGGTCCTAAAATGATGAATAGGCTGCACGTAAGCAGACGTAATTGATAATTCTCCAGAATATCCTGGTAAATACACTTTGACTTAAGTAACAATAGGGGCCACCAAACGACGTATAATAACTTTTGACTCAAAAACCAGTATTTCTTAGCATGAAAGCTAGCGATTTGCATTTGTATGATTAAAACTCTGCTAAATATGTTAAACATTGCTATCACTATGAGATTATATGTGTTTAATTGGAAATAGGAATAACTTTTCGGTCATCAAAACAAAACTTTATTTTTCTCGGATCGGTGCGAATGTTACTTACGACATAATGAAAATTTGCTCTTGATATACAAACATCATACAGGAATCCCCCGCATAGCGCTATTTCTCGGTTGTCCTTCAACCAATTAAGCTGATTTTCGGTAGTTCATTATATGGTTGAAAGTAATCACATACCACAAATCAGCTCACTTATGTCGTTTTCGTTTTTGCAGTGTAGCAACCCGTAAAAAAAATAAAACAAAAATAAAATGATTTACATTGTCATTGTAACCATGATATTTATTGTGAAACAATTGGACATTTCTATTCATTACCATAAAATCACAACGAAATTCATGGTTCACAACAATGAAAATCATTTGCCACTGGTGCTACACCGCTAAAACGAAAACGACATTAGTTAAAGGACTGTAATGTTTTGAGCAAAAGTGTCTGCTGTAGCTAGCTTTACAAGTCTTCCTTACATTGTTTTCTCAAGAAATGTGAATCAAAAAAGACTGAATGGAAAAAACTGATATCCTTACCCTAATTGAAAACTGATGAATTGCCTTAACACTGTCAAACGAAGAACTAGATAATAGGCCTCTTAAGCAAAGTTGCCGGAAACTATATTGTCTTCAATTTTGCTGAAAAGTGCATCCACCTAACCTCAAAGTTACAAGCTAGACTGTAGATTTAAATTTAAATAGGGACCATCCTAAATATTGTTTGCATCAAAATAAGAAATATTAGAACTAGCAACTTTGTAGGAGACTCAGGATATTTCCGTTGATGTGGTATATAGTTTTTATATAGTATGTGTTACATCTTTTACAAACATATTGAAAAATAATTTTCTTGTTTCTCGTCTGTTTGAAAAAGCACTCAAGCCAGCACTTACGAAATGTATTTCTTATGACGTTTTATGCTTGTGACGTTTTCCGATTATATACTCATTCAAATTTTCATATTTCAAGAACTAAATTATTTGAGTTTCACGCATTTTCTTTTACAATAATCGAGCATTATCAAAGTAATCTCACTTAAAAAAAATTATGTAGAGTCACAAGACTAAAAAATAGTGCAAACGCTTTAATTTCCGTTAAACACATTACTAACGACTCTAGAGTCCTCATTGCTTGTTTAAAAAAAAAAAAAAAAATTAAAAACATGAATTGATTTAAAACATATTTAGAATATACTTTAAAAAAACTATCAATGTTACACCGTCTTACGGCACCACATTTATAAATGGTTAAATTTCTATGCGTATCATATTTATGTTATGATAAACCTTCAAACTGGGGACTGATAATAAGTAGAATAATTTAAACCATGAGCAAATTTTTAAGTTATTCAACATTTTCTCCTAAATTTATGGTAAAAGTTCTGTTTTTATGGAAAAAAATAACCTTAAATGATCGTTATGAAAACATCGATACAGAATAACAAATTGCACCATTTCATAATTGTTTCACCAAATTTGTTTTTTTAAATAGCGGAATAGACGACTTTGGCATTCCTTACTTATTATCGTCAGGGGGTAAATGAAGTCCTACCCGTAAAAAAAAGAACCGTAGAGGTACAATGAAATGTGTTGTAACCATAAAGGGTGACACGGTCAAAATTTGGTCAAGGGAAAACGCGTGTAAATCGGTGAAATCGTTTATTTAAAAAATCAAATTAAATTTCTTTTTCAAGTTCAATTAGTATAAAATTCAGGAAAAATATTCAGTTAGGCTTCCGCTTTTCCAAATCCGAATTGCCGGGCCTTACGCTTGACCCCTGCCATCAGATTTTGTACAGCCACCTTGTCCACCTTCTTCGCCGCAGAAAGCCAGTTTGCCTTGAACTGCTGCTCGCCCTTAGCAGTTTTTTTGGTCTTCTTTAGGTTCCGCTTGACAATAGCCCAGTATTTCTCAATTGGGCGGAGCTCTGGCGTGTTGGGAGGGTTCTTGTCCTTGGGAACCACCTGCACGTTGTTGGCGGCGTACCACTCCATGGCCTTTTTACCGTAATGGCAAGATGCCAAATCCGGCCAAAACAGTACGGAACAACCATGTTTCTTCAGGAAAGGCAGCAGACGTTTATTCAAACACTCTTTCACGTAAATTTCTTGGTTGACAGTCCCGGAAGCTATGAAAATGCTGCTTTTCAAGCCACAGGTACAGATGGCTTGCCAAACCAGATATTTCTTTGCGAACTTTGACAGTTTCATGTGCTTGAAAACATCTGCTACCTTTCCCCTTCCTTTTGCCGTATAAAACTTCTGTCCCGGAAGCTGCTTGTAGTCGGCTTTGACGTAGGTTTCGTCGTCCATTACCACGCAGTCAAACTTCGTCAGCATCGTCGTATACAGCCTCCGGGATCGCGCTTTGGCCGTCGTATTTTGTTTATCATCACGATTTGGAGTCACTACCTTCTTGTAAGTCGATAGTCCGGCTCGTTTTTTGGCTCGATGCACGGTTGTAGACGATACACCCAGCTTATTTGCGGCATCTCGGAGAGAAAGGTTAGGGTTTCGCTTGAAACTACCGGCAACTCTCTTTGTCGTCTCAGCGGCTTCCGGTTTTCGATTCCCCCCCGATGCAGACTTCCTGGCTGTCGACAAACGTTCCCCAAACACTTTAATTACATTTGTAACGGTTGATTTGTCAACTTTTAGCGATTTTTCCAACTTTGCGTGCGAGTAGCTCGGATTTTCACGATGCGCGAGCAAAATTTTGATACGCTGCTCTTCTTGCTTGGACGGCATTTTGACAACTGAAGAGTGAATTCCAAAATCAAAATAGGAGCAACATTCTACACACACACACCTTCAAAATGAGGGGTGTTCAGGTATTTTAAATGCAAAATTGAAAGAAATACGTCAAGTTGATATTGACCAAATTTTGACCGTATCACCCTTTACAATAGAGTTTATTGTATTTACAATAAATCTTATTCTCCACAAAGATAAAATAACAATAGAATGTATTGTGTCCACAACAGAATCTATGGTAAAAGGGGGTAATATACAATGGAACAAGGGGGTCGTTATGTATCTTAACCATACGAGAAATCACTTGTTCCTGAACAAACTTGAGCCATTTACCATTAATTGAATTGTTGTTCTATTGTTGAAAACTCTTACTAAATAGTACGTATTATGCATCTAATGTAATAACAATATGCTAAAATTTCGTGTACTATATACGCACAATAAGATCGATTGTGGCCAATAGGTTTGCTTGTAATTGTATTTTATTTTATGGTAATTGTATAGTTATTTTTATCCGGGTAGAGCACTGATTTATTTTATGAAGGTACATAATGTTCCAGAGCACCGTTTTGCCAAAAAAAAAATAACAATCTAAGATATCATTTACCCCGCGACGATAAAAAATTTCCCCTACATATTTCGGAAATAGTAGGCTGTGGAACTTTGACGCGTTGAGAAGAGTTCAAGCTGAACATTGCATTAGGTCCTAAGTAACATTTACAGATTCTCTTCGTTATATTTTTTCAAGATAAGCTACTTTTCCCAAGACATTAAGGCTCCAAAGGCGTCGCGAAACCTCAATTTTACCTGTTGAACAACTTTGAAAACGTTATTTAGGGTTAAATTCAAATCAGTTTCAAAAGGAACAGGATGTTCTAGTTTCACTTATTTGTATCCATTGGAATCAATATTGTTTTATTTCTTTACGTTTTGAGAGTTGTTGAACAGGTAGATTGAGGTGAGGGCGACGCCACTGCCAAAATTTCAGAGTAAAAAGTTTGATTCTGTGGCATGATTGTTGATGATGATTTTTTTGTGGCTTTAATCAATTAAAAACAAAAAATCTCGCAGTCTCAGCCTCAATGTTGCTCTAAACTCTAAAACATGGTCCACTTGAAATCTGGGTGCAAGAAATCTCGGGAACGGATTGACGTATGAATATTTTTAGGCAATCAACATATAGCTTTTTGATGCACTTTCATAAAAAAATATTAAATGATTCAATTGGGTTCATGAAAAAATCACGAACTTTTATTGAAATTGAAATAGCAATTTATGCAACTTCCGTTTGAAGAATGCCATTTCTTTTTTCAAATGAATTTCAATTTGGGTGATCCAAAGTGTAATATTGCAATAGATGGCTCTGTTTTAGCGGCAGTGAAAACAAATTATCGAGCCAACAAAGCATTCCAACAAGAAATTTATAAACAGTTATTAATTTTTATGTCCACTGCACAATCATTACTTTTAGAAAAACATTACTTTTTCAACCAAAAAACAACTCATTTTCATACAACTACTTTGATGTTTACTAACATTCTTCCGTAAGCTCGGGGGGTATGTACGCAGAATAAAAAAGTTGTTGAATATTACATCGGGAGCGGTCTTATTTTTTGATTATCTACAGATCTGAACTAATTTACAGCTGAAATAACCACACATTAAAAATCCGGAAGATCATAACCGCTGGTAAAATTTTATAAATCTTAATTTTTCTCGTCAAAAATATATGGAAGCACCAGCCGGATCACTGCAAACCCGATACAGAAAACAAAATATTCCACGTGGATGAGGATTTCAAGCACCTGTGGTGGATAAATTAATCAGGAAAGGTGAAAATATTGACCTCTTCCTATGCTTCACTACAAATGAAGTGATAGACGACTAACTGGCGAAGAAATCCATTAAAATAATGTGGTTCGCAGTAATAGAATTTTCTTAGAAGCTTGTGCCATCATCCACCAGATGGGATAGTATTTTTGATTTGGTTTGGAACAAAGTTGATTTTGTGTACAATGATTCTTTGACAGTGTGCAAAGAGTGTATCATTTTGTCATTTTTTTATGCATTTCAGTTTTGAGTAGAGTGAAAGAGATAGAACCAAAACATTCTAGTACATTTGGTGAAAATGCTAGTTCAGTCCAGTAGTAGCATAGAGGTAACTCTAAGACTAGAAGGTCCCGAAATAACGTGCTCAACTTTTTGGCTCAGCTCTGGTACTCTCTTCGGTCCCAAGCTATCGATTCACCCCTCGAAACATAGGAAAAACCAATAACCCCTCATTTTATCTGTCAAACTTTCATAGCGAATCAAAACAAACATTGCGTAGTACTAGAATTTTGACTAGAATGGGGTACGTTAATCGTTTGCTTGGGACCAATAGGCTAGTCAAGTAGTGAGCCAATTTAAAATCGTTAGTTTCGTATTGATTGTTGGTAGTAGTGTTGCCATGTGGTACAATCCAGTAGTAGTGATGTTGCCATGTGATACACTGAAAAATTGCAATAGCAGGTTAGTCACCAAAGTTTTCGAGCCGCTCCGTCTGTCATTCGTTTGTGGCTTCACGGTGAACATTTCGAACCTCATCACTCTTTTGAAAGTTCCCCTATTCACCGCCAGAAGCTGGAACAATCGCTTAGTTTCTGTTGGATTTGCCTATTGAGGAATAGGCGAATTCAATAGAAACTAACAGATCGTTTCAGCCTCTGGTGGCGAATAGAGGATTCATCAAAAGAATGCTGAGGGCTGAGATTGTCGCTGTGAAGCATAGGCAGAGGAAAATATCTTCACCTTTCCTGAATAATTTATCCATCGTAGGTGCTTGAAATCATCTTCCACATGGAATATTTTGTATTCTGTATCGATTTTGCAGTGCTTCCACATATGTTTGGTGAGAAATCTGAAGATTTAAAAAACTGTCCCAGCGGTTATGATCTTCCGGATTTTTAATGTGTGCTTATTTGAGCTGAAACCGTAAAATAAGACCATTCCTGATGGAAATTTGCTATATGTGCATATATGAGTTTTGAAAAAATGTCATTTTGGTGTAAAAAACGGTGTAAATGACATTTCCTGCATGAAAAGGAAGTTCACACGTATGAATGTTTGCATGCATGGATGTTTACATCGCCAGTAAAATTCAGAATTTGTTGGTGTGTGAGTTACTTAAAACTAACGTTAGTAAAGCGGGGGCTGATTACTCGCGGCTATCTCAAGGTTAGGGGTAGCAATTTGTAACAAATGGATAGCAGGGTAGGGATTGATAACACATGGTTTGGAGAGCAATGTGCTGTTGATCTCGAGCTAACCGAAATACTGATGAAAAAGACAGACATGATGGTACACCGATGGGCAGCAAACAACTTGGGAGAACACAAAATGACACTAACTACTAAATCCTCAGATCCGTTTTAAAACACATAAATTAAATTCCAATAGTCGAGATCTCGGCTCGCCAAGATGCACAGCAAAAAAATAATTTTGATATCACGTCAAAGTGGATGCACTACAATCATGTCGAAAATATGGTGTAATATTACTTGCTAAAAAGGACAACATGAACTGACATTACGCTGCTTTTACTGCATTTGTTTATTTATGTGGTCATAAAAATTACATGAAATTTTCGACATGATTGTAGTGCATCCACTTTGATGTGATATCAAAATTTTTTTTTGCTGTGTGTCTCTAACGGGCATAGGTTGTTTTGCTCGGGCCCTGAGGAATGTGTATAACTCGAATCTAGCAACACAATGGAGGGTGCATGACCAAAGCACGTGGTCGATCTCGTGATAACCACTACCAGAAGCGCACAAATTGTTGCCTGCGAGCCCGATTCGGAAGAAATGCGAGTCTAACGAGTAGTGAATGGACATGAGCCTCGATATGACACGTATAAAGTCACGACTCATGTCCAATCCTTTGAACCACGGCTGATTCGACACCTGTGGGAGAATAGAATGTAACCATCTTCCCAGATCACTCTCATTCCATTTTTGTTGACAGGTAATTGAGAATAAAAAATACAGAGCAATAATAAGGGACCCAGACTAAAGTGAGGAGCAGTTAGAAAAGTACTCAATTTGGCTCGGATTTCGGTCAGGAAATAGTGCTTCATCGGCCTCATTGAACGAATAGCATCCAACGAGCTAAGGCTATCCGTAAAAATGAAATAGTGATTAGAGGGATTTTGCAGTTGATATTAGGCGCTATGAAATTCGTTGAATACTCCACAGCCAGTGGAAGCGTTTATAGTAGACCCATCTGTGAAAAACTCCTATTGTTACTGACATGGTGGTACTTGTTTGGAAAAAAATTAGGTAACAACCAACGACCAATGGTGATCTGGTATTCCACGGATCTCTTGCAACATGGTAAGATCAAAATTTACAGAGGAACTATTGAAGTCTTGGAGGCAAACACGAATGGAATTGTACGAAGAATGGCCAATCTCTAGTGTCATGTACTCGTTATAGAGACTCATGAATCTTGTTTGAGGATTTCTGTCGAGCAGCTTCTCAAATTTTTCAATTACCAATGGGTTCATTACTTCACAACGGATAAGAAATCGCAAGGACAGTTCCACGAAACGATCTGTCAATGGGAGAACATCCGCCAGTACTTAGAGGCTCACCGTATGCGTCGAGTGCATACAGCCAAGCGCGATTCGGAGGCAACGGTATTGAAACCGTTGCAGCTTCAGGATGTGTGTTTTTGTAATTGTACTAAGCAAATTAATTCTTTGTTGGCATTTTTATTTCACATACGCAATATGTTTTCCCCACGTGCTTTTGAAATCGAACCAGACACCTAAATACTTGAAAGATATAGTTAGGTACTTTGAGTGAATGTTCTACCCTTTAGTTGAAGCTGTAACTGTGCAGGATGAGGGTGCCAAGTATTACATATGGGAAAAATATTATCTGATTTATCGATAAAATACAATAAGTACATCTAAAAAGACATTTCAACATCAGTTTAGGGGCTATAATACTGTAAAAGAAATTCCTGGTGAATGTTTAAAAAAATAAATCTGCATTTTTTTTTTCAATTTCTTTATCAGGTCCAACTCCAGCTCCAACTCCAGCTCCAACTCCAGCCCCAACTCCAGCTCCAACTCCAGCCCCAACGCCAGCTCCAACTCCAGCCCCAACTCCTGCTCCAACACCTGCCCCTACCCCGGCTCCAACACCAGCACCAACACCAGCACCAACACCTGCCCCAACACCGGCACCAACACCTGCCCCAACACGTAAGTATTCTGCTAGATGCTCAATTTTGATCTAGCCAGTACATACCGTAATGCACCGTATGCCAGGCAGTATTTTAATCCGGACATTAAATTTTAATTTAATATTACATTCACTTGACAACATATTAATTATGTGAGATGAACATGGACGACACTATAAAATTTACGTGGCATTTAGATAATATGTGGCCTTTTCTATCAACTTTTAAAAGTGTCCGGATTTATGGACTAAGTGTCTGGATTTCGGTGCATTACGGTATCTCAAAACGAATGATCATCAATTCTTTTCAGCACCTAACGATGACTGCAACACTGGATGCCCGGATTTCAACTGCCACCCGAACCAACTCTGTCTGACTACGGTCGGATCTGGACAGGCTATTCTTCTGCCTCACTTCAACTGCGGAAAATTCTACAAGTGCAAGAATGGTTCGGATTTGGCCTGTGAAATGATCTGTCCACCAGGACTTCACTTCAACGACGAAAAGCTCGTGTGTGACTGGCCATGGCTGGCGTGCTGTGACCCCTCGATTAACTGCGTAAAGCCATGCATTCCCGGAGTAACATGCGCCCCCTCACTGTAGGGCCTGCACGACAGGATCTCGAGTTTAGGTTGAATGGTAGAGTGGTTTGTTAACTGTATCAACTGATTGCTGTGTTATTAATGTATGGTTTGGTACACAGTATAAATAAACTGCACTAAAAGATTACTCATTTTGTTTCAAACTAGTTGGCAAATAAACATCCGGTGCGATCAGAAATTATAGAATCTTTCTTATATTGGACCACAACAAATGAAGTTACAAAGGAAAGAAACACAAGCCCTAGAACTAGAGGATAGATCACTTCCTAGAATTGATAAAGAAATCACTATGCACTAAGTCTGAACTCAACTAAGTATCAAATTTAATTAGGGTGGGTGAGCCAGTAATGGAGGAACTATGTCATTTTATGTATGGAAAAATAAATATTGGATTGATGTCTACAGTATTTTGACCCACATTAGATCCGTTTGCGTTACGTTGACGTGAATTTGACAGTTATACAATAGAGTTAGCTTGTTTCAAATCAGGTCTTGATCATTGTCTCAATATTTGAGGTCATTTGGTTGGGAACTTATACTGCACTGGCCCTGGTTAAACTTTGTGTTATCCTCATCCTAGCCTTCCACCATAAAGATTTTTAGGGGTAAGCTTGCTATTACTATTACTATTACTCATAGACAATTTTCTAAGCTACAACTCTGCTCAAGGCCACATTTTAGTAGAACGTCAAGACATATAGCTATTAATTTTTTTTTTTTTCAGTGATTCAATGTTTGTTTCTTCAAGTCTTCGATACATGATTTTAATTATTTTATTTTATTTTTTTACTTTAAATGATCTTTATTTCATAAATTTGTGTATTTTAATTATCCAGTGACATAGACGTAGCTTTTCAGCTTAGTTCATTTGAAATTTTTAAGATTATTATTTATGGTTCTAGTCCCATCAGGCCTGTCGAAAGATTTTCCACCTTGGAGGGATTGGTTTGTTTTTAATTTGGAAAACTATACAAGTAGCCTACAACTACTTTATATACACCTAACCTACTATATACAAATTGCTTATCAAAGCATGATCTGATGCAACGGCATTGCTTCTGCATTGACACCTAGTCTTAATGTCATCAATTTCAAAATCTAATTTTGGAACGTTCGCCTCTAGGTGGAGATCAGAAATTCTTATGTCGAGAGGACGGTCAAGGACCATCCTCAGCGCTCTATTCTGAGTGACCATGATTTTGTTCCTATGAGTGTTTGTACATGATTCCCACAACGGAAAAAAAAGAGTTTTTCATTGAACAACATCCCGAGATAGGTTACTTCAACAGACCACTCAATTCTTGTACCATCCATGATTACAGTACGAGATGGAGCCGGCTTTAGTTTGTGCGATTGCCGATGGAGGAACATGATTGCTTGAGTTTTGGAGACATTGATTTTAATTTTCCAGGTGTTTGCATAATCAGCAAAGACGGTAAGGCATCGTTGAAGTTTGTTCGTTATTTCGCGAGGCATCCTTCCTTTGACGGCAATTGCGGTATCATCTGCGAACAGTAAAACACGCAACCATCTTCGAGGGGATCGAAGTCACACTCCTTCAACCGTTCAAACAGCGGGAGAACGAAAGAGATGGCAAACTAAATGAGCCTTACACATTTATATCTCATTGATGGTTTTTCAGTAGGCCGAATTGACTGCACATCTCGCCCCTGATAATTTCGTGCTGCATTGTAAGTTTCTAGGCATACCAGTCGTACTGAATATTTTACGTTTAAAAATTAGCTTTAGTGAATTAAGCGAAGGTAATTTTACAGTTTTCATTAAAAATAGCAATTTTGTTCAAATGGAAGTAATATAATAGGTTATAGTAACGTAGGATTAACTACCCCATTTCCAGCCTATTAAGCACAACCCGCACTTAACCTTTCCTAATCAAGCGCAGTTTAGCACCAAACGGAATAATTATTACTGATGGCTTCCAAATTTATTTACCTTTCCGTACGTACCGTAAGATTTAATAAAGAGAAACAAATTGTTGAGATATTGTTAAAAGTCTAACACCTAACGCATTGAAACGCCATTCAAACGAAAATGAATTCACTTCGGCCTATCGGATGAAGATAAAGATTGATTCGGTCGGAGCGTTTCATTTAAATTTGAGAATATTGGGTGTAAATACTCATATCTCGCGTTCTTATTGACTTCGTTCGATAGAATTTAAACTAAAGTATCGTACCAAATGCATAATTTACCTGTTAACACCGAAATCATGGATTTATTTGACGTTTTCTGCTTGATAGGCCCAAAACGGGCACTTAGGCCGAAGTAGTTCTTTACACTATATTACCTGCAATAAGCAAAACTCATTCGAAACTTCAATCGCACTTTTCTTTTGCAACTGTCGGTTAAGGAATGGCCAAAGCAGAGAAACGACCGCAGGGAACTCGGTTGTTTTTATGAAACGGCTCTTTCCATGCACCATCAATGCAATGAGCTGGATTACCGAGGTGAAGCAATCGGTGAAGTTGTGTGAGTAAAACCCCTGTACGATTCAAGCAATTAGTGACGTCACTACTTGCGTTTACGTTGATTTTTTGGTTTACTAATACAACAATATTTCACGATCTGCTTCACCTCTCTCTGTACCACATTGCCATCAATGCACTCTACAGTTTCTTTTAGATTCGCCTATAGGCCTTTTTGAAACACCACCAACGTAGAGTGCGCCACGCGAGTTCGAGAATAAACGTCAACCAAACCGTTTGTTTACATCTGAATAACTATTTTTCACAACGCAAATTAAAGCATTTTTCATTCAAAATCTTGCCAATTTCCATCAGTTATTGTCTTATTGTACGATTTTCCACATATTTGTACCTTAACGACCTTAACTATTCACACACAAGAAATCCGGAAGATTATAACCACTAAGGCACTTTTCTAATTTTCAATTTTTCTCAACAAAAATATTCCTCAACACCAGCAGGATCTTTGCAAAAACGATACAGAATTAACATTTTCAACTGTAGATTAAGTTTTGAAGCATCTCAGATGAAACAATTTATCAGGAAAAGTGAAAAAGTGTTCCACTTCCTATGTCTCACGGCAAATATTAGTTTTTATTAAAAAGGAACTAATCCAAAAGAAACTAAGCGATTGTTTCAGCCTCTGGCGGTGAATAGAAGAACCTTCAAAAGATTGATGAAGTTGGAAATGTTCACCGTGAAGCATAGGAAGAGGACAATATTTTCAACTTTCCTGATTAATTTATCCACCGTGGAATACTTGGTTTTCTGTATCGGGTTTGCAGTGATCTGGCTTATGCTTCCATATATTTTTGACGAGAAAAATTAAGATTTATAAATTTGTACCAGAGGTTATGATCTTCCGGATTTTTAATGTATGGTTATAGGCCTTTTTAATAGGAACTTAACGATCGATTCAGCCTCTGGTGGTGAATAGGAGAACGTCAAAAAGAGTGTTGTAAGCAGAAAATTTTGCCTTGAGACGTAGAAAGCGGAACACTTTTTTACTTTTCCTGATAAGTTGATTCATCTGAGATGCTCCAAAACTTAATCTACAGTTGAAAAATTTAATTCTGTAACGTTTGTGCAAACATCCTGCTGGTGTGCAGGAAAATTTTTGTTGCGAAATATGGAAAATTAGAAAAGTGCCTTAGTGGTTATGATCTTCCGGATTTCTTGTGTGTGAATAGTTAAGGTACAAATCAGTTCGGATCTGCGGAAAATCGTACAATACGACAATTACCTATAGAAATTGGCAAGATGTTGAATGAAAAATGCTTTAATTTGTGTTGTGAAAAATTATTATTCTGATGTAAACAAACGGTTTGGTTAACGTTTCTTCTCGAACTCGTGTGGCGCACTCTACGTTGGTGGTGCATTAAAAAGGCGTATTTCAGCTGTAAATTAGTTCAGATCTGCACAGAAAAACAAAACTACCCACCGCTTGGGTTTTTTAAACTTAAATTTGAGTTATTTGACCTCTGCCCGTTTCATTTCCTCTCGCTATTGTTGTCAAAAATAGAACGAAAGATTCGACTCAACCGTCTAGTTCCGTACGAGAAGCCAAAATTGAGTAATATGCGATATACCCAAATTTGAGTTAATTGAACTTAATTTTGGGTAGAAAAATTGAAAATAACTTAGCGATGGGTAATTTTTTTTGCCGTGCTTAAATGCAAACTACTTTGAGCCGGTTTACCCAAATTTGGCTTATCGTACGGAACATGGGAGATGAGTGAAAAGAACATAATTTTGGGTTGTTATGAATTTCTGTGTGTAGATAATCGAAAAATAAGGCCACCCCGATGGAATTTTGCAAGTTGTGCAATAAAATGTACATTTTTTTGAGTTTTAAAAATCGTCATTATTGTAAACATATAATTATAGTCGTAGGTCCGAGTGGGACATAAAAAAAAACAATTTATTCACTTTAACTTAATTAATTACATAAAATCACTACGACTAAACCGCGGGTTTAAGTCACTGAATGAAAATCGCAACTAACTGAACTGGAAATTATCGAACTGGTCCTATTTAAAACATAAACATGCTGATGCTGCAGTCCGGTCGTCGTCCGATGGTGTGTCGTTACGTGGCGTGTTGTCCGTCGTTAAGGTGCTGACGCGGTGGTTCTTCCATGTGCTTCGGAAATGCCTGGTGGTTGTTGCTAGTTGGATGCGTTATGCAAGTGTGGGTGATCGAGTGGTTTATTTCATAATTATATCATATATAATTTATATGGATTGGACGACATTTCCTCTCAAAATCAGCTAGCACACTCTACATTTGTGGTGCATGAAAAGAGCCTTTTGCGTAGTAGCATAGAGGTAACTCTAAGACCAGAAGGGTCCGAAGAAACGAGCTCAACTTTTTGGCTCAGCTCTGGTACTATCATAGAGGTAACTCTAAGACTAGTCGGTCCCGAAGAAACGTGCTCAACTTTCTGGCTCAGCTCTGGTACTCTCTTCGGTCCCAAGCTAATCGATGCACCCCTCGAAACATGGGAACATCCACGAACCCCTCATTTTATTTGTCAAACTTTCATAGATAATCAAAACAAACATAGTGTAGTACAATAATTACGACTAGAATGGGATACGTTAATCATTTGCTTGGGACCAATAGGCTAGTCAAGTAGTGAGTCAATTTCAAATCGATAGTTTCGTATTGGCAAATCAAAGTTGGCACTCGTGGAGAATAGACAAACTATAAAAGTGATGATGGTTTTAAAAATTTTCCACGGGGAGCTATACGAGTGCAATCTTAAAATGCTTTTATTTTAAAAATGGAGCATTGTATTTAAATCTGGTTGTTGCTACAGTTGTAGAAAAGCTGAAATCTATGCATACACCTAAAAATCTGAAAATAAATTATTTTTTCTATATTATATATCTATTGCATAGTCCTTATGTTTTCTCCTAACGTAGCATTAACCAGATTTAAATAAAATGCTCCATTTGCAAAATAAAGGCATTTTAAGATTGAACTCGTATACCTCACCGTGTAAAATTTTGAAACCATCATCACTTTCATAGTTCATCTATTCTCCACGAGTGCCAACTTTGATTTGCCAATTGACTGTTGATAATATCTTCAGTCCCAAGCTAATCGATGCACCCCTCGAAACATAGGAAAATCCACGAACCCCTCATTTTATCTGTCAAACTTTCATACCGAATCAAAACAAACATAGTGTAGTACTGGAATTTATACTAGAATGGGGTACGTCGATCGATTTGCTTGGGACCAATAGGCTAGTCAAGTAGTGAGCCAATTTAAAATCGTTAGTTTCGAATTGATTGTTGGTAGTAGCGAATAAGGACTGAGGCAAACAAGAAACCAAAGCTAATACATTTCAAGGACTTGATAATTTCTCTCTTGTATGTTCAGTGTGATAGCGCCTCTGACGTATTAGTCACCAACAACAACATGGGACAACTATGTGTAGAACGGCAGTATATCATTATCTTTCTACAATTATGGAAGAAACTTGCTTAAAAAAATCCTTGATGTAATAATTTAAAGCAAGTTTAGTCCGGGAGTTAGAAAGTGATAGCTCTACTGCAGATTCAGCAACCCATTTCAGAATGCCTGGTAATTCACGTCCATTCCGAGGTTACTTTCACATACAATAAGCGTCGCATGTAAACACTACCGTTATCATATGAATAATGGTACTGCAAACACACTTCCATATTTCGATATGTTATGTTTCGAAATCTGGCGCGTATTTAGTAATATATGGAAATATGCATTTATGACTGATTTATAATCAGATGGATCTCACCAAATTCTGCCTCCGAAAAACCACCGGTTTGTTTTTACAACCGAACACAACAAAGAAGAAGATTTTCATTTGCACCGAATTTTTGCCTGACACCTCATTCGCGTGCATCCTCCGGAAGGCAGAACGCCAGCACCAAGAAAAGAAAAGAAATACCCGGTAAAACTCTTCTTGGGAGGGAGGCATAGCACCAAAAACAAGCGAAAAGAAAAACCGACTAACGCGGCACCATAGCAACACAGCTACTCGATACAAATTCTTGTCCCAGAGTTTTCACGTTAATTACAATGTCACTAAAAAAGCTTCTTAAAACGTGATAGATCTTAATTTACACTTATCCACACTCGAAAACTAATATTTTTTTGCTTGATACAATTAAAAAATATGCGGAAAACAGGTGAAATCAGCGCCAGCGAAAACAACACCAAGCGTTCGCGGGCAGAGCCTACTGCGTTTTTTTCCCAAGTACCCCTTCGCCCAGTATACTAAAACTCTTTGAGCCCGAAAAGCATCTATAATCGTACTGGTAGGCTGATTAAGTACTGTGCTCGATAGCCCTTTTGATAATTGATTAATAAGGAGGTATGGCTTTAATCAGATACATAGCATAGTTAATTGAATTGCCATAGCATTTTATTTTTATTTTTAGAAATTGTTTGTTTTGAGCCGGATCAGTTCAGTAAAAAGTTAGCTTACACTAAATTCAAAATGACGTAAAATTCTTGACAAATATGAGTAATCTTTTCAACGTTTGTAAGATAGCATCATATCGCAACGTAGTGACACAAGACATCATCCACTCTATGACACTGAGGTACATATCAGTTCTTGCAAAGTGCCTCTCCTGCTCGACTTTTTTATCAAAATTTTGCGCCATTCCTATGGAATGATATCATTTTGCGTTTCAGGTGCACATGCTTTAATCATTGAACATGAACTTGATTTTGGCGGTTGTCAGCAGATATTATTTTGATTGATGATTAACTAAGCGGAGTACGCCAAATGTATAAAACGAGCTGTAGATCAGGCATCGTACTTAGTAGCGTTGTATATTCTCTAATACTGACCAGCGTTTAAGTAAGGCTACGTTGGCAAGTTGCATAGTTGAAATATGTTCAAATCGTTGGTAATACTTGCCTTCGTTGGCCAAGTATTATCCCAGGATTGTGGAATATGTCCTCAAGGACCATGTCAACCGGATCTCAGATGTCTAGCACCTCAGGATCCAATGAATCCATTAAAACTGCCACATCCAACTAATTGTGGAAAGTTTTTCATATGTAGTGGTGGCAACGCGTGTGAGATGAGCTGCCCTGCTGGCTTACACTGGAGCATACAGAACAATCGTTGTGAATGGCCTCACATAGCCTGTTGTGATCCGAACGTTGAATGTCGGCCGTGTCCAGATGAATGTTTACCACCATCACCAGCTCCTACGCCAGCTCCTACGCCAGCTCCAACACCAGCTCCAACACCAGCACCAACACCGGCACCCACCACGCCCAATGATCCTTGCCTTCCGTGTGTGACTCAGTGCTTCGATGACAACAGATGTCCTTTGAATGACGACCCTATGAATCCCTTGCTTCTACCACATGAAAATGATTGCACAAGATTCTACAAGTGCTCCAATGGTCAGCGATGTTTGATGCAGTGTCGTGCAGGAGAACATTTCAGCCAAACTCTGCAACGATGCGAATGGCCCAACTATGCCTGCTGCGATCCAACCCTTCCATGCGAACCATTCCCCGATCCAAGTGATCCTTGTTGGCCTGACGTGTGTCCTGCTCCAGACTGTCGACCAGATATTGGATGCCCATCAATAGACGATCCTATGAATCCAATCCACTTACCAAATCACGCAAGCTGCCTATCGTTCTACAAGTGTCTGCAAGGGCAGGCTTGTCTTATCCCCTGCCCGATCGGTCAGCATTGGAGTCAAGCTTTACAACGTTGCGAATGGCCTCACATTGCCTGCTGCGATACGAACGTAGTATGCTGTGCTCAGTGCGTCGTAAATAGACGACAGGAGTTAGCCAGAATTTTTGGTATTAAAATGTACGACTAATTTATACACATTTGATATACTGTTGAAATAGAAAATCTGCACATATACCATGAATAAAATGAAAGAGAAATATACATAGAGATTGAAAGGACTTTTTCAAGAAAACACAAATCTAAAACCGATGTCTATCATTATGGAACTGAACAAATCGTACATAATTCTTAACCATAGAGATTATGACCCCAAATCACAATTTAATTGTCTGCAGCTAAAATGTCTGTGTTGAGACGTCCGTGATAAGTGTGGTAGTGAATATTCATAACAAACGACTCATTTCACAAGGCGAATTCTATACATGTTGTAACCGTTTAGTTACAATATCCATGATTTTGTCTATGCATGGTGATTTTGAAACGGTTGTGTTTTTTTAAGTGTCACCGTTTGACCAGCTAGGTTAGTATAGTATTATTAGTATTGCGCATTTTGTACCAAAGTAGACTCAACCGACCAGCACTCGTATTTTTTTTTTCAGATACCGTGGTTGTGATTAGCGCAGGTTCCTTTCAAATTGTCTCATTATTTATGAACGCCCCTCATATTTGAAATGACGTTATTAAACTAGTGGACATAGCTAGATATGAACGCGTATTGATTTATTAACATTAGTAGTAGCATTTGAGCTATTTGAAGAATTAAACCCAGTCGTTCTTTGTGAGAGCCCCAGCACGAACCGCTAAGCCATCTGAGTTATATTAAAGCGAGCTGTTGGGACGCCTCCTGTTTGAGTTTTCAGAGCCAGCTGACTGACTTTATTATGAAATACAACATACACAAATTTATGCCAAATCTAGCGTTAATTTTATGTGCGCTATGTTTCGCAGAAATTTACATGAATTTTTCGAACGGTGTAGCGATGTTTTTTGGGACATTTTTCAAACTTCAATTTGCTAAGTTGGAGCCCGAAGTTCCTCGTATGCTTTCTAAAGCACAAAGTAGTCATAAAGATCTATTGGAATATTTTATGCACTTTGTGGAACTTTAAGTGGGTTTTATCGTAGAATGCGAACGTTTGGTTGCTTGGGAAGAAAGTGCTATCGGAACTTTATTTGAACTACACGGGAAAAAATTCGATTCCATTTTCATGAATAAAAAATCATGAAATGAAAAAAAAAACTTGCCATCCCATTAAATCATAACACTGATTCATGATTTCATGGTGGAAATTCATGATTTCCAAATGCAGCGGAATCATGACCGCTACAAGCGTTACCTGGCAAACCGTGTTCACCGCACTACAAAGGTATCTATTATACGCAGTTTGCTTTCCATCTTATACAATTTCTGATAGTCTAGTGGTCAAAGCATGAGTTTGATGATCGCAAGGCTCATGGTTTGAATCCAGTCAATTCTTCATTTCTTTAGAAGCTAAAGTTAAATTCATTAATTTAATTCATGATTTCAACTCGGATGATTCATGATTTCGGGCATCTTGGATGCGTTACGCAAACATAGCTCATGATGTCATGAACATTGTTCATGGTATATTTTCATAACATGAAAATGCGCTATGTTCATGAAATCATGCGTCATTTTTCTTTATGGAACTTGAAAGTGAGTTTTATTGTTGAATGCGGAACTTTTGGATGCTTGGGTTATTTCAGTTTTCAACTCTAGCGACAATAGTGACACCCGACACATTTTGCTTAGTGCTTCAAGAAATTTAGTATAAGTATTCACAGAGTTGGTCATGTTTGTAGTCTTGTAAAAAATATTCAGCGCCGTATAGTATATGGGCGTATTTTTGGGTGTACACACTTAGTTTTTTCTACCGAGCTCGGCTGTGCAAATCTCGGCAAAATAAGTTTTTCTGAGATCTCAGCAAACATTTCATTTGTTTGCTGAGATTCAGCTAAGCATTATCCGAGACTCAGCTATCAAATGTCACTTTTGCTGAGTTCTCAGTGAAACTTATTTTGCCGAGATTTGCACAGCCGAGCTCGGTTGAAAAAACTAAGTGTGTATGAAGAGTTTTTGAATAAATTGATGCATGCGCTTATATGTTCAGGATTTTAGTTATTTTTTAAAATAGTTCAAAATTAAGGATTTGGGTACTTTTTAATTACATTTGTTAATTTTATTTACATTAATTACAGCAAATTTAATTTTAATTACATAAATCACGTAATCAAATCGAATTACGTATCTGCCATGGATACCAACATTAATTAAGTGGAATTGAATGGAAGATAACCTTTTCGCTGTTTTATTTAAGCATTCCAACCAAATTTCATTACTTCACTAGTCATGCATGGTTAAATTCGAAATATAAACTTGTGATAACATTAAAAAATTAATAAAGTATAAAATTTCATTCGTTTAGAAAATCAATACATAATCAAAAATAATTAAAATTTATTCAAACAAGATAACTTCCAATTTATCCGACCATGATTAAACTGGGTTTAATTCAGAATATTATTTTTTAGCAAGAGTATTTTGAATCATTCGATATGATTAATTTATCAATGTAGCATTATAACGAAGTAATCATCAGCATCCACATCTAAGGCAACTTGAACCCTGAATTCTATAATTGGATAATTCAATCCAAAGAATCAACGGGATGGGATACGATATATTAACATTTGCTATTGTTTAATATTATATGATATGATATGATATGATATGATATGATATGATATGATATGATATGCTATGATATGATATGATATGATATTACATTACATTACATTACATTACATTACATTACATTACATTACATTACATTACATTACATTACATTACATTACATTACATTACATTACATTACATTACATTACATTACATTACATTACATTACATTACATTACATTACATTACATTACATTACATTACATTACATTACATTACATTACATTACATTACATTACATTACATTTCATTACATTACATTACATTACATTACATTACATTACATTACATTACATTACATTACATTACATTACATTACATTACATTACATTACATTACATTACATTACATTACATTACATTACATTACATTACATTACATTACATTACATTACATTACATTACATTACATTACATTACATTACATTACATTACATTACATTACATTACATTACATTACATTACATTACATTACATTACATTACATTACATTACATTACATTACATTACATTACATTACATTACATTACATTACATTACATTACATTACATTACATTACATTACATTACATTACATTACATTACATTACATTACATTACATTACATTACATTACATTACATTACATTACATTACATTACATTACATTACATTACATTACATTACATTACATTACATTACATTACATTACATTACATTACATTACATTACATTACATTACATTACATTACATTACATTACATTACATTACATTACATTACATTACATTACATTACATTACATTACATTACATTACATTACATTACATTACATTACATTACATTACATTACATTACATTACATTACATTACATTACATTACAATACTTTCTTTTTTTTTAATTATAGTCACTTTAACGCTTCTGGGTCATTCGTGACTTGTCGGGGGGTGAGATTTGAACTCGTGACTTTGGCGTGAGAGGTATGAATGCTAACCACTACGCCGGGGTCGCCCCCCCATTACATTATATTACATTATATTACATTACATTACATTACATTACATTACATTACATTACATTACATTACATTTCATTACATTACATTACATTTCATTACATTACATTACATTTCATTACATTACATTACATTACATTACATATTACATTACATATTACATTACATATTACATTACATATTACATTACATATTACATTACATATTACATTACATATAACATTACATATTACATTACATATTACATTACATATTACATTACATATTACATTACATATTACATTACATATTACATTACATATTACATTACATATTACATTACATATTACATTACATATTACATTACATATTACATTACATATTACATTACATATTACATTACATATTACATTACATATTACATTACATATTACATTACATATTACATTACATATTACATTACATATTACATTACATATTACATTACATATTACATTACATTACATTACATTACATTACATTACATTACATTACATTACATTACATTACATTAAATTACATTACATTACATTACATTACATTACATTACATTACATTACATTACATTACATTACATTACATTACATTACATTACATTACATTACATTACATTACATTACATTACATTACATTACATTACATTACATTACATTACATTACATTACATTACATTACATTACATTACATTACATTACATTACATTACATTACATTACAATTACATTACATTACATTACATTACATTACATTACATTACATTATATTATATTATATGATATTATATTATATTAGATTATATTAAATTATATTAAAATATATTACATTATATTATTTAATACTAAATTACATTATATTATATTATGTATATTATGTTATATTATATTATATTATATTATATTATATTATATTATATTATATTACATTATATTATATTATATTATGTTATGTTATATTACATTAAAACATGAGGGACCTCCCTAAGCTCAGTCGGTAAAGACACAGCTACAAAGCAAGACCATGCTGGAGGTGGCTGGGTTCGATTCCCGGTCCGGTCTAGGAATTTTTCGGGTTGGAAAATTTCTCGACTTCTCTGGGCATAGAGTATGATTGTACTTGCCACACAATTATACTAATGCAAAAATGGTACAGGCATCGAAAGCTCACAATTAATAACTGTGGAAGTGCATCTAGAACACTAAGTTGAGAGCACGCAATAATCTAATATGCTATACGCAATAAGCTTGAAATGCGAGGAAGAAGAAGAAGTAAAGCATGAAATTAAAAGAAGGGTTATGTCCCGCAGTGCATTTAAAATACATTGGAAACATGTTGCCAAAATCAGGTCTACACTTCAGAAGCATGAATTAAACAGTAAGTTAGTAATATAATACGATTAAGTGAGAGACTTGACACCATCAAGCATAATATCACCAATAAAGACAAATTAATATGATGGATGAAAAATAACTGCTGTTGATTATCTGTTTAACAGCCGATTTTCAATTGTCTGCAAAACATAAAACATGAACGTGAAACGCTAATACAATTTGTATGTTTACTCTGCTCAACGATGTGTTCAGGGCATCATCCAAACCATATGTGGAACAGTTCCACTATTTGGGCTCCCAAGCAGCACACTTCCATCAAAATAAGTTGCTGCAACTTGATTGTGACAGGAATAAGTTGCAAACAAGTAACCACCACTGTTCAGTAACAAGTGTGCTGCTAGGATATTGTTCGGGTATGGTATTTCTTTATCAGAGATTATTCATTAAAATTCGCCATAGTGAGATAGTTGGAAGATCTCCTTTATATTGACTTGCCTAAAGCCGTAACTCAGCGAACGACGAAAGAATGTAGAAGAAGCGCAAAACAAAATCATTTGTGGGAGCAGTGTTCGGAAAATCATTCTCCAATCTGATTCATTGAGCCTCCCTGCGAGAATAAACTCGCGTGCAAATGCGGCAAACAAAATTCACGCTTGAGATTCTCATGCACTCACACTCACAACGACGAAAAATCATTTCAGCTTTAAACTCATAAAAACCACACAAACGTCAATTGATATCATGCCGATGCATGTCGTGATAGTATTCCAACCCCTGATGCACAAACAATAGTAATAACAATGAATGCTGATAGATAGATCATAGTGGTTTACCACCCATTGTAGCACGGAAACTAAGTCCGACAGCAGTGGGCACTCTTCTCTGTTTGTCTTGATCAAGCTTAATAACCTCTGATTGTCCTCAACATGTCGCTGTATGAAGGGCCAAAAACGGATTGGGTAGATCGATAGGCAAAGTCGCCTATACGCATCTACGGAACAATAAAGAATCTCTTTCCAGCAACGTGATCAGCCAATTGGTCAAAAAGACAAGCCCCCAAACAGGAAGATGCCCCAAGATGTCCTCGCATCTAAATGCAGCCATCCATGACACACCATCAGATAGGCTCGACTTTGGAATTTTCCAAATCACTGAGGAGCACGTACAAAAAGCGATACGTAAACTTAAACATTCTGCGTCATACGGTTCGGATGGTTTTCCTGCATGCATTCTTAAGAATTGCTCAAGTGTCTTATTGATGCCGCTAGTGAAATTGTTTAATATTTCATTACAGCGAATGACATTCCCATCCGCGTGGAAGACTTCGGTCATGATTCCTATTCACAAAAAGGGGGACAAGTGTGATATTTCCAATTACCGCGGGATAACGTCGTTGAATGCTTGCTCCAAACTCTTTGAGATAATCGTGAACGATGCCTTGTTCGAAGCTAGCAAGAATTACATCTCTAGTGCCCAGCATGGATTTTTTCCAAAAAGATCTGTGACAACGAACCTCACTCAATTCACTTCATTGTGCATTCGATCGATGGACGCTGGCATGCAAGTAGATGCTATATACACTGATTTCAAAGCTGCATTCGACCGAGTGAACCATGCTATTCTGCTTCGAAAACTCGAGAAATTTGGTGTATCCGTCGCCTTTGTTCGTTGGTTCGAATCATACCTGTCAGGACGGTCTATGAAAGTTAAATTAGGCTCCTCACATTCAACCGCCTTCCCGATTGTATTCGGAGTTCCACAAGGGAGCAACCTAGGCCCCCTATTGTTTTCGCTTTTCATTAATGATGCATTGTTTGTTTTACCATCTGGAAATCGTGTTTTCTACGCCGATGATGTTAAGATTTACATGGTAATCACATGCATCGAGGACTGTGCCTACCTGCAGAGTTTGTTGGAGTCATTTTCAGATGGAGGAATACAAATAAACAAATAAACAAATAAACAAATGAGTGGGGAGAAGAGCCCACCCTTTATTCACGAAATGTTATCAACAGGGAGTTGGCATTCCCACTCTCCCCGTCCAAATCACTTCAATCGGGTTCCCTGTTGGACCGTCCCCAACTAACAATTTTAGCTGCAGACTAGCTTATACAGCCGAAAATTGCCTTATGCAGCTAATTTTTGTCTGTATAAGCTGATCTGCAACTAAAATTGTTTGTTGGGTCCCTTCCCTTTTATATATATATATTTCAATGTATATACGAGTTGATTGTTATGATTATTGTCAATAATACTTACATTTCGATGAAGATTGTGAAACTTACCATTACAGAAACCAATCTTGAATCGTAGACCAGGTCCATCAACAATACGCTCGTTCCGAGAAGGGGTTCATGGTCATCTTCTTCTTCTTCAGGTTCGCTCGTCACCCAGAATGAAGGCTCGGTGCGGTTAGTAATATTAGTGTTACATTAGTGTTACATACAAACGAAAAAAAGATACAGCCAGGATTAGTTTTTTAAAGTAATAGTCATCTAAATACCCAATTAACCATATTTTTTTTTTTTTTTCCTTTGGTTTGTTTTTTCCGTCGATCTTGTTCTCCGTGCTGAGCACCAATGCTACCGACGTGCCAGGAAGGCAGCTCCCACACCTGGACCCTACCTATCGACCCATCAACTCATGAACCGGGGACCAACGGCTTTACTTCCCATCCGAAGGAAGGCGTGATCAGAGATGTTATGCCTCAGAACATCCCGGCGGCGCCGACTGGGATTGAACCCAGGCCTACTGGAGTGAGAGGTAATCACGCTTACCACTACACCACCGGCGCCGTTAATTAACCATATCTCAGTGACATTTTCTCACTCTGAACCTACATTAAAAGTTATTTTGTGATTATATGGTTACTTTGGTACTCGCACGAAATGTTGTGCAAGTACCACATGTTCAACAACGCCGAAATATGGAAAGCTCAATGTTAATACAATTTTCTTTTTGAATCAGCGTACACCAACATGATAATCTTCTAAGAACACCTAAGAATGTATAGAGAAAAAGCTCAAAATACAGTTTTAACTGATGGTACTTTATAAACATCAAACTGTCCAATATTGGGCCCTGCCAACACACGGCGCCTGTACGGTAATGTGGGCCGTCAGAATGGTTCATCGGTTGCAAAGTGAAGTGCTTCTCAAACTGAAGCGAAACATTTCTCGATTTTTCAATGTTATCCTAACGTAAACTTAATATTATCACCATATGCCCGTCCAAGCCCGAAACCCATCCACCACACAAAATCAAATAAAAATGTTTCTGTATGACAGACACGTCCAGACATAAACGAGAATATGGGTGTATATCTTTACTGTAACAACTACGGGTAATCATCGAAAATACTTGCATTTTACTCAGGCACTTTTGAGCAAACTACAATCACTCTCTCATACTCGAAATGTGCCACGACCAAATTGGCACAACGACGCCCTATACGCTATCTGACCAAAGCGCAGGAAATAGTAATAACAATGAATGACGCTAAAATATAAAGCAATGAATGTTTGAAACTGAAAACTCATCGGTGATTTTTACGACGTTGAATTTTGCAAGGCAAAACTCATAGGCGCATAAACTCATACATGAGATTAGAGTTTTTGAGTTTTTCCGAACACTACGTGGGAGATATATTCTCTTGCACGAAAAGAGAGCCCGCCTCCTGCAGCACTACTTCAGCAACAGTGAGAGGAATATATAACGAATTGTGCGTCGCTGTGAGGATGAGCAACCTTGAATGTAGGGATAAGTTTTGTTTGTGTAGTGTGTTTTTCTCTTGCTAGAAACAAGTTTTTAAATGCAGTAATGCATCACTAATGAGTGACCTTTCTACCATCACTCATCATAATGATTTGTTCTCAAACTCTGTGTATTTACACCGCACAGCGTAATATTACACAACAAGCGGAATGACCAATGTGCAGCTGATTGGATGTAATATTCAACAACTTTTTTTCTGTTGTCGTCAGATTAATATGTAGTATGTGTCTCCAGTGAGATACCATGGTCCCCTTATTATTTTCAAGAGCTGACATCTACTAAATTAACTGACATCACTGATAAGTTCGAAATGTGGTGGCTTGCTTAACACTGTAGTGGCGCCACCATGACAAATGCGAGCACATTTACAACTAAAAGCTTATTTGTGAAGAATTTGATTGTGAGTGTTATGTCTGTTTGTCTGTGTCTTAAGTATACATCCATCTTAAAGATGAACGAAAAAGATTTGGAATTACGATTATGCGAAATTATTGAAACATAAAAGTCTGATGCGTGGAAGGGCTGACAAAATCGGGTCATTACTGTATATCTTCCTACCATCATTACACACGTAAACGTTGACGTAAATTTGACAATTAGGCAAAATATTTAGTTGTCACTTTGCCGGAACGCATCAGATCCGGATCTAATGTGGGTGGCCCTTTATTGTCCTAGATTGTCATGTATGACCTGACAAGGCTTGATAGCCTTTACAACGCAAACAATTTCGTATCTACGTTTTACACATGCTCCTCCGAGTAACTGTCAATTCTATTCATTCTCTTCAGATGTGCTTATCGAAAAATGACCATGTAACAAACAACACAATGACGACACCTCAATTTATTTTACTTGCTGGAACGTAAGGCCAATGACAATATAGATTCAGATTTTCTGATCTATGTTCACTAAGAATGGAGAATTAGCGAGATAAAATAATAAAATCGCTTATTGCGACGCACATAAAGCGAAATTAGCAAGTTTCAATATTCAACATAAAATCAAACTTTTGGTAATTTTCCGAATTTCGAAAAAAAAATCCTATGTTAGATTTTAGATATTTTAATGGAGAACTCGTAACAGTAGTTCTTTATTTTCTTCGGTATTTTTTTAACCATTTATTAGTTCCAAATTCAAAATAAATTACATTTCATTTCAACCTGCCTCAGCCCGAAAAAAAAATTATTATAATAAAATAACGAAATTAAAATAATTTTTACTGTTATATTTCGAGTACAATCAAATTTATTGCTTAATTGTTAGCGGTGCCGGTGGTGTAGTGGTAAGCGAGATTACCTCTCACCCCAGCAGGCCTGGGTTCAATCCCAGTCGGCACCACCGAGATTTTCTAAGGCATAAAATCTCTGATCACGCCTTCCTTCGGAAGGGAAGTAAAGCCGTTGGTCCCCGGTTCATGAGTTGATGGGTTGATAGGTAGGGTCCAGGTGTGGGAGCTGCCTCCCTGGTGTCGGTAGCAAGATAGCACGGAAAACAAGATTGACGAAAAACAAATAAAGGGAAAAAAATGCTAAGAGAAAAAATTAAATTCGTTGATGAATGAAAAATAAAGTGATGAGATCAAATTTGTTCTAGAAAAATCGCCATTTTATTGTTAAGATGCTTAACGATGTACTAATCCAAGATATTTCACTTGGTTTGACCATAGTGACTACTACTAGGTTATAGGTATTATAAGTTGAGTTTTGGAAGCGTTGGGAGAAATCTTCCATTTTTGTAAATAAGAAGAGAAAATATCTAAACTTGTCTGTAGTCTTCTGTAAATAACACGAAGACTTCTTCCTTTAGCGGAAATACCTGTGTCATCAGCGAACAAATATGTATGGCAGCCCTGAGGCAAATCAGGGAGGTCTGAAGTGAAAATGTTATACAATATAGGCCCAAGAATGCTACCCTTAGGAACTCCTGCTCTAACAGGTAGTCGTTTAGATTTGGAATTTTGATAATGTACCTGCAGAGTTCTGTCAGTGTTATAATATATTGTGGAAAATTAAACTTCTTATTTCAATTTAGCAATCAAACCTTCATTCTAAACACTGTCGAATGCTTTTTCTATGTGTAGAAGAGCAACTCCAGTTGAGCATTCTTCAGATTTGTTTGAGCGAAATAAATTGGCGAAATCAAAACTGCTCATCTGCAAAAATCGAGTTCGTAATAAGGTGAAGCATCATTCTATTAAATTTTTTTTTCGAAAAGTTTACTCATTGAAGAAAGCAAACTTATTGAACGGTAGCTAGAAGTTTCAGCTGGATTTTTATTCGCCTTCAAAATAGGAACAACCTTTGCATTTTTCCATTTATCAGGAAAGTATGCCAAATGGAAATATCTGTTAAGTAATTTTACTAAGAAAGACAAGGTACTCTCTGGGAATTTTTTGATGAGGATATAAAAAATTCCATCATCACCTGGAGCTTTCATATTAGGAAACTTTCGAAAATATTCAGATAATCCCGAACAACCTGATTCTCAATAGGACTAGTAAGACCCAAACTGGAATTATGGGAACTCTCGATTGCTTAGCAAGTTTCTGAGCTTTTCCGAATTTTTGATCAACATTTTACCACCTTATTTAAGCGCTAGAAAAGGCTTTTGAGATTTTTCCAAAAGAATTTGGAACTCGGGTCTAATTTAGAAACATTCCCTAATAAGCAAATACCATATACGAACTGTATCCCGGATGGGTAAACTATCCCACTATGATTTGGATGATACCCCGAACACGTCGTTAAGCTCTCTTTTATGGTTATTTTTATTAGGGTTATTTCCAAAAGTTTTGTTCATCAGAGCAGCGAATCGCCTTTTAATTTGTTTTTGCAAATCCCGCCATATAACTTTCATGGCAGGATCGCGTGTTCTTTGATATTGTCTCCAACGGACATTTTTAAGACGGATCTAGAGCTGAAGATCGTCGTCTATTCTATTATAATTGAATCGAATTTAACCTCGCATTTTGGTACTGAGGCAGCTCTTGCCTCAACTATAGAAGTAGTCAGAGATTCAAGAGCATAATTAATTTCATCTTTGGTTTGCAAAAGAATGTTTGCATCAAATCTATATTCCATGAATGTTCGATATTACTCCCAATCAGTTCTATGGTAATTGAAAGTAGAGCTTCGGGATTAGAAATTATCTTTTATCCGATGTTTCACTGCTGACAACGGTGTCCCGCAAGCGACAAAAACATCGCCTGCATCTGTCTGTTTGCAGGGCTGCCAACAGCGGAAATATTTTAGGCTGAAATTTTTCGAAAATAAATCTGAAATGGTGCTTAATAACATACTGAAAACCCGAAGTGATTGCAACCGGCGCCGGTGATGTAGTGGTAAGCGTGACTGCTTTCTTACCCCAATGGGTCTGAACTGCTTGGATAACAATAATGTGACACAGAAATATACCAGGCAAATCTATGTCTTTGACGAAAAAATCAATGAGATTTTGACGAAGGTTTTTTTTAAGGATCAAGTCTGCCAGTGACTACGTGACGAACAATTTTGTCAGTATCGCGCGAAAGTCTGTCAATGACAATCAAACCTCAGCACTGAACACAGTAGCAGTTCACAGCAGCCGGATATACTATACGCTGTGTAAAGCATGCAATATGAACAATGAACATTAGACTGATGCAAAATTTTAAATTTTTACTCCTCAGTACTCAAACGGTTCCAAATCAGGTCCTGATTAGCCTCCAACAATTTGAAATCATTTAGTGCGAGACTGACTTAGCACAAACAATTTGAAGTTTAGCTCCTCAAAATGCTACGAAATTCGCAAAACTTCTACAAACTTTGTTTTTCTTTTATGTTTCTCGATGATTTTCCGCAAAGTTCCACGAACGAAATTTCTAGCATTTGTACGTAATTTCCTTAACTATTCCAAGGCCATGAGGCTCCAAAAAAGTATCCTGAAATTATGTAGAGGTTTCCAATCAATAATGAGCTTCCCTGAAATAAAATAACGTTCCCTTAACTTCTACGAAGCTTCCCGAACTCAAATAAATTTACCACTTCTACGTAGTTTTCAGAACTTTTGAAGTTCCCAACATTTCCATGTTCCCTGAACTTCTTAGAAGTCCTTGAAGTTCCCAGAAGTTAAAGAAAAATCCCTGGGTTCATTACCAATTTTTAGATCCTGTAGACGTCTTATTATGCCATCGATTAAATATCGATATAATATAATTTATCAAAATTTCTTCTTCTAGTCCAGAATGTAAGAAAAGTAGTCAACATAAAGGACTTTAAAAAAAGATTAGTAACATCGAACTTGACAAGGTTGACAAAATACCGGTGAATAAAAAAAACACCAAAAGTTCTGGGGAGGGGGTCAAGATAATCCTGGAGGGGGCCTGGCCCCCTTGGCACCCCAGTAGCTACGCCAAATATAATCACAAGACATCAGTGACTCGAATCATTATTAAGTTTTGTCTTTTATAATCCTGATCGATTGTTTGCCAACGGAACTTTTTGCTGCTTGAGCCCAGGAACGGACTTGATGATACTGTCCACTTTATGTCGGCTAGGTTCAACGAAGTCTACATCCTCTTCGACTTCAACTCAATTGTGTCAACATTTAAGCGTAGACTGACTGAATTGGATTGATGAATCGAGCAAGATTCGATATTATGATATTTGGTGAGTAATATTCCATTGCTCTTAAATTGTAAGGATTGTGCTGCCTGTATTTTTTGATTTCGTCGACGACGACGACGAGGATTGCTTCAGATGATGGATGTCCAATCGAGCTGATTGAATTATATGTTATTATATTATTATATGTTATATATATAATTATATATACTGTAGAGTTCATATTTCTTCCCTTGTTTTTTTTTTCTTTGTTCGGGACCTAACACTACTGCGATTGAGCACGTTTCTTCGGGACCTTCTGGTCTTAGAGTTATCTCTATGGTATTACTCGTATTACTCCATCACTATTGAGAAATGGTGAAGTATTCGATTTTTTTTACAGTTGTCAATGCATTTATCACAAGGATCGAACTTTAACTGAAAGGTCCCGCTATTTATACCCTTCGGAGTGTTGAAACACCCTCCAAAGGCGCGCTTCTTTGTCAGTCAAAATTGGATTCCTTAGCAACAAAACTAAGGTATGAGACCGATAATGACCATGCATCAGAACCCTACCCAAGTAACAAATTGATGCTTATCAAGTGTTCTTTCAACGATTTTAATTCAGTCTTAGTTTGCATAATTATTGTACATAGACCACTTTAACCTTTGTTCAGCTTTTAAACATCTATAATCAGCCCAAAGCTTAACAGCAATATAAATTATAAGCTTTTCAAGGCATTAACCAACAGTCTTTTCCAACCCTTGTTCAGCCTTCATGTTTTATTAAAAAAAGAATAATAATGGAAGACTGCTTCATATCTTATACTTTTTATGAGACTACTTTAGAATGTTGCTGACTAATTGGATTTACATATTTATATTGTTATTATATGTCTAAAAATTACTTTAACATTTCGGTACTCGAACCGGCAGTCACTGATCACAGGCGTCAACTATACCCACTTGACCACATAAGCATATTTGTGGCAGAAGGTATGATCATTAACTTGAAGCACGTCAAAATTAAGTTGAATAATAGCAACCGGAAGAGTATTAAACAGCAATGCAGAATTGTAAACAATAAATTGTGACAGTAAAACATTCCTCTCATTTCAAGTGCAGCAAACACAGTGTGGACACAAGTTCATGATGTATTTCGATGCTATTTTAGTGTTATAATTGAATTATATTTTTGAAATTCAGTATGAAAACTAAGTGCAATATAAAGTGGTGAACACACAGGAATACAAATGTTAATACTTCCGACGTCGTCGCAGTCCACTTCTAGGTGGAGCTATTCTTAAAAAGCTCCTCTTGTCTTATCTTTACTGCTGGTGCTGCTTGGAATTAGAAAGGTAGGCAGTGAATTTAGAATAACTGAAATGTCAGAAATGCAACAAGTAACATTGACGACATTTAACAATATTGTGCAATAAATTCATATTATTGTATCAGGCTATCAAAATATTTGTAGTGCATTGCTGGTTTGCGTAGTAGAATTAAGCTTAAATAAGACTTGTTCAGTCTTTAGATCAGCTAACTTACTAAGGTTGAATTATGCGGATACAATTCGTTTCATTCACCACTAATCAACTGTATGTTCAGCCTGGTGTTAATCAGCTTCGTACTACTTAAATCAACCAATAATCAACTTTCGTTCTTAAAATTCAGCTTGAATTGTTACTTGGGTAGTCTTAACCACTTCAAACTAGGGAACAACGAGTAGAAGATTAGGAATCACATAATTGAAGACTAACTAACTCACTTTTTCCTTGTTTCAAGATCATCCTCGGTGGATAAAGCCGAGTCTTGTCACTATCAACAAGGCATCAAAAATAGCAAGGACTGAGATGTGTTCCTTTGATTACTGAAAAATCCTGTTCCCCTTATAAAGAGCTTTGAGTGTGTCGGTTTGTTTCCTTTAAATTCCTTTATAATTGCTTATATTTTGACAGATACGCGTATTTCGTCTACTACTTGCAGACTTCATCAGTGCCAAGTACTCAACACCACTCTCAAAGCTCTTCATAAAGGGATTCCGTTAAGAGGTTCGACAAATTTAAAAGACTGTTTCCCTAGTTTGAAGTAGTCAGGACTAGGAATCGGTGGCAGATATTACATCCCGTAACGTACCACGAAAAGATGATCTACCCACGTTACATTAAGGCGACGAACAAAAAAATCCGAATGATAACAAGTAAATAAATAAATAAATTAAAAAAATAATCACTTTTTAAAGCAAAGTAATATGGTGCTTTGTTAGCTAGATATGAACTTCAGTTTCAAACTAAATGAGTTCAAATGTTGAAAGACTAATCAGGACCCAATTTTGAACTGTTTGAGCACTGTTGAGCGAAAATTTAAAATTATCCATCAGTCTAATGAACATGGTCTATGTAAACAGATATCTGAACGCTTTCAATTGGTTCAATTACTCTCCTTCGACAGATAGCAGTTGTGGAGTTGGTATCTAGTTGATTAAATCAATTTTCAAATTACATTTTCCAGTAGACATTCATGTTCTCGTTACACTGCAGATGGAAGACCAAACTATAAAAGCTGAATTGCCTTCCAATTTTCAATCAGTACAAAACGAACAAGCACAATACATTATGATGGCCATGAAAGTTGCCCTTACCCTCTTGTTGGTCACCGTTGTAGCTGGTGCCAACGTTCCATACGGAGTAGTTCCTGTAAGATAAGAAAAACATTAAACTATCGGCAGAGGTATCCTAATAGTGGTTTATATTTGTTTTTAAGGAATGTGCTGGAAAGATGGCAGGATCAAAGATTTACGTAGGCAGTGATTGTACCAAATATGCCATTTGTCAACCAGCTGGCTTGTCATTCATTGAGACGTGCCAAGCGGGACTGGTTTACAACTTGCAAAAGGATATGTGTGACTGGCCAGCAAATGTACCACAGTGTGCAGGAGGAAGCATACCGCAGCAGCAAAATACAAACCAATGGAATCAGCAACAATACTACCCACAGAATCAGCAACAATACTACCCACAGAATCAGCAGTATCCGCAGTACTATCCACAACAGCAGAACTACTACCCGCAGCAATATCCTCAGAGATACTGGTAGTTTAGAATAAACCATGGACAGTATTGATAGTTCTAAAATATGTTAATAATGTAACAACAGTTTACGCTGGATACAGTCAGTATGATCAAGCAGATTTAGATAGATCTTTCAGATTCAAAAGAGATAACTGCATAAGGGAGGAACATGCATTCGTGACTTTTCCGGGATGAGGTTCATGAGTCCTCGACCTTCACGTGAGGTCACGTTTTGGTGTCTTCTATTATGTATACAATTGTTTGGCAAATAAAAACTACACAGATTTTGTTCTACCACTTTGATTGAATTGATAAATTTTTAAGTGATGATTTAAAATCCCTGGATTTTTTGGGTTTATCATATTTCAGATCAGATTGATTAGGGGTAAATAAATTTGTATTCTACTTCTTTTTGAAATATTCTTCAATCAGAATCAACAGTATACACATACATTCATAAATTATTAATACAAAAAAAAATAACACATGTGTTTCATGATTTTAGAACGGAAATTTCCTGGGTAAATACATTCACTGTATTCACCCGACCAACCATTCGTGAAACTTCTTCAAAGTTCTTTATACAAAAATTAAGATTTAATTCTTTAGTTTTAAGTTTCTTTGATTTCGATGACTATATTTAAAAACCTTTATTGATCGATACTTACAATTTCTTTATCGGTTGCATTATAGTAATCCACAGCAAAAAATTAATTTTAATATTACATCCAACAGGTTGCACTTCAATCATGTCAAAAATCTCATGTATTTTTTATGGCCACAAAAATAAAGAAATGCAGTAAAAACAGCGTAATGTCACTTCATGCACTGTATTAATGATAATTTTGTTCCTTTTGGCAAGTAACATTACACCATATTTTCGAAACGATTGAAGTGCATCCACTTTGATGTGATATTAAAATTATTTTTTTTTCTGTGTCTATAAAGATGCCATACTAAATATCTTCCCATTTCGATACGTCACAAGGACTTTAGTTTTCATTATAAATATTCCTCTAAAAATATTTGAATACTGATACCATCATAACGTTGAACTTATAATGTTATAAGTTTACTTATACTGTTTATACTGTTTACTTATGTTATAAACAGCTAGCTCATTTAATGGGTTTCTTTTCAGGGTCGGCTACAGTCACTTGCTTCGGGAGGACATCACACATACAGCGAATCAACACGAGAATAATAGGTGGAACAATACAGGACACCAAGACGGTCTCTCCAAGAAAAAAGGCACAAACACAGAAAATAAGCTTATACAAATTTATATTTTTTTTTTATTTAAAAGTCCGCTTCGGTGGGGCCCATGCGTAGAGAGAGAGAGAGAGAAAACTATTGTAGTTTGGTTACCTCTGTTGAGTTGATGATCAGCTTTGGTCGTCTTTGGTCGACGATAGTCCGAGGGCTCGATCCTAGCCGGCTTCAGCGACGGGCTACACCCGGGAATCACCAGCGGTGGGGTTCAACACAGTCTTCGTTTTTTTACGACCAAAACGTGGCGAGGATTTCTTACGTTCAGCAATCAAAATTTCTTTTATTATTTCTCCGTCCGTCACTTTCCATCCAAATTCTTGTCTAGTCGACTACTTTCTCGCAAGTTGTTGGTAACAAACTTTGGCAAAGAACAATAAAGATTGCCATCGATGTATATTTATAATCTTCTTGTTATCGATTTGCATCGCTGGGTAAAGAGAGTTCGATAATCACTAGATGACAGATCAGGCACGTAGCCAGGATTTGGTTTGGAGGGGGGGGGTCTAATTTTATGACATAAAAACTCCGATGACTTATAAAATACGATACATATGCTTATTTATGGTTTTTTTTTTACCTTCACCAAAATCGTTCAAAATCATGTGTCATCAATTCTTTTTTTTTTTTTTTTTTAATTCGGAATTTTCAATGAACCGTCATAATGTAAAACTATAATTTTTCAAACCCTATAATAAGCATAAAAGTTAACCAAAAGTATGAATTTTAAGAAAATATTGTAGTTTTATTTGTTTTCTACTGGTAATAATGATCGGCTTGAGTATTGTTCAGCGGTTTGGAACCCAAACTACAACAACGGTGCCGAAAGAATCGAATATGTTCAACATGGCTTTCTTCGTTTTACGCTAAGTAGATTGACGTGGAATGATCCGTTTCGATTACCCGGTTACGAAAGCCGTTGTCAACTTATCGACCTAGAACCTCTCCGGACTAGAAGGGACGCAAGGACAGATTGCGAGGCTATTTTGAGGCATATTGGCATGAATGTTCAACTCCGACCGCTTCGTAACAACCTCATGCTAAGGCTGTCTCTCCGTCGCTGAAATTATGGAGCATACGGTGCGCTTTGCGGACTGCAGAGTGTATTCAACAGAGTTGCATCTTTCTTCGACTTTCATCTCACCCTTGATGCGCTTCGTCGAAAGTTTTCTTCTGTTTTTCGCCGGCAGGAGCAACTGACTAGGTATATGATTATGTTTTTTTTTATGATATGACCATGCTTGAATGTATTTTTTTTTCTTACTACACTCTGGCAAAAATAGCAAATGATTTTCATAACATCCATCTTATGAAGCGAGTTTTTATTATTTTTTGTGCTTTCATAAGATTCTTATGTAATTCACACAATCTGAGCGAAATTTATACGACACAACATAAAGAGCGGCGCAATAGGTTATAATACGCGGAATGAGGAACTACCGATTGCCAGAGAGAACAAAGAAAACACAAGTTTATCGTTCAGAGTACTAATAGCGAGTGAGCTTTATTTATCTGTATTTGAATACAAAGGTACGCCAAAAATGCATGGCGTTCAAGATCAAAGTATGTAATAAAGAAAGGTAAGGCGAGGGATGGTTGGTTACTTGTATGCACTCTTATTACCCCCCGTTAATCCAATAACCCGAGCAAATATCTAAGTTTTTCAAACTGGATCCTAGGCAACCCTTTCGTCATAGCGTCTGCTACTTGATCCTCCGATGGCACATACAATAGACGAACAGTTCCAGCATCTATTTCGTTCTTCACAAAATGAAAACGCACATCTACGTGTTTCAATCGCCTGGTCGGCCTATCACTTTCAGCTACACGAATGCACGCCTGGTTATCTTCGTATATTATCGTTGGATCAGCAACACGTTCTTCCAGATCTCGCAGCAAATCTCGTAGCCAAATCGCTTCGGTAACCGCCATGGTGAGAGCAGCGTATTCGGCTTCAGCCGACGACAACGCCACAGACACCTGCTTCCTTGTGGACCACGATACGGTAGCCCCTCGTATCTTGAATACGTATCCTGACAAAGACTTACGGTCGACGATATCTCCCGCCCAATCAGCATCGGCGAATCCCTCTAGTAGCTTTGCATCCTTGCATTTACGATATATCAGCTTCATATCTAGAGTTCCCTGAATATACCGTAGAACACGTTTGAGATGACAGTAGTGTTCATCGGTAGCGCAGCTCTGGAAACCGCTGAAATAATTCACCGCCAGACATAAATCGGGTCTCGAAGTGACTGTAACGTACATCAAGCAACCTACAAGTTCTCTATAAGGGTGTTGAGTGAACTTCGTCGTATCGGTACATTTCTCCAGCTTCAAACCAGTAGCCAACGGTGTTTTGACAGGTTTACACTCGCTCATACCGAAACGGCTCAAAAGATTTTTCAGGTACAACCTTTGACCGATTTTCAGTACACCGTCCTTCTTGTTGCGTTCAATCGTTAATCCCAAAAACGTGCTGACTTCCTTTAGATCCGTCATTTCGAACTCGTTGCCCAATGTCCTTTTTATTTTGACCAGAACATCTAGAGAATGGCATGCAATAAGCATATCATCCACGTAAATTACAAGAATGACGATCTCGTTCTGTATCTTAGCAACGTACAAGCAGTTATCTGCTCCACTGCGCTTAAATCCCAAGCCAGTAACGAAATCATGGAATCGAGCATTCCATGCTCTTGATGCTTGCTTAAGGCCATATAATGATTTTTGCAACTTGGCCACAAGCGAACCAGCACCAAACTCATCGGGCAGGCGCATGTAGATATCCTCCTGGATTGTTCCATTTAAAAACGCCGTCTTCACATCGAGCTGGTGAAGATGCATTCCGCTGTGGTTCACGATAGCCAAGAGTGTCCGCAATGTAGTGAGCTTAGCAACAGGAGAGTAGGTTTCCTCATAATCGAGCCCTTTCCGTTGCGAGAATCCCCTTGCTACCAAACGGGCCTTGTAGCGGTCGATCTCTCCAGACCCACTCCTTTTTATTTTAAAAACCCATTTACAATCAATCAAGTTCCTACCTTTTGGCAGTGACGTCAACGTCCAGGTGTTGTTCCTTACCAACGACTCCATTTCCTCAGCGACGGCAGACTTCCATTTCGGCCAGTCACTACGCTGCTTCAGACCTTCCACCGTGGTCGGCAGATCTTCCACAAAATCCTCAGCACACATAGCCAAACCGCACGTCATTTCGTAGCAATCGAACCACGCCGGTTCTCGTCGTGCACGCCCGCTTCGCCTAGCTGAGATGTGCTGCTCATCAACCTGCGCATCGTCGTGAGAATCCGATTCATGGCAACTGCTGTTATCACTGTTTACTTCTTCTTCTTCTTCCGGAACCACTGATTGTTCATTCAGTTCGTCAACACCTAGGTCTACAGTCTTTGGAACACTCACTTCCACTTGGGATTGTTTTCCGAACAACAAGTTTTCATCGAACACAACGTCTCTTCCACTAACAATTTTTCGTTTTTCACAGTCCCAAAGACGGTATCCATTTACCGTGTATCCGACATGATACAACTTTTTGCACTTTGCGTCCAATTTCGATCTTAACTCCTTCGGAATGTGAAGGTACGCGCCACTACCGAACACTCTGAGTTTCTTCACGTCCGGCTTTCTTCCATTCCACAACTCATAGGGAGTTTTCTTCTCATCCACCGCCGATGTGGGGCACCGATTCGTGAGGTACGTGGCCGTGTACACAGCCTCACCCCACATTTCCTTCTCGAATCCGCTCTCCGCCAGTAACGCACGGGCACGCTCCATCAACGTGCGGTTCATCCGCTCTGATACGCCGTTTTGTTGCGGCGTGTACGGCACGGTGAACTCCATGGCAATTCCTTTCTTCCGGCAAAACTCGCGCATTTCTTCGTTTGCATATTCACCCCCGTTGTCGGTAAGGAGCCTCGCAATTCTAGAGCCGAACCGAGCAGTTACTAAGGCCTCGTAATCCCGGAAACGTTCGAACACTTGGTCTTTCGTCTCCAGCAAAAACACAACCGTGAAATGCGAATAATCGTCAATAAAGGAAACCACGAATCTTTTTCCGTCCCATGTCACCGGCTTCATTGGACCACATACGTCACTATGGATTAATTCCAGTACCCGCGACGACCGCCTGTCCTCACTCGGAGTGAACGGCAACTGAACGATCTTACCCGACAAGCACGGCTCACAAATCACCACATCATCGTCTAATTTCTTCAATTGCAGACCGTTTACCATCTCGTTTTTCACCAGTTCGCGGAGACTATCGCAACCCACATGACCGTAACGCTGATGCCATAACAACGCACTACGTGATACCTTTCCTGATACCATAGCAGCTCCCATCTCACTAGGTTTGCAATAGATGTCCAGTTCGTATAACTTCCCTTTTAGCCAGCCAACGGCGGTAACAACACCATCCTTCACGATTTCTGCTTTCTCGCCGTCAAAACAAACTTTCAGTCCAGCCTTCGCAACTCGTTTTACCGAAAAAAGATTGCAGCTGAGACCCGGTAAGAAAAGCACTTTTTTCGCCGTACACTTTTTCGTTACACCACCGACGACCGTATAAAGCGTGACGTCACCACAGTATTCAGCACGAAGCTTCTGCCCGTGTGCAACCACTATTTCCACTGGCGAATCCAGACGCCGCAATGACGAAAAACAGTCAGCGTCCTTTAGCATGTGGTCGGTGGCACCAGAGTCGATGAACCACCCCACTTTTGCAAATTCTCCACTTTCCGCCGTCAAAAATGCAATCTCCGGCTGCTCTTCACTAACACCAACATGAGCCTTTTGTTTGCTCACTTCGTTTTTCGGCTTCGTACTACTCTGATAACCCGATTTCACCACTCGGCAGTCGGCTTTCTTGTGGCCAAGCTTTCCACACAAAAAGCACTTGATCTTCTTCTTCGCAAATCGGCTCGTAGCCATAGCAACGCCATCATGGCCGCCACTGGTTTCACCATGCGATTCGAGATTTCGCTTTTTCATGTCCACATCCAGAAGCCTTTTCTTGACAAAGTCCATCGTGACTCCGCCCGGAAGGGTTTCGATCGCCGTCACAACCGGATCGAACGACGGGGGTAGTGTCAATAATAAATGACACACCGCATCCGACTCCTCGACATTTGCACCACTTCCCTTGAGTTCACGAATCAACTTATCGAAATTCACCAGGTGTTCCGCCATCGTCTTTCCAGCCCCCTCCACATAACGCAATGTGAGGAGCTGCTTCCTGACGTACAGCTGACCGGCAACACCTCTTCGCTCGAAAACGTTTTTCAATGTTTCCCAAATCTGCTTCGGGGTTTGGCACTCCTTAATTAGCTCGAGCTGGCTATCCGCGATCGCTTGCACAATAATCGATTTACACTTTTTCTCTTGTTTTCTTCTCTGTACAATTTGTTTATTCCGTTCCACACGCGCTGCTGCCAATTCACTTTCCACATCGCGGAGCTCTTCGATATCGTTTACTTCCCGCTGCAGACAGTCCAACAAATCGTGCATGTCCAGCACGGTCTCGAGGCGGAACTTCCAGTTATGGAATCCCTCACCATCGAACGCGACAATCTTATTTTTATCTTCCATGATCTGGGCCCATAACCTAAAGAGCGGCGCAATAGGTTATAATACGCGGAACGAGGAACTACCGATTGCCAGAGAGAACAAAGAAAACACAAGTTTATCGTTCAGAGTACTAATAGCGAGTGAGCTTTATTTATCTGTATTTGAATACAAAGGTACGCCAAAAATGCATGGCGTTCAAGATCAAAGTATGTAATAAAGAAAGGTAAGGCGAGGGATGGTTGGTTACTTGTATGCACTCTTATTACAACATCACGGAGAAGAATGAGTCTAGTTTGAAACAACCAAAAATATGGTTGAAGCACAGACAAACAGACATAACACTCGCAAGTTGTTCATCGAACAAGCATTTAACGGACAATTCAAAAGTATCGTAGTTGGTAGTACCACCACCTGTGGCACGCATAGTCAATTCCCTTGCGTTTGACGTTTACACACTACCGCCATCTGTTCAGTGTAGTGCCCACCACAGTGTACTCAACAGATGGCGGTAATGTTTTAGCGACGATGTTTTACAGTGAGAAATATTCAATATGTTATGTCTGTTTGTCTGTGGTTGAAGTTCAAACTAATATTCTTGTTGAATCAAAGTCAATATTTGTTTGTTGCAAACCAGTGAGATAATTTGAAATAAACGACTTTATGACCTGGTTTCTACCCATATAATCGTATTGGCTCAACATAAATTTTGGTTGATGCAAACTAAGGGTATAGTTATTTTCAAACATAAACAGTTTTGTTTAAGCCAAAACTTAGGTTGTTAGATACGTATTATTCTTAACTGTTATCTTAGTTTGAATCAACGTAGATGTTAGGTATAAACAAACTAAATTTTAGGTTGGGTGAATACCAACCTAATAGATATTTGGAAACGAACCAACATATTAGTTTGCCACTTCTGATGTCATAGCTCGTTTTTTTTATCTTCGATTTGTTTTGCTTGAAATTGGCTGCATCTAAATCGTTTTCAATCGCAAGTCGCATTTACACACGGTAATGTGTTTAAATTTCAGTTAAATTAGTGAATACTCGCATGAATAATCATTGATTTTATAATGAGAGAGAGAAGGATTAGTATTTTCCATTTAGTTCCACTACTTGATTTGCTTATCCTTGACAGATACGCGTATTTTGTCTACAATGTGCAGAGTATTAGTACAAGACACTGAAGAAGGTACAGGTACAGGTATTCCACTAAGACGCCCACATTCATCAGGATTCATTGATTTTAATTCATACAATATTGATAACACATCCATTAATATTTTTGTAATTTGTTTTTTAAAATGTGAAGCACTATACAAAAGAGGATCAATATTCAGTATCAGTATCTCTATTCTCTTAAAGGAAACAATTAGCATTTTCGAAATAATAGAAATTATACTAAGCAAGGATACTGAATTGTTGACCCTATGTGAAAAGTTTCAGGTTATTAAGTTTAACGAACAATATCAATCCTATGAAATGCATACAAAAGTTTATAACTACGTTGGTGAACAACATAGCGTCCCGTGATTCTGAGCTTATTAATTTGCATAATGTAAATGGCACTACATATTTACGAAAATGTAACTATTACAAAACTTAGAAGAGAAACAGAAATGTACAAGATAAAAACATTATCGTATTTGCCAAGGCATATCTCATGATCTATGGAATACGACTGTTTAGCTTCCATCGGCAGTCTAGATATATGAAAGAAAACACTAAAATACAGCAGGGGTAATAAAAAAAACATTTAATTCAAACAAATTTGTTGGTTGTATCAAACGAGATCGTTGGTTACTTCTAGCATTTCATTGTTTATTTCAACCAACGAGTTAGTTGGCACTGAACTAAACTTTGTTTGCAATAAACTATATGATTTGTTTGATTTTACCTATGTTTTATCAGCTGTCAAAATCAAACAACCAACATTATGGTTATTTAAAACAAATGCTTGTTGAATTTAGGTTGGAAACAGAAACAATAAACAACCTCAGATTTTAGTTTATTTCAAACATCAAAGTTTGTCAGGGTAAACTAAAAATATTTTTGTGCAATTTTCAACATGGAAATTTGGTTGAAGCAACCTAAAATATGGTTGTTTTTACTATACTTTTCTCTCCGTGATTATTTTCCATACGTTCGCACATCCATTTCATAAGCGCTCTTATGAAATCCGTATGTCACATCAGTGTGAAAATTCATAAGTGCTTCGTGAGAAAAAGAAAAATGGCGACCGAAAGCAATTTGTTGTCAGACCTACCGATTACTTCTTCCGTTTTAAACACATTTAAAGGTAATTTATTGTTTGAAATAGTTAATAATCGATAATTCAAAATAATTTTTCACACCGATTGTGGAGTAGGAACGGTACAACTGATAACGTACAGCCTTAACCAATTCCAGGAAGCTTTATCCCAAGCCGATGTAAATTAGAATTTTGACCATATTTGGAAGCTAGTCAAAGATTGACGTGTATGTAACGTAAGTATTAGAATAAATAATGTATATTTGTCAGCATTAATAAAGATTCGTCACTACAGGGGCTGGAAAACGTAGAAATTGTTTACATTGACGATACGCCAGATCAGAAATCGCAGGAGGTAGAGAGTCTTCAAGCTTCTCCGTATCAAAACGCTCAAATAAAACAGCTCATCCCACTGCGTCCTAGCAAGAAGTACGGTCGACTTGTTTCGCGCTCCGTTAATTTGGAAGTTTTCTCGCTATTATCTGACGTAAATAATCAGTTTTTCTCGCTTAGTGATTCCTGGCATAATTCCCGATAAATTTATCAAAAAGTGAGTTTTATTTCTGAGAAGAAAGTATGTTTCCGGCATCATCGGAAGGTAAATTGTTTTTGCGTTTTTGCGGTGCGTGGTAACGCATACCTGCACACGGATCATCGTCATCGAGTGTCAGCATCTGCCTCCACATTTAAACCGCTCATCCATCATCGTGTGTTCAGCTGAGTGCCGAGCTTCATACAAGCACACACCAACGAAGACCGCCCGCACACGCGGATCGAAGATCATCCAAGCTGCGTGTCGCTCCACTGCTGCTGTGTAAACGCTCGGTGGTAGTAGTATAGGATTATCAGATAAGTTTTTGTTCTTGCTTCTTTCTTTCTCCCATCAGTTAATTTTTAAGTTTGTGTTTCTGTGTTAGTATTTTGTTTTTTTCGTGTCTTGTGGCAGAGTAATTTTGATTATCGTTGCAGGGGTAGAGTGTTTTTCGCTCCCACTAGTACGGAAAAAAGGACATTTTGTTGGAAGACGAAATGGACGTTTTGTCAGAAGATGACAACACTTTGCCACGCGATAGCAAGAAGGGTCGAAAACGTCTGTCATCCCATAAATCAGTTGATGCCATCCCTGGTTCGTCATCTCAGTCTGGAAATGGACAGGGACAGATAAGCCCCCGATCGCGAGCCTACCCAGAAGACTCGACTGGCCCATGGGTCGTTTACTTTCAGCCCAAAAAAAAAACCTTTGAATGTAATGCAAATTACTCATGATCTGACGAAGCGGTTCTCGGCCGTGACCGAAATCTCGAAGGTGAGGTACAATAAACTTCGCGTTGTTGTCTCTAACCTGAAACAAGCTAACGAGATTGCTGCCTCCCAGCTCTTTACACTCGAGTATAGAGTGTACATCGTAATGTGGAGATCGAAGGTGTGGTCACCGAAGCGAGTCTGACCCCCGAGATCTTGGCGAAGCAAGCGGTTGGCCGTTTCAAGAACCCCTTGCTTCCCACGGTTGAGATACTGGAAGTCCAGAAGCTGAACTCAGTATCTTTCAGCGAGGGTAAAAAGAGCTTTACCCCCACAGACTCGTTTCGGGTGACCTTTTCTGGTTCAGCCCTTCCTCACTACATCGAGTTGGGAAAACTTCGGCTACCTGTGCGTTTGTTTGTTCCTCGGGTCATGAACTGCCAAAACTGCAAACAGTTGGGACATACGGCCTCTCACTGTGGCAGCAAGGCACGCTGTTCCAAATGCGGGGAGAAGCACGAGGATGGCGCCTGCACAGTCACTGCACCAAAATGCGTGTACTGTAAGGGAACTCCTCATGGTCTCTCATCGTGCCCGGCGTACAAACAACGCGGGGGAAAACTAGAACGCTCTCTTAAGGAGCGTTCCAGGCAGTCTTTTGCAGCAATGCTAAAAACAGCCAAACCATCAACCAACGACAAAAATCCTTTTGCTGTTTTGTCTGATGACGAGTCTGACTCTGACTTGGCTGAGGAGGGAGTTTCTTTCAGTTTTCCGGAAGGTTCTGCACGGAAACGAAAACGCATCCGTTTGCGGAAAGTTGCAGATTAGGAACCCCAAATCAGCTTGCCCAAATCAAGGAGTGATGGAAAAAAGGAAGTTTCAACTCCTCCTGGTTTCTGCACAACTGATTATAACCAGAATTTTCCATCTCTCCCGGGGACATCAAAAACCCCTGATGGCCCATTTTTAAGAACAGAAGCCCCTTCTTCATCCGGGTTGTTCTCATTTGATAAAATTGTGGACGATATTCTCAAGTACCTCAATATTTCTGATCCTCTCAAAAGCATTGTTCTAGCAATGCTTCCTTCTGTGAAGACCGTTTTGAAGCAATTTACATTGAAGTGGCCCCTCATTGCAGCAATCATTTCCTTCGATGGATAATTTTCCAAACGAGGTCTGGGATTTGATCACTGTTCTACAGTGGAATTGTCGAAGTCTCATTCCTAAATTAGATTCTTTTAAGTTTTTAGTTCACAATAATGATTGTGATGCATTTGCTGTTTGTGAAACTTGGCTCTCTTCAGATATCGATCTTCCTTTTTATGATTTTAACATTATTCGACTGGATCGTGAGTATTCGCGTGGAGAAGGGGTACTTTTGGGGATCAAAAAGTGCCATTCCTTCTATAGAGTGAATCTTCCACAATTTCCAGGTATTGAAGTTGTCGCATGTCAGGCTATTATTAAAGGTAAGAGCCTTTGTATTGCTTCTGTTTATATTCCTCCTAGAGCCGTTGTTAATCGCAAACAACTTTCAGATATCTGTTCGGTACTTCCTGCTCCACGGTTGATTATGGGAGATTTGAATTCCCACGGTACAGGCTGGGGGGAACTGTATGATGACAACCGTTCTACTTTGATATATGACCTCTGCGACAGCTTTAATATGACAATTCTTAACAATGGAGAAGTAACACGTTTGGCTGGCCCATCCTCGAATGGAAGTAGATTAGACCTCACACTTTGCTCTAACTCATTATCGTTGGATTGCACGTGGAATGTGATCCAAGATCCCCACGGTAGTGATCACTTGCCGATCAAAGTTTCAGTTGCCAGTGGGTTCAATCCGTCGGAACCCGTTAACGTCGCGTACGATCTTACCCGTAATATCGATTGGACAAAGTTCAAGAATGTGATAGAAGATGCCCTAACGTCGGTAGAAGGGCTTCCACCGTTGGAGGAATATAACTTCCTCTCCAATCTGATCTTGGACAGCGCGCTTCGAGCTCAAACTCGGCCGGTTTCAGGAACGTCTTTCCGTAGGAAACCTCCTTCCCCTTGGTGGGACCAGCAATGCACTGAGGTTTACCGTAAAAAGTCCGACGCGTTTAAGCTTTTCCGGAAACGTGGAACACCCATACATTTCGAAGCGTACTCGGCTCTTGAACGCGAACTCAAGAGCCTCATCAAAGCCAAGAAACGCGGATACTGGCGGCAATTCGTGGACGGATTATCGCGCGAAACGTCGATGAATACGCTTTGGAATGCGGCGCGAAGGATGCGTAACCGGTCTTCAAACAACGAGAGCGAGGAGTACTCGGATAGTTGGATTCTCAAGTTCGCGCGAAAAGTATGTCCTGATTCTGTGCCGGCACAGATGATTCCTCGCGAAACGACGAATTCGGTAGACGAGATCAGCCAGCCTTTTTCAATGCTGGAGCTCTCACTCGCGCTCCTTTCGTGTGGCAATTCGGCTCCGGGGGCTGAAAGTCTCAAGTTCAACTTGTTGAAGAACCTCCCAGACGTCGCTAAGAGGCGCATGTTGAACTTGTTTGGTCAGTTCCTGGAGCTTAATATTGTTCCGGATGATTGGAGGCGGGTGAGAGTTATAGCCATTAAAAAGCCTGGAAAACCCGCGCCAGATCACAACTCGTATCGTCCCATTGCGATGCTATCGTGTATTCGAAAATTGTTGGAGAAAATGATCCTTTTTCGCCTGGACAAATGGGTTGAGTTGAACCACCTACTCTCAGATACTCAATTTGGTTTCCGAGGGGCAAGGGAACGAACGACTGTCTCGCGTTGCTTTCCACTGAAATTCAGTTGACTTTTGCTAAAAAGGAGCAAATGGCTTCTGTCTTCTTGGATATTAAGGGGGCTTTTGATTCAGTATCGGTTGAAGTCCTTTCAGACAAACTCCACGCTTGTGGCCTTTCTCCATTAATTAATAACTTTTTGTACAATTTACTGTCAGAGAAACATATGAGCTTTTCTCATGGAAACTCTACAGCTTCACGATTTAGCTACATGGGTCTCCCCCAGGGCTCATGTTTAAGCCCCTTTCTGTATAATTTCTACGTCAGAGAAATTGACAATTGTCTAAGTGACAACTGCACGTTGAGACAACTTGCAGATGACGGAGTAGTGTCTATGACAGGGCCCAGAGAGGCCGACTTGCAAGGACCCTTACAGGATACCTTAGACAATTTGTCTACTTGGGCTATTCAGCTAGATATCAAATTCTCCACGGAGAAAACTGAGTTGGTCGTTTTTTCTAGGAAGCATAGCCCAGCACAACCAAAGCTTCAACTTTTGGGTAAGCCGATCACTCATTCTATGTCCTTCAAATATCTTGGGGTCTGGTTCGATTCAAAATGCACCTGGAGATTATTATTGTTATTATTTAGCTTTATTAAGGAGGCTTTCAGCCTTGGGCTGGTTCGCCTCCAATACCTGGAGATCCCACATTGAGTATCTGAGACGAAAATGCCAACAAAGGATCAATTTTCTCCGAACAATTACCGGAACCGATAACCTCGAGAAGACCGCGAGTAATCGGTTCAAATCCTTTAATTTTAGATTTAAGACCTTTATAATGTATAAAGAAAATTATAACTTGGCTCTGTAAAGTTTATTCGATTGAGCCTGTACAAATAAAGTAATTAACAATAAAATAAAACAGCAATCCCCAGATGCAGAGCTCGTGTAATCGAACCATCAGCGAAAGAGCAGTCGTTTCCAGAATTCGATAATTCAGATGAATTACAGCGAGAGCCCTCCAGAGAACCACTGTGTATTGAGAAACCTAGTGTTGTATTAACAAGTGTAAGATGTACAGCAGTTTGTTTCTGATTTTTTCACACATTAACACCGTGTATGCTCTCCTTACCGTCTTACAGAATTGCACTCCAACACCACCTGAATAGCTGGATTTTAAATGTTTTCATCCGGAACGGTTGTCTTTCGAAAAATCCAGGACAGAATCAGCAAATGTAAACAAGATTACAAATAGTTTACTTCATGTATTGAAACTTTATTCTCTTCTACCAGAATTGCAACACGACACCACAGCAAGCGTTGTCTCTCGAAGAATTTTGTGAAGAACCATCAAGGGTAAGAGAAATACATGACGTCTTCTCGCTTTTATCAGGAAGGGGATGTGGCTCCGTAAACGTGAACAAGCCAGAAGAAACCTACATGATTTATTTATTTATTTGTCGTCAATCAGTGTAGACCGTGTTCAGTGTTTTCGTTTTTAACCAAATTCATACTAGAATGATCAGCAGGCTGATTTGACTGCAAGTACCCCCCCCCCAGGCTTTTATTCTTTGGTACAAACAACGTAAATATTTAAAACAGCAAAAAAGGTTAAAATTAAATATTTACCTTTTTTTGACAAAACCCAGGTAATCATGACGTTTGATTATTGAAAACAATATGAATGAAGAAAAGAGACCAACTGCTGTCATAATTACCTGAGATTTGTCAAATAATGTAAATATTTACATCGATTGTATCGAAGAATTAACAGTGCTGTTTTACTCTTCTTACAGAACTACGCTGCTCCACTTACAGTGAATATATTAAGAACGTTGTTGCTACAGACTGCAACAGGCGAATATCTTTTGGAAAGCGCTGAAAGGTTAGATCTTTCTGATAACAGTTAGAAACTCGTCGTAGATTAGATAGCACGATACCACTTAAACCAAAAAAGAAAGGTTTCTTTCTACGTGCCCGAGGAGTATACGAATGTGATTACTAGAGTCGGTGTATAATGAGTCACGCCAAGAGTGAAGCCAAGTCTACCTATTGAACTGTCAAATCGGCTACCTATCGTGCAAAGTAAATAAACATATCGATGCTATGAAAGGTCTACGAAAGGTATTGCAATGAAATATAAAATAAAATTGAAGAAATCATCATAAACACGCAGCGAGCATTAAATGGTCATGGGATACGTTTGGTTTTGATCAGTAATGAGAATTTCTACTATTTTTTGATAAGATAATTTGACAAAATCACTGATATTATGATTCACTACAGCCGTTATGTTTGGTTCTCGCTAGAAGTCATTTAAAGTTGATGTAGAAGTCCTCTGTTGCCAAGTGAAAAGAAAGGGAATCCTTCGGAAACCGTGATGCGAGTTCAACTGTTTTTCTCTTGGCGTGACTCATTATACACCGACTCTAGTGATTACTAAAGATTTCAGAAAAGAACGAATGGTAATATTTTGTGGTAATATCACTGCAATTAAGATTGTGATTTGTTTATTTACTTCAGGAACCATATTTTGCTCGAAGAGTCAAAGGGAATCCCGGCGGTAGACTATTTAGCAGGATTAATTATCTAAAACAATCTGACCGACGGAGGCAAAAGGCAGAAGCTCAACACCGACTTAAGTGTGAAAGTTCAAGTTCAAACAAAGCAGTACCTGACGAGGCGTATCATGCTCTATCATGGTTAGAGATAAATGATGCTCCATGGATCACCGTTATAAACCAATGGGAAATATCTTTCGTTGCCAGACAGTCAGTTCAGCAGCATCCGCATCCTGCAATACGATAAACAAATTCCCACACTTGAAAGCTGAGCACGGGTATCAATTGGTAAGTGGGAGATGACTGTTTTCCGTTTTAATTTTAAGCCCTATCAATTTAATTTTAGATTGATGTTGATTACCGTTTGCTCCGCCTTGGTACTAAATATAGACGGCATGAATGAAGTTGCCCGTAAGTGGGAAATATTGATAGACCCTCTCTGCAACTACATTTTGAAGAACGCTAAGGATCCGGCTACGAAAAGGCTTATCAATGCAATTACAAACAATGATTTGACAATTGGTACTTGTTATTTATTGTTAAAAGCATGCCAGCAGTTTTAAAACATGTAATATTATTTTACAGACGCCCGAATTCCAGCAATACTTCTTGTGCTTAACACCGTTCTAATTCCAGTGAAGGCTGCATCAGGATTCAAACCAACAATCGCTACAGCGCAAGCAGACACGGTGTTGTTTACCAACAACATAGATGAAGCTCGGGAAAAATATAACCAGATAATCGTGGATTTTGAGGAAGTAGGAACGCCCGTTCCTCCAAAGTTCGTAGTCCTTGCGGAAAACTTTTCGTCGCCGAACAACGGATGCCTGGTTATTTACAAAAATCTTGAATACAAGTTAACCAACATATCAAGAGGAGTTGATGTATTCCTCAAACTAACAACTGTGCCGAATACCTGTTTCCAAAATTTCTAAACTGGTCTGGATTTTCATCGGTCATCATCTTTACGGTATCTACAGCAAAAATACGTACAGGAACATTGAAAAGCTACACGAATGTTTGAACAATGCTCATTAACTGTCCCATAAAAGATTGCAGGGAGCAGTTTTCAACTGCTGTTAGCTTAGTAAGTCATATTTCCGATTATCACAAGACTCCAACCAGTTTCGATCTGAAGTGCACATTTCCTGTATGTCCCCAAATTTTTAGCACTTTTAAAAATGTTAAGAAGCATATGTTGAATCGCCGTTTCAATGAAAAATCCAATGAGTCAGAACAAGAAAAGAAAAGTTATAGCAATGAGAATGTAATACCAAACAAGTTGCAGAATTTAGAATATCAAATAAGCAACGAATATCCAGAGCGAGGTCCAGAGACATTTGATTCATGCAACATGCAACAAAAATTGGCATTGGAATTTACTTTAAGTTTGCATAAGAAAAATAATTTCAGTATAAATGACGTGCAGAAAGTTCAACAAGCCACCGAAAAATTTTGCGTAGGAATATTAAAAAACATCGAAGCTCTAAACCTAAAAAATAACGATGAGGACTTACAATAACGGTTTGAAACATTATTAAAAACTAGGAAAACTGCATTCGAACAAATTAACACAGAGCATTAGTTTCTCAACCATTTGAAAGACATTGGAATTTTCGAACCACCTGTAATTTATACCCTGGAATATTATATACCAACAGTTGACAATGATATTGTTGCCAAAGGATATAGAAAAAGTTGTATTGTACTAAACCCAATACATTTCCAATTAAAAAAGTTCTTTGAAACAGGAAACAATTTGAGGAAGGTCTTAGATTGGATTGAAAGGCTTGAACACTCTGAAAGTATAAATAATTTTGTCAATGCTAGGGTGTGGAAAGATAAAAAACAAATACAAATCAGATGAATCTACCAGATACATTATCCCTTTATGGATATACGCGGACGAGTTTGAGTTAAATGATGCCCAAGGATCACACAATAAAGTGGACTCAGTGTGCGGAATTTATTTCCACTGTTCTTGTCTTCCAGACAATATGATATCTAAACTGAGTAATATATTAGTAGCAGGAACTGTAAGGAAGGTTGTTATTCAACAAGCAGGCGTCGAAGCCTTGGTCAAAGAGTTAGTCGTACCGTTCCAGAAATTAAAAGAAGGTCTAATGGTTCAGTTAGAAGGTGAAAATGTAAAAGTGAGATTTATTTTGAGTTTGTTTCAAGGTGACAACCTTGGGGTTCATTCCCTTTTGTCACTATCGAAAGGATTTAATGCCACCTTTTACTGCCGTTTTTGTCGAAGACACAAAAAACAACTTCAAACGGATTGTGCTGTTTGCACAATCGATCTTCGAACCATACACACCAAATTTCTTAAATCTTGTTCGGTACTTTTTTGCTGGATTTGTTCGGTGAAATATCATTTTTACCGAATGCTTTGTAAAGAGTATTATTTTACCAATTTTCCGCAATCATAACTGCTGAATTTCGTAATTTGCAGAAATTTGCCGAAAACTGTAAATCAAATTTGCTGATTGAAACTGTAAATGGCTGCGATTCCGCAATTCTGTAAAAATTGTAACGAATGCACTGTACAAATCATATTTTACAAAAACAAACAGCAATAAAGTACAGCATTTCCGTAAAACTTACTGAACAGATTTGTAAACTTTGTACCGTCAAACACAACCTTTGCTGCCATTTCGATGTTGAGTGTTATTCGTTTTTATGTTGTGAAACGTAAGTACTTTACTTTTTTTTTGCTAGATTGTGTTCAATTTACAACGAAAATTTAATCAGTTTTCATTTTTGGGTCAATTAATTTCAGACGCCATGGACGTTAGGCAATTCAATATCCTCCTCAAAAGTGCTGAGTTCGGCTGAAAAGTCCACGGTTTGCTGAGTCCGGCTTCATTACTGATTTTTTTTTTATGAATTTTTGTACGAACTCAATATGGAAATGCCTATTAAAAAATATATGGTTAAATATTCGAATGAATTTTTGGGTTGGTGAAAGAAAGAAACAAATAATTAATCAATAAAAATTCTAATTTGTATGATTTATTCTGAAAAAAAAGTACAGTAGATTCAGTAAAACATATACTGAACGCTATGGTAAACTTTACTGATCGTTCAGTAAAATTTACAGTCCGCAGGTCAGTAAATTTTGACAGCGCACAAGCGAAGAAATTTTACCGAACGGATTGTAAATTGAAAAATTACCGAATGGATTACCGAACGTTCAGCTGTTCCATATTCGGTAAAAATTTACAGTATACTGTAAAAAAAATCTTAGTGTGTAGAGAATTATAATGAAGATAAATTGATAGAAGATCATTCACTAACAGGCTTAGCAGGACCATCAGTATTCAACCAGCTTCCTTCATTCCACGTCATTCAAAACCCAAGTGTTGATGCCATGCATGACATTTTCAGCAATGGGATTTGTAAATATGGACTCCTAGAAGCTTTGAATTATTTCCTTTATAAGAAGTTTCTAACCCTTGCTAATGTGAATACTCGTAAAAATATAGTCAGCCAAGTATCATTAGATGTCGGTCTTCGAAGAATACCAGATCTTGATTACAATTACGATAGGAAAACTAAAAATGCGGATGAGTGCTTATGAGATGAGGGCCTTCTGACATAATTTTACTTTTATTGTTGGACCTTATGTAGTTTGTTGAGAATGGTTGATCTAATTCTCTCCAAAAAAATTTACTCTGCAAGATGTAGAAATTCTAGAAAAAAATATTAGTAAGCATCATTCATTGTATCAAAAACAATTTAAGGCGTCTCTCAAACCAAAACATCACTTTCTATTACACTACCCTAAAGTTATTTTAGACTGTGGTCCTATTTTCATGAATGATGTGCTTCAGAAATGAAGCGAAACATCAAGCTTTCAAAGAATATGTTCATGTTATCACTTCTCGTACAAACGTAGCATACACATTATGCATGAAATCATGCTTGCAATTTAGTTACGAAATATATAGTAACAGCTTCCAAGCCACACCTCCCCAAGGTAATTTCAAAAGAAGTAATATTTCCTCTAGGCCATATTATGAACTGATAACAGATTTGCCTTTCGATAAATATGAATCCGTCGAGTTTACCTCAATATTATCTTTTAATGGTTACAAATTTTCTTCAGGGCAATTCGTAACTCAAAGTACTGAAACTCAAACGAAGTTATTTGAAATCGAAGAATTTATAAAACACCTAGAATATTTTCAAGCCATTGTTAGGCACTGGACTGTACGATCATTCGATGAGCATTATCTTGTCACAGAAGCAATAGAAAGATTAAATGAACTGAGTGTTATACATATTGAAACCATAGATGGGCCTCCTTTCAGAGTACACGAAATAGGTAATAAGTTCTTGTATAGAAATAAATGTATTTTTGATAAATAGAATATGTTGTCTTTTATGTGAACTTCATTATTGCAGGTTCGGTATTATGAATGGCAAACATGCTACATGTATACATAAACTTAATTCCATTAGAGTGTCTTATGAAATCCATAAAATAGATTAGATGTTCGCTCATAAGATTATCTTATGAAAAATTCTAGACCACAGTATGAAAAAGAACATCAACGCCACTGACGTCATTTCATAAGAACTTCTTATGAATTTCAAAGTTTTTTCTTTTGTCGAAATTTCATAAGCATATCTTATGGAGCTCATACGTAATATTTCCTCAGTGTTCACAACCCCCCTCACTGTTCCAACCCCCCCACGAAATATTTCGACCGACTCCACTTTTCCTCAAGTTATTGAACATCATTAATAATACATATCTTTCCAATCCTAGGAATCAGATGCAGGAGTACCTTCCCAAAGGTCTCCAACGACTTCCGCTAGCTGTGAGATTCTTCAGCCATTACAAAACATTGACCACATGGCACTGAACTTCGTCCTTGACCTCCACAAGCGACGCAACATAACACGGAAGGATGTTCTTGATGTCCAGACTAGCGTCAAGAACTTATACAGTCACCTTGAAATCCTGATCCGCTCCGTAGTACCTTTGCAGGCATGTGACCCACAAACACTGTATATTACAGACGTTTATCTACAAAAAAATGTCTTCAATGTTTGATTTCATTGATACAGAGCACAAGTTCTTTAAGTTTCTTATAGAGGCGGACCTTTTCAGTAAACCGAGAGTATTTATTGCTAAAAACTGTAGTATCGATGAAGCAGGAAGTGACACGAACATCGAAACTACTCATTTAATCTTAATGAACATAGAGTTTCAAATCAGAAAATTTCTCGAAACCGAAGATGTGCTGTCTGAAATAATTAAAAATATGTACAATCTAAGGAAAACAAGTAATAGATATTGCAATTTTGTCAACGGAGCGCTGTATCAAAACAATGTAAACCAAAACCCTGGAAAATTGATCATACCATTATTCTTTTACACGGATGAGTTCGAGATTAATGATCCGTTAAGCTCGCATAACAAAAGGCATTCAATTTGTGGACTATATTATTCATTTCCAATACTACCTGAGCAGCACCTTGCTAAGTTATGTAATGTTTTCATTGCTGGTGCTATTAAAAAGATACACGGATAGAAATCCCCTTATACCTTTTGGCAAATTTCCATTGCTGATTATTCATAAAATGTATAAGTCAACTAATGAGCAGACGCCTTGCAAAAAGTTAATAAAGATCATGTGTCAAATGAAATGTATAAGCGGTCACACATACCTTTTATGCATTCTAATAGGACCTATGTGGTTTGTCTTATGGAATGTATAAGGCTGATGCTTTGGCAATAATATATAAGTGAAACACATGAATAAAATAATTGATTTTCGTTTCGTGTAGACATTTCAGAACATGGTATAGACGGTATAGACATGTTTATGAAGCATGTAGTAGATGAGTTTAAAAAGATAGAGGAAGAAGGAATAGTAATCAATACGAAAAAACACGAATATAAAGTGCACGTCTCGCTAATGCTTGTCCAAGGTGACAACTTAGGCATCCACCAGACTCTTCACTTTTCAGGATCGTTTTCAGCAAAGTTCTATTGAAGGTACTGCAGAAGAGCAAGACTTCCTTATGTATGATTTGAAAGAGCATGAAGAATGCTTGCGTACCATGGAAAACTACGAAACAGATATTTCATTAAAGCAGTCAGAGTCAGGTTTAACAGGAAGATCTGTCTTCAATTGTTTACCGTCTTTCCATGCAATCACCAATTTTTATGCTGATTGTATGCATGACCTCTATAGTACGGGAGTATGTCATTATGGCTTTGTTGAAATAATCAATCACTGCATTTTCACAAAACGTTACTGTACCTTAAATGATATAAACAAACAGCGAAAAATGTTAAACAACTATCGATTGGAACAAGCCCTGGCAAGGATGCCTGATTTAGGAGATCAATACATCAAGGCAAAGAAAAATAAATCAGTAACTTTAAGAATGACAGCTAACGAAATGGCTGTGTTTTGTAACTATTTCACCTTTATATTTGGGCCTTTCATTTCGTCAGACGATCCTGTATGGAGTTATGCTGTAGTACTCATTGAGATGATCGATACTATAAATTTGCCAGCCTTCACGAATGAAGATATTGAGCAATCTCGTTAGCGAGCATCATAAACTGTATACTTCATTATTTGATCAACATCTAAAGCCTAAGCAACATTTTCTAACACATTATCCTAAAATAATCAAAAATAGCGGTCCGCTAAAAAAAATGTCATGTTTTCGACAAGAAGCTCGTCACAGAGACTTTAAGGAATATTTTGATGTCAGCTCCTCCAGAAAAAATGTTTGCTTGACTATGTGCATTAAAGCTAGCTTATATTTCACTCACGATGTAGTAAATTCATCATTCTTTAAAACTGTTTCAAATGATAAATACGAAGAGGCAATCTGGGGTGAAAAATCTTACGTCGATAATGTTTGTAACAGCAGCATTGATAGGCGAGAAATTGTTCAAACAGCTCAATATTTAACCTACAATAATGTTAAGTACTGCTCAGGAAACTTTGTGTCAGTAACTCAGGGATCTACAGTAGAGTTATACCAAATAATTGAATTCCTCAAATATGCCAACGAGGAATATGCAATCGTTGTGAGATGGAAAGTTGAATGTCTGAACAAGCATTATCAGGCGTTTGAAGTAGGGGAAAAGATAGATGATATATTTCAATTTGTAAAGACAATTTTCGATGGCCCTCCTTTTACAATAGAAGAAATGGGAAGAAAAGTTATGTTTCGCAGAAAAATATATCAAATAAATGAATAACACTATTGTTCAACTTGTAAAACAAAAGCGTTTCATTGACAGCATTAATTTACTGTTCCAACGATTTAGAACAGATATATTTTGTTATGATCACAATTTTTAAACTGTAAAATAAGCTTTCTTCTTTTATATATTTTTCATTCAGATTGCACTTATATTTCATTTGAACATTGCATGACAATTTATTTTGAAACTGTATGACGAGTCCGTATCATTCTCAATGTTAATCATACGGTTTGTTCATTGCAAGTCTTCCTAAGAATGGATGATAATCATGCTGATTTAGAACTGATGGGTTACAGTGTGCAGAATGAAAATCATCCTGTTGTAGAATTGATGCTATTCAGTTCTTCTGTGCTTTGAAAGCTGAATCAGAGAATGATAATCTTTCTCAAATAGAAAAATAATCCGTATGGGGCTCAAGTGAAGCAATAATCATACATTCATGTGTTGACAATTTGGTTCAGTGTAGTTGATAAGGTTAACATCATTGGGACTTCATCCAGCTTGTTGATGTAAAAAAAAAACAATAAACAATAAACAAATTCGCTAAAAGTTTCATGGGTGCGCTAGCATTGAAAATGTGTTTATTTTCTGCAAATTATTGGGGGTCTCACTCTAGCCCCACCTGATCCTACCATTGATTTGCCTTTTGTTTTGCTGACATTTTATTTCAAATTGGAAATTGGAGCAGCTGTCGTATGAAAGTTTTAAGATTGCAATCAAATTTCCGATTATTTCCAGTTTGTTATCGATTCTCGCTCTTCTTGGTTCAGTGGCCACCCTGCATGCGTTGTACAACAAAATTGACGGTTCTTGAAATGGTTGAAGTATAATCAAACAGGGTTTGGTTTGGTGCATGTACGGAGAAGGCGCTCGACCATCAAAGAAGTTGGAGTACAAATTAATCAACAGAATAGATTGTGTGCGGAGAGCTCTTTAAAACTTCGCCAAATAGTGATAGCCGACAGATAACATGTCGGACATTTTTACAGCGTCACAGATATGAGGAAGGGATTTAGTTCATGACGGTAACCGATTTCGGATTGTACATCGTCCGTTTCATGCAATACTGTAACGACTCAAAATAAAAATATTCGAACATTTCTTTGTTTATCATGCTCTATGTTGATTTTATTTCTGGATTGAGCAAGGTTTGTCAAGCCACCGCTAAGGAAACAAAAGGCTTAAAAATATAAAAGGCTATATAAAAAAGGTTTATTAAATTGATATTTAAATCTCATCCCCGGACAAGTCACGAATGACGCAAGAGTGTTACAGTTACTATAATAATATTGATACATATAACGGAAACATTTGAAAATTTTGAGTTGTTACAATATGACATGAAACCGACGATTTATTCAATTAATAAACGATCGCATTTTAACAATATATTGTATGATGTTTATTTGAAGCCTTCGTTCTTCGAACAACTTTGAATGCAAACATAAGAAAGATATTTTACACCTAAAGCGCAAGGCAACCAAATTCTTCCTGAATGAAAACTTTCACTTTCTAGAAAGGATGAGTTCTTCAAAGCAATTTTAACCTACACTACTGAGTATAAATAGTGAAATCATCGCCTCGTGTGGTTGAAGCCGTGCTGAGATCCTGAGCAGATCCGACACTTCCACCAGCACTTCGAGTTCCCCCAGCGGCAGCGGTTTGTTCCTGGGAGTCCGGGTGATTGGCCACCTTGGCCCGTATGTTTTTGATTTTTCGCAATCTTTCCAACCAGTTAGATGCGTAAGGGTTTTGGTTCTTGATTTTCAACGATTGCGATACCAACGACGCAAGCTTTATGATTGGAAAAAATAAAACGAAAATTAGCAGCAATTTGAAATGTTGATAAATCAACACAGATACTTACGTTGGCGTGCAATGCCATTTGCCGAGCCAAAAGGGGAGCACTGGAGTCAGAAACAATTTTCGGCTTGCTGCACACGTGCTGCGCAATCTCATCTCGCGCTAGCACGAATATACGGTTGCTTTCTAGCTCCATGGGCTCTATGACAACACAAGCGTAGGTGAATTGACCCTGTCAAAAATAATTCATCATTTACTCATTGCTAATTTCAATTGATTAAAAATGTTTACTCACCTTGATGGTTTTCAGATCATACTCCTCCCCGCTTTCATTGTAAACGATCGTTACAAAGTCGTTTCCAATGTGTTTCTTCTTCTCGTTGCAGTTCGGATCCTGTTTATTATTTGGCATCAACGTAGCGACATGGAACGTTACCTGGACGATATCGTCCTGCCAGATGTAGGTGAAGTTGCCGTCTTTGCCATTGGATTCCAAATCAATGAAAAAGTTGTTCTCTTTGGCCTCCTTTATGGCAACTAATGTGCCAAGTTTTTTCAGAAATTTGGCATATCTCAAACTGCCAAAACGGTTTTTCAGAATGTCTGCCTCAATACCGGCTTGCCCTGGACCGACATATAGCACACCGATCTTGTGCTTCTCGAATGGGGCAATTAGATCTAGCAAGTGAATGGCCCTCTCGCTGGTTTCTTTGTCCATGAGAATGGGTCTTTCCGTCGAGCCAAATTGACCACAGTGGTAGAGCTGTAAGAACACAAAACTCGGACTGATGACCGAACGAGAGGCTGCACCTACCCCGGATTGTTCGTTTCGAAGTCGAGGATTGGTGATCTTATTGAGGCCAAATTTGAGATTGTCCCTACTGTAATGTTCTCGAGCAACGGAAATAGTCTTGGATCGTCCTCTAGGTATATCGTTTTCATTGGAGTGCATTCCATGACCCATCCCTCCGGCCGTAATGGCTGGGAAAGATGGAGAAGCGGTACCAGAATTGGACAGTTTCCCATTGATTGGATTGCGAGCCAATAGTCGTGGCGATAGAGGAGCAGGTGACTGTGGTGGTTTTGTGGTAACTTTCTCCATCGGGAGTTTTAGGTTCAATGATGATGAGGATAATGTTTGGGTTATCGGTGGCATCATCGCTTGAGAAGCAATGGTTTCGGTCGATGAACTTGTAGGGTCCGACTTAGCAGTGATGGCTTCATCTGCAGAATGTTGTTTTCGTGGAACAACATTGGTCGGTGTTTCAGGGCCAGCAGATTCAGGTAACGATGCCGACGGATGTAGAGTTGCTCCCGATGTGGAGAAGTCTGCTTGCTGTTTAACGTATCCTGATGCCCGAACGGTGACATTGTCATTTATTTCACCACCAAGAGTAGTGGATCTGGGAGCACTGGGAGGTGTTGAACCTGCAATTTCCTCCGGAATAGCTTCACAACTTACTCCTTTTCCGTAGTTCTTTTTCTTTTGCTGTCCGTCACTTTCGAGCATACTATCATGTCCATCGGATGGCATTACGATGGATCCTTCCTTGTTAATCTTGCTTAAAAACTGGCTCTTCCAGTTTGAACTCATTTCGGGACTGGAGTTAACCCTGCGCACCGGATTTCTTGAACGTCCCTCAGGATCATCAAAAGCTACATCCGGATTCTCGTCATCTTCTCTGATGTCAACGGGGATGCTGGGGTCATCATTTTCATCTCCAGCTTTGATTTTCTTTGTGTACCTAGGAATATCGATAGGACCAGTACTGTTTGTACCCTCCCTGCCCGATATCAACACGTCTTCATTTCCGTCGTCATCGCCAGCATCACTGCTTTCTTCCTCCTTCTTAATTTCGAAAACTTCATCCGATATTGATACCTTTGCCTTAGGCGTAACAGCAGCAGGTGTTAGAGTCTGCGGTAAAGGGTGCGATGCAACCATATATGTGTCGTCGTTTACAAGACTTGCTGTAGAATTGCCCGCAGCTGGAAAGTTTAAACTTCCATTGGAAACATTCTGTTGAGTACGATCGAGTAAATCTGCTCCAACTATGCCGCCACCGAGGCTAGGTGCAAAAAGTGCTGTAAGATCTTGCAACGGAAATTCGCCAGAAGTAGCATCATAGTTGATTTGGTTCTGAACTCGCATCATCCAAGATAGAACACCCGTAGGACGTCGAATACATATCTCTGCCCAACCGGTGCATGAACATGCGCATAGTTGAATAGGTTTATCCAGCACATTTCCACTGACGACTGCACTGTTGCTTGAACTGCTGACGGTTTGCTGTTGTGGCAAAATTAGCTTATTGCCGAGAGTCGTCATCAAACCGGGCTCCGATCGGCTGCCGTCTGTCTGTCGCACCGGTTGCTGTTCACCACTTGCAGCGGGCCCATTTTCCACTGAGTCAGGATTGCTACCTCGCCGGGACAAGGTCTCCAACGAACCAGAAGAATAGCCTTCTTGGGAACCCTGACGGAAGAATCGGTTTGTTGTGGTTATGGTGGCACTCTGCGGAAATGGCGTTGCTGCCGTCGAGGAAGAAGTCGAACTTGTCGTCAAATCGGTGCTGTCCGATTCGTTAGCACTGGTAGAGATATATGGAATTAGTTAAAGTGCCTAATGCGTTAAATGCTGACGAATTTTGATTGGTTTAACAATACGCACATTTCATCCAATTGTTGTGCACTAGTTAATAACATGCACTATTTGTTTTAGATGGTACATTAATAAACTTTTCACGCAAAAACACATTACGAGAGTTCAAACATACACCCATGATTCTAATGATAACGTTCCTATTATGGTGTGATCCAATTATGCCATATGGGAATTCCATAGGCATAACCAGCGATTTTATAAATACAGATGTTTACATAGGAAAAAAGAAGGAACCCCCTTGTTTATCTTGAAACCATAGTTAATTTTTGGAACTATTTTTTGAGCCAACAAAATTGGTATTTATAGTACCTTATGGATGAACAAATCAGGTGTTCCCAACTTTTATCGTGTACAAAAATCTGTATCTGTGGCATTGCTGGCCATAGCTGGTACCCTATTTATTTAAAGCAGCAACATAATCAACGACTCTAATGACGGACCCTGCATACCACTACCCCGAACAGTTGAAAACTTACTTGTGAACGTCGAATAAAAAATCCGCGACCTAAGTTTCCTTCACATAAATACAATTTATAAGTTAAATAAAGAAACTTTGAAGAAGATTTCATGATTTGTCGAAGTAAAACGGAAATGTAAACAGACAAAAATCTTACTACGTACGAGATTTCGAAAATTTGCCTTGATTGATTGGTACATACAAAACCCATACGTAATAAATTAACTATTCATATGCATTGAATCCGCTATGCTCAAAATTCAATTCTTGTCAGATTTTCTTGAAATTTGGCATTTGAGGCTAAAATCTATTTGAGAATCTAAAAAAATAAAAAATCAAGAAAACATTTCAATTGCGACCGGCATCGGCAGGCTGTGGGTGTGCGTGACATCTAAATCTCGTTTTTGGAAATAAATTTGTGACAAATCTTTTTTCGATTGTCGGATTTAAATCCATCAACCTTGCAAGCACCATTTTGTGAACAGTTCCATGAGCTGAAAGGTTTGATATACTTATGATGTTGTTATACTAATATAGCTTGCTCAAGCTATTAAATTGAACAACAATTCATAACATTTGCTTCTTATGTCTTTTTCACAACAAAAAAGTATCATTCACTAAGTTATTTATGGAAAATAAATCAAAATAGAGGAAAAGCCTAACTTAAAAAATATGGCCGCATAGCGTATAACGTGGACCCCCGGTAATCTGACCGTTTTTAAGGAGCACTTTATAATTTGAACCCCGCTAATCTGCTCGCCGTGGAAACTACACGGCGAATGAGAACGACCCAAATTTGAGTTTAGTTCACTCATAATCGCCAAAAGTGCAGGAACTCAGCGATGAGTAAAATTTGTCTCATGGTTTCCTGTGGAAAACCTAAAAAATCTGACTGAGCGAATCCAATATTTACTTTTCTCAAATTCGGGAATTTTTCCCTGGAAAATCCTGGGAAAACATGAGGCAAATTTATTCATCGCTGAGTTCCTGCACTTTTGGCGATTATGAGTGAACTAAACTCAAATTGGGGTCGTTCTCATTCGCCGTGTAAAAATTGTTCAAACGTCATTCAGCATATGGAATGGAGGAAAGCGAAATGGAACATTGCGAAACGGAATGCAGAAGTAAAACAAATCAGCAAATAAGGCTACCAGAAACATGAATTTCTGATGCTGATATGGTTACTAGAATCTATATATATAAAAATGAATTTCTGTCTGTCTGTCTGTCTGTCTGACCCTTATAGACTCGGAAACTACTGAACCGATTGGCGTGAAAATTTGTATACAGGGGTTTTTGGGGCCGTGGAAGGTTCTTATGATGGTTCGAGACCCCTCCCCCTTCTGTAAGGGGGGCTCCCATACAAATGAAACAGAAATTTCTGCATAACTCGAGAACTAATCAAGCAAATTGAACCAAATTAGGCATGTGGGGGCGAGTGTGGGGGTATAAGGAGATAATCATAGGGGGTAGCCCCTTAGATAATAGGGGGGGGGGGGGCTACGTACAATATAGCATGCTTTTTTTTTAAATCGGCGCATAAACTCAAGCTAATATTGAATCCCGAGCAAGACCGGGCACACTCAGCTAGTAACTAATAAAAATGAAGTCCGTTAATATGCATGAAGTGTCGTTCAGATTAATGGGGATCCACGGTATACTAAAACGCTACTAGTAGTGTTCTATCAAATAAATCAATAAATACAGTCCCCTCGATATAACGTAACTTCTGAAAAATCTGAAGATTTAGACAATATATGTTCTCGAAAATAGGTCCTGAGGACGTAACAATATCTTAAGGCTGTATTTTAATTGTAATAGGTTGTAATTGAATACTTTGGACAGGAATAAAAAATGATAAACATTTATAAGTACCGTAAAACTACGTATCTTTGATAATACGGGTAACTTTGATAGTTGAATATAATTATTAAATTTACTCTCTGCGCTCATTCCGAATTGGAAATATTGGTTCTATATTGTAGTTTAGGGCATTTCCGTTGATATGATATATAGCTTTTATATCATATATGAGGGTTTTTGATCTAATTTCCGTCCTACTAAGCACAACCCGCGCTTTACCTCTCTTTTCTGAACGAGTTTGAACGAAAAATGGAATATTTCTGTCAAAGATGACTTCAAGAGCAAATTTTCATTACGTCGAATGTAACAAAGGTAAACAAAGTCGAGCTATCAGTGTCAATCGATGCTCCTGCTATTACACTATAATACTGTCCGAATATAGGATCACATCCCATTTTTAAATTTATTTACCAGTCGAATTGCTTTTTGACGTAATCACCTTCCGATCAAAATAGTTTTCGATGTTACTTAAGTCACCCGATTTCTATGGAGATGCCGTTTGCCTTAAGTAACAGCACTGAGAAACCCGTGAAAAGTGTACTTTTGTCGTTTCGCTTTCTCATTATTAAAGTGAATAAATCGAACTGTTTGTTGCTAAGATGATTTCGGTGGTCCTAAAATGATGAATGGGCTGCACGTAAGGAGACGTAATTGATAATTCTCCCGAATATCCTGGTAAATACACTTTGACTTAAGTAACAATAGGGGCCACCAAACGACGTATAATAACTTTTGACTCAAAAACCAGTATTTCTTAGCATGAAAGCTAGCGATTTGCCTTTGCATGATTAAAACCCGGCTAAATATGTTAAACATTGCTATCACTATGAGATTATATGTGTTTAATTGGAAATAGGAATAACTTTTCGGTCATCAAAATAAAACTTTATTTTTCTCGGATCGGTGCGAATGTTACTTACGACATAATGAAAATTTGCTCTTGACTTCTAAATTTATTCACCTTTCCATACGTACCGTTGGATTTGATAAAGAGTCACAAATTGATGAGATATTGTTTAAAATTTAATACTGCTTCTTGATTCTAAATTCGTTCTACGAGTTTCAATTCCGTCCTAACGCATTGAAACGCCATTAGATTTTCTTCGTCCTACGGATAAACGTAGAAAAAGGGGATTCGCTAGGAGCGCTTCTTTTGTTTTGAGAACAATGAGCGTAAATATTCATAAAATGCGCTCTAACAGGATTTATGTTGTAGCTAATGAACTAACGCATCGGAACAAACTTATTATTGATTTGTGCATGGTGAAATATTGATATTATTGATCTTTTCTGATCGATAGAACGCCCTACTCATATATTACTACACTCAAAAAATTCCACACGTCGTCATCATGTGTCTCACACTTAATTTTGCGCATATTGTGAAACACATCCATTTCATGTGTGAATCTTATACTATGAACCATGCCTGAACACTATGGATTTGAATTGTGACACACTTGGATTCTATGTGCCTCATATGGTGATATCAATAGCTTTGCACACCATAGTTCAATATTCTACAATATTCTACTTTATCAAATTCTACTTTACTGACTCTAAAAATGAATCGACAAATATATAAACAAAACTGCCATAGGCCAGAGCTTTCACATATATTTTTAATGGGTCTGATTTGGGATTCGATCATGGACTGTTGGGGTATGCTGCTGCCGGAGTCTTCGTTCGATCTCACTGTGTCACGGTTGTTCTCATATATGAGGCGGGTTGATAGGATAAAGTCACAACTCTTGTTTTCGATGTTCACCTTTCTGAGCAAGCAATTCACATCGTATTGAAATGCAAAACACTTTAAATCCATCTGTTTTGAATAGTAGCGTGATTCAATGTGCAATACACTTGAATAGATAGTGAAAGATTTTCAACATTTCAAAGTTTGAAACACTATAAATTAACGTGTATAACACATTGAACCAAGGTGAAATACACTTAAAGTAAATGTGATTGTGCATTTAGAAAATCATGTGTTTAAACACTTCGATCAAACGTGTGAAATTTTTTGAGTGTACATTTCTTCTACATTCAACGAGTATTATCAAAGTAACCCCATATCAAAATAGTGGTGCAAATGCTTTAATTTCCGTTAGTCATATTACTAACCAGGGCTGTAATCTGATCACTCAATGTGCGCAATGCACTGATTTTCTTAAATAAACAAAGTGAGAATCAAGCAAACATAAAGTTTGCTTGTCTTTCACCCTGCGCAAGTGTAGGGTGCAGCGGAGAACAGAAGACAGATACACACCCAGAAATAACGAAAGCTCAATGTGTAGCCATCGCTCCGACGGCTCCGATGCAAAGAGCGCCACTCAATGGGAAACCCAGCAAAAAGACAAAATTCTTCTTCGTTATGCTCTTCTTCATCTCCTATTCATGCAGTCGTGGTAAGCAAAGTCTGCAAATAATTCAAAGAAAACATTAGCGCTTGTTGTATTAAATTCGCTCCCTGCGCCGCACGGAGCGTACCGCTCATTGTGTGGATCGCTTTCTCACAGACAGAGATGCTAGATTTACAGACATGTCTGTGAATTTACAGACTTTTATTTTTTTCACAGACATTTTTTTCATTACAGACATTTACAGACTTTTTAGTTTTCTCACAGATATTTACAGACTTTTTGTAACCAAGTGAAAATTTTTAAATTTGGTTACACTGTTTTACATCTTTAATCGAATTACACGTGTGTTATATTTAGCCAAGTTTTTCTTCCCCAGGTGTGTAATTATTTTGAAAAATGTTTGCTTTGGTCATTTGAGCTAGCAGTCACAGTCAAGGTAAACCATGTCAATTTTCAATGACAATGCTGTCAGTAATGAACTTGTGTAGATTTTTTTATTATCTACATTTGTAACGAAATAAGATGACTTGAGCAACACAATTACATTGAGCCGTTAAAGTAAACAGGCATCTACGTCCTGAACTACTTGGATAACAATAATGCACACTTATAAATTATCGCCGACTTCGGTAATTTTTACCGAAATCTGAACAGCTGAACTGTTCGGTAAAATTTATGCAATTCAATTCAATTGCTTTTCAGCTACCTACTTTGAAACTAAATCTCCACTAAAATGACAAGATTTGATCATTTAAGCAAGGTGGAACATGTTTTGAAATTATTTTCAAGTTCAATAGCCTTTAAAAAATGAAGGTCAAAGTTTTACCGAACGTTCAGCTGTTCTGATTTCAGTAAAATTTACCGAACACGAAAACAAAATCTTAGTGTGTGGGACTCAGAATGCATGAAATTAATCTTTTTGCTAGTAGGTGAATCTATGTCATTGACGAAACAATTAATGATATTTTGCCGAAGGTTTTTTGAGAATCAAGTCTGAATCAAGTGACTATGTGATGAATAATTTTGTTAATATCGCGCGAAAATCTGTCAATGACTCAGCACTGATCCTGATTCTGACTCATCAACACTTTTTGAGAATCGTATTAATAAGCTCATAAATTGCTCTTTTGATTGTCGATTTTTCCATATTCAGGTGGTGGAAAGTTGAATCTCTCGCTAAGATGTGCTCGTTCCCCCGCTGCTGGCGTGCAAAAGGACCAGTACTAGTAACTACACTACATGGCATATAATGTCGACTCAAATTTACGTTTAAATTACTCAAACTCTAGAAAACGTAGTTTACTTTTAGACTGAGTAAAATTTTCCGAGCCTCATGAATCTTTTCGAATATCAAAAAATCGAGGAAAAATCTACTCATTCTAGAAGTATACACTTAAATAATAAATCATATATCCAATGGAAAATATTCATTAGAATTTCAGATAACTTTCAGGTGATATCATAATTGGCAATTGCTACACTGAGAAAACTAGAATTAAGATTTTTATAATGCGTTTCGTATGAACGAGCATTTTGAACTGTGAAAATTATTTCATACGACACGTATGTTTTCCATAGCAGGCTTATACAAATTGCACGTCTCAATTATGATTTTCATACGAAACGCGTTTGAAGTTCATACGAGACTACAATGAACTTTATTAGTTTACCTTGTGTGAAACAAATTATACGTCGTTCGTATGAAACGATCGTATGACGTTTGTTCAAAGCAAAACAATATGGCGTACGAACAGCAATTATTTTCGGATCTCAAGGTTCCAGTGGATGCTTTGCCTGTGTTCAGAGGTAAAAAACGCTAAATTCAGTGTAAAAGGATGTTCCGGGTACAAAATAACATCTATATTACTATTTAATCAATGAATTTCTATTAAAATTACAGAGTGTGGTGTAAATACGGCAGCCTTAATAACGTGGACCAAGCAAAAGATATTTCAGGCATTGTCTCGTGCTAATATAAACTAATATATTTTTTCAATTGATTTATTTTAGCTGCAGGTTAAATCAAATAAACAATGCAAATCAAATTATTTAATTATTTGTTTTACTAAATTAAATTAATCTCACATGAAAAATAAAACAAAATCTGAAGGACTATTAATATTCACGGTTTCATAGTTGATACGATTATATTCCGTATTCCACTCATTCAAAATCCATATGAATGAAATATGGTTTTCATAAGCATAACGTACTATTTTCATACGACAGCTTTATGAAACTTATATCAATATATAGCGAAAATCATAAGCGATAACGAAGGCGTGCGTCTATAATGCTATCGTATGAAGTTCAAAACAAATTCTTTTGGTTAAAATCCATAAGCATTTCGTATGAAATTCGAACGAAATATTTCCTCAGTGTAGACAAAATCACATGAACCTTATATGTTAAATGAAATTTAAGTTATTTATCATATAGAACTCATGTGATCACATGAATGTTATGTGAACTTCAGATAGATATCATTGGTTTTAATGGAAAAATGTAACGTGCATTCCCAATAGAAACTACATGAAAACTTTTTTCTGTGTACTAATTTCATATGTACATCGAGATGTTGTTCATATTAGAAAACACATTCCTGTAAAATTTCGTAAAGTTTTACTCAGTCTATGAGTTAACTACGTTTTCAAGAATTTAAACATTGTTGGCAAAATCATCAATCAAATAATATTTTCCCGCTCTTATACACTCTCAATATCACGTGTGATAATTCAAGAGCAACATGTGAAAAGGGCATACAAGCTTTTTGTAAACAAACCTTCTTATGCCCTTTTTTTCGCGACCCATGTGACACTAACGCAAACCATCAACATCACCCGGTAGGCGAAACTTTCCCGTTCCCGATGATGTTGTTAGTTTACGTGGGCGACCCTCGGTTGGCGAGAAAAGGGTTTACAAAGATTTGTTTACAAAAAGCTTGTATGCCCTTTTCACATGTGGCTCTTGAATTGATCAAAATATCATGCTTGATATTGATTTTACAAGCTCCTTCGATATTGCGAGACTATTCACAGCATGCAAAAATCAAACTGAGAGTTGACTCTACACAAAAATTATTCCGTTGCAGATCGGTTTCTTAGAAAGAGAAAGCGTAGTTTGCTATCTTTTTTAAATCTTCACCGATGGCAGACACGAAGGGACTGCTGCAAGCCGTTATGGAAGTTTCGGTTGCATTCGAGTGTAAAGCAAAAACCATCAAACTCAATCTCACCACAGTTTGCAAATCAACCGCAAATGTTTGTTTGTTGATTTTTGTCTACAAAAATCAAGCGTTATTTTGGGCATTTTTGAGATTTGATTTTTTGATATTTTTCCAACACTGAATATGAGCGAACTAATCTCAACTTGGAGTCGGCCTAATTTGTCGTGTAATCGTAATTTATCTTTTTTAGAGTTGCTTTTAACGTATACGGCGTAAATGGATGCATTCTAAACTCCAATTAGGTTCAATTCGTTAAAAGCAGGTCTTTTTGCTCGAACAGGACTTTCACCAGGTAGCACCCCCCCTCCCCCCATTATTAACAAAAGCAATCAGGACCCTTTGAAATGTTGACACTGAATTTACAGCAAGCTTAAGTATAATTTTTCAACTTGATTCGCTAACATTTTTTTTTTTGTGCAAAACATTTTTTAGTCTAAACAATCATGAAATCATAAAAATATCGTTTACATTCTATGATTTTATTGGAAAATATCAAATTTTCAACACCATTTTGAAAAATTAGTGGCGAGTCAAAATGGTCGGATTTGAGTTCAAATTTGATTACGCATACCAGTGGTGGCTACAGTGTGACCCGTGGGTCGCACAAGGTGCTTGAATCTCTATGATGCAACAACCTCAGTTCAATTCTTATTAAGTTAAGATCCTCTTAACCGTTCAGAGTATGGAGCTTGCACGGTACCCTCGTCGCAATCTTTTTGCAGGAAATCTTCTAAATCATCATCAGACTTCTTTCTGTCTACCTACTAAGCACATATCACGACAGCAACATAAAACATTACGGGGAAATTTTAGAAGAAAAAAAAATCAAAGTCTACAATTTTGATTTTATTTTTATTTTTGTCAAATCCGGTATTTATGAAGATTAAAAAAAATCCGGTATTTATGAAAAATTAAAAAAAAAATCCGGCATCATGATTTTTTATTTCGCAGTCTAGGATTTTGAATTCGTTAAAACCAGCTCTAGATTCCAAATAATACTGGGATAAAAAAAATTAGTTAAACATCTTTAATTACTGAGCCTTGTTTTTATAGGTAAAAAAGCTAAAAATTAATTCTAAATCTGGGTTCTCGACAGATTTTAAAACTTCCAAGATTTTGGAAATCATTATTTAAAAACTCGAAAGTCGTAAATAATTTTTCTCAAGACTAAAGTTTTTTTTCAAGTTCAGTCGTTCACTTCTCCACATTCGGTCCAATCGATAAAATGGCTCTTGAAGAAAACATTGTGTCACGAACTTTGCCAGAATCCAAGAGACAGGTTCAGTAGCGCTGCGCTTGAGCAAAAGCGGAAGTGGATGCAACGCATAGAGAAATCTAAGAGGAAAGGGAGAAAACTGGCTTATTTTTGTCTGTGACTTGTTCTTCTTCACTCTCGGAAACGACCGTGCAAAAACTATTTCATTATGGGCAGTCGACTGTCAAAATACAAGAAAATAGATTCCCTGTTGTAGAAATTTGCGCGTTTCTATACGTTCACCCGACCAATCAGACGCTGGTTCGCCTTTGACAGAATACTGTTTTTTTTTCATGCTTTATTAAAGAGATTTTTAGCCTTAGGCTAGTTCATCTCTACAGAAAATTGGTTAAAAAAGGCCCCCTATTGTCTCTTCTTTCTCTTAGAGAGAAATGAGCAAATACGCAAATTTCTCTTGAGGTTGGAATCTTTGCTATAAAATCCGTACCGATGCAGTAACCTTTGATCATTAGATGACGTGATAGTGCCTGCCTCATAGCGGTTGTATAAGAAAACGGGAGAGCCGCCAGTCTTCTTGATATGTTATCTTCGCTTTAGGCATAGTGGCCAGGCCCAAAACGGGTACCTCATTTGGCATAATGCCGTTTGAAATAATACCATCTGGCATAACTTCCATTCAGAATAATGGATGTATGGAGCGTGCAAAATATATGAAACAACTGTCCATGCCCAAAAGAAGGGAAAATACCCATTACCTACATGATAATCTTCCCTGTTTTTGATCAAGAGCTACCTTTCATATTCCGTTGAAGTTCAAAAAGGAAGTTGAAAAAAAGAAGGTAAAAGAACTATTTGTCGGTATAGGTACATTGCGTTTTTCCACGGTTATGCGAAGCGGTATTATGCCACATGGGGTACATACTCCCCTCATACCATTAGCCATTGTACGAAATAGAATAGAGCTCTCTAATTGAGAATTAGTGTAGAATTGAAAGTATTTAAAAATAGTCACAAAAGCAACACAACAACAAAGAGACAAAACAAAAATGGCGGCATTCATCTGCGTAAAATAAGCTTTTTTTTCTGGAAAAGTTGAATATTCGGGGAAGTGAATTGTTCGAGGTAATGGGGTATTCGGGGTAACGGCACTCGGAGTATTGTCATAGAGTCACTATCAAGATAGAATCGTAATGTTGAATCGGCGGGATTTTGGAACAGAACTTAATCCCTACGTCAAAGTTAAGAAAAACGCACATAAATGATACGCTACACACTAAGCAAATTGAATAATAAATAATGCAATTTAAACACTATTATCGCATGAAGTTAAATAGATTTTACTAATCTACCATCGTGTTACATTGCTATCAAGATTTAAAATTATCCGGATAAAACTTCTTCTAGGTAAGAGCGCCAATAATACCAACTAAATCCATAATTTGCCCAGTGCTAGAATCTACATGCTGTCAATTAATATATCTTACACAACAGTTTGTGAATTTAGCAAAAAAAAATCAATGGGCAAAATATGAACGACAGGAACGAATTATTGGTGTTGTTGCAATATTTTGAAATCATACAAGCAGCGTTCCGACAAAATTCTTAAACTCAAATCTCATTCTTGAGATTATTCGCGTATGATGTCGTTTTCGTTTTTGCGGTGTAGCTACACCGGTGCTACACTGCCGTACACCGAAATAATTTAGGGTGTAGATATAGGATGCACTTTTGTTTACAAACAAATTATGTTGAGCTGTTAAAGACTCGCGCTCATTCCTGCTTACACTACACCGGTGCTACACCGCAAAAACGAAAACGACATGAGTTTTGCCTTAAGAAATTCAATTGCGCACTAATCACTGATGTTCATTGTTATCAGGGTTACTTTCTATCATTTTACAAAAATGGGATCATGGAGTCATAATATATTATGATGATAGGGGAAATGGATGTAATGTCCATGCAATCGACTTAATTTTCAATAGCGACCAAAAATATTCATTAGTACCGTCCCAATGCCGCGTTCATCTACATATAATTGATAAATAGCAAATTTTTAGCGATGGGCCCAATCTTAGATTCATAGGCCAACATTAGAGCCATTTCCAAAAGGTTGCAAAGTTTGTGTTTGTGACACATAATTTTGTTTGCCAATTTCCCTTTATGAGAGTTGTAGTAATAAGCGATTTTATCTTATTCTCTCAACCATTCTTCATTCTTCGCGATCGCTGTTTATGACTCATTGAAAGCAAAATTGGCAGGTCTTACGGTAACTTACAAATACAAATTATCATTATAACATCTTATGATTCCATAATACCATGAAACAGTATTTTCTGCAAAATTAATGGAAGTAGCCCTGATTGTTAATACTCTTGTTTTTTGCATTATTCAATGAAAAATTAACAAAACATGCTTGAACATTAGGGTGGGTCAACATAAACAAACATAAACATAAACAAACGAATTTGGCTACGATTAACATTTGCCGGAGAGCTTTAAAGTTTGTATGGGAAACGGAACGCAACTATTCATCGTTTGTATTATTCTCAGGTTTGAGCAATTTTAAGAAATTTATGAATTTTTAACAGGCAAAAACCTTACATTCCGTTTCCCATACATTTTCCCAAACATTCTTAAAAGTTCCCCCGTACATCTAGATCATAACCAAATTCATTCAAATTTGGCACAGTTGTTAGGGAACTCAATACACATCGAAAGACCAGTGGGGAGCTGGGAATCGTAGAGTTGACTCACCCTAACGAGCATGCCATAAATTGACGGTTTTTATGAGTTTAAGGCTATGGAATGAATGCGAATTGTTGCCGTTGTGAATGCGTGAGAATGTTTTGCCGATTCGCACACGAGTTTATTCTTTGCATGGGGGGGGGGGGGGGCTCAATGAATAACATTTGAGAATGACATTCCGAACACTGCGTACCAGAGAACCGAAAATTACACAAAATGCCCAGACACCATGGACGAAACTATCCGGATAAGAATAAAACCCGATCGCCCGACCATCTTAAAACCAAGAATAAACTCTTACCTACTATGTTGCAAACTTGCTTTGGTATACCTTTTGTTGACGATAGACTGTGTCTCGGCAGCGGTCGTGTTGCCACTGCCCGGCACGACAACGCCAGAATCCTTGTTCGAGGCGACACTGGCGGACTCGGGAGACATGGGCAGTCCGGTGCTAGTGGTGCTTGGTTCGGACTTGTTGGTTGCAGTTTCCCGGCATGTTGTGTAACAGCGGTCGCACAACCCGTTACGGAAGGGAACGGCCGAGCACCCACTGGTAGTAATGGTGATCAGATTGTGGCCAACAAGCCAAGTGTTCGACTGACCACCCCGGAGAAGAAACTCGGAGGCAGGATTCCGTTTCGCCAAGCCCGAACAAGGCGAAAATGTATGATTTGCCATAAAATCAATGCAAGTCTCTGCCAGTTCTGAGTGAAAATTGTACAGGTCACTGTTGAAATTTTGTTTGGTAGCTTGTTGCTGGGACTTTTGATTTTGCTGTTGGATGGAGGCTCGATCCCTTCGCTTAGATCCCTGTTCAGTGAGGCTCGAGCTACGCTTGCGATTTGATGAATCTTCATTAGCCTGGGAATAGTCTGTGCGCTGTTTGGACCCGTCTTGAAAAGGTGTGTGTACATACGACTCTAGTCCCTTGACTATATAGTAAACCAGATTTTTGCGCATTGGAAGACGGCATTTTAGGAACCAACCAGCAATGACGTGGTGAGCTAAAGAGACGGTGTAATGATCGTAACGATATGGATTCGTATACGGGAACGACATGGCCAGCACATACATATATTCCACAACCCGGAAATTGGCAATGCGATCATTAGGTAAGTGGCTAAGAGTAGAGAGAAATTCTAGCACCGGAACGGCAACCGTAGTCGTGTTGGCCATTTTGCTAAGCTCAAAGAGCAAATCGGTGAGCTTTGACACCAACGGATCCGGCATTTCCAACAGCAAAACAGTAAGAGTTTGAATGCACACCTGAGGCCTTCTTGAAATTAGTCCCTGCTTCAGGGCGTCGATAATGTGTTTCTTAGTAATCGCCTCCAAATGCTGATGATATGTGGCCAAACTTGCAAGTGCTGGCAAAACTAAATCATGGATATCGGATAGAGTCGGTTTAGACTGATAGCACATAAGCTTTTCCACCAGCATTCTGTCGTTGTACATTCTGAACAGTGTCTTTGCCAGCGAATCAATGTCATTGCCCTGAATTAGTGCTTTATTTTCCATTATATTTGGCAGTTCGGACAGTACAAGCTGAACTACATGCCAATCTTTTTCCTCCTTCAGGCAATCGACAATGATTTGACAACCACGTTTGATTGAAATCGTGGTTAGACTCGTTGAAGGCATGACGTCAACTGTTTTCATGTTTTCCTGTTGTGCTAGGTTCAGTTGACTTGACGATTGGGCTTGTTGTGATAAGCCCACCTGTTGTTGTGGTTGCATGCTTTGGTGCTGATAAGGGCCTTCGATGCCAAGATAGTGACTGAATCGCACTCTGTTGTCATTCTCCGGATCGGGGTATCCAATGTGGAACGATGCGTTAGCACGGGCTTTTAACATCCAGCTGAAAATCTTGTATCGAACAACGTTAACATGCTGGAATACCATGGGTTTCTCATAATGAGCTTCCAATAGCAGCATAAGCAAATGGTACACCTTGATTGCATGTGTCGAGGGAACCCGATACAACTTGACCGTGAAAACGCGGATCAATCCATCCACCAGAATGATAATGTCTTCTACCTCTTTGACAGAGTGTACCACTATCCTGTCCTGTGCGTAGCAATCATAAGGGCGATGAAGCATTTTACCCACAATTTCCAACAGCTCAAAGCAACGTTTAGTATCGCAGTGGAGAACAAATTCGATCAATGCACCTGCCACTGCCTTTCTCACTTCTGCATCGGTTTCGTGGACTATTCCACCCAAGTGGACAATCACTATGCGTTCTAGAATTTCTTCTTCGTAAATAGCCCGGTTGACTGCCATTATACGAACCAACGCTTGAACGGCGTAAATTCTGATCATAGTGTTCTTCATCTTGTAGAACCGATCCATGAACGAACAAAGTTCCAGCAGCCACTGCGGCCGGGTTGCTGAAATTTTTGTGGTCATGTACTCAATCAATCCTCTCACCGAAGCCTCCGGACGTTCGATGGAGACTTTCTCAATCAGTCCATATATCTTCTCCGGATCGGCATTGATTTCACCCTTTTGCAGCAACTCTTCGATTAGATCGAGTGTTTCGTGGAAATGCTTTACGACGTGATTTTCGTTGGGCAGTTTGTATTTCGCCAAATTGGACGATATTTCGTTCATGATGTCGCAAACGATGTCCCACGTTGGCTCATTGAGCTCGGTGCCACTTTTTTGAATCAACCGGTGGATGCTGAGGATGACTTCATAAGTGACGACCACATGTTCACTTTTGAGAGCCTGAAACAAATGGACATTGCAGAAGATTATTAGGTATCTCTTAACGACATATGATGACTTTGGATACAGCAATATAAGAGAACAAGGGGCAAGAAGATCACCCTAACGATAGTGCGTTGATATATTTGATTCCGTGAATATTTAAAGGAGTATGTGCACCAAATTGTTAGTTTTTAACATTGTCTTCTTGTATCATCAATGGAATTAAAATTTAACCACATCCAAAAATGTTTATGATTTTTTCATGTCTGTCATATCTGCCTTCAAAAAATGCGGGGAAAATGTGCCACTCTTATGGGGCAAAAAGGCCATACGTCTAAAATGGAGTGAAACAGATTAATGTTTATTAAAAACCAACAATTTAGTATTCTTAAGCATGTCAGCCAACAGCTTTTATTGATGGTTCTATTAAAATTTTCAAGTCAGGCATGGAAAATCATTTGCATTACATTCATTTGCCTCTAACTTTTTTATCAACAGAATTCCGCAAAATGATGTATGAAGTTTTTGTAGGTTTTATTATTAGATACAATTTTTGTTAACATTTTAAATCCGTATCTCTTATGCATGACGAACCAGAGCAAACAGAAGCCACTACTGTTTTTCAGTGAATGTATTTTACATTCACTGAAAAACAGTAACAAGTTCTGTCCGCTCTAATTCGTGATGCATAAGAGGTAAAGATTTGAGCTATGGGCAAAAGTTGTAGCTAATAACAAAACCTACTAAAGCTCAATACATCATTTTGCGGAATGCTGTTGATGAAAAAAGTTAGAGGCAAATGAATGTAAATAATTTTCCATGCCTGTTTCAAGTTAACGATATTTTTTATACAAAACCTACACGGTAACAAAAAAATTCTCAAAATTAAGTTTAAAAAACTCAACGTTGGGTTCTATCATTTGAGGTCCACCGTTGAGTGTATCAGAAAAGCGGCGTTGGTTAAAATTTACTCAACTATTGAGTAATAATAAATGAACTCAAATATAAGTTTATTTTCATTGAGGTTGCTTTTATGCGCCTTTAACCATTTCATTTTCACAAGCGTTGATAGACAAGGGGGGCCCCGTAATCTCAACGTCCATGGTTCGGTTCCAGTCTGCTCCGTTTTATTATTTTTTTGTTAACTTGGTCAACGCCAGGATTACTCAAAATTGAGTTTTCTTCTTTAACTTAATTTTACCTAGCCCCACGGAAGCCACGTGATGAGTGAAAGGAACTCAATTTTGGGTACTTTTTTCTTACTGTTATACACCAAATAATGTAAATGGAAATTATTTTTGATACTATTTTGTACAGGTTGTTTTGCAAAATTTCACGAAAACAATGCATATCGGAACCACAAATGACCAAAATTGTGCTCTCTTGTTAATTTTTAGAAATATAATGTTTGATCAATTAAAGAAAATATTTAATAACTTATTGTTATAAACCCTTTTCTTCCCAGAAGGTTTTTCGTTGTTTTGAAATGCAAAAAAGTGCTAGTGCATTGTTGCGGTACGTTAGAAGCGTTAGGTTCCTATTGATGTATTGTTGTTGGACTGGTAGCGATCAATGCTGTCAAAAATAGTGATTTTAGTGATCATGTTGAAGAATTAAGTGACCAAATAATGGCTAATAGGATAGCCGTTAAATTCCAGGAGTTTCTGTCTAGGGCCAAGGTAGCAGAGGAGTGCGAATCGGATAAGAAGCGGAAGCTGCATGATAGGTAGCTAAACAGACTACGACAGGAGTCGCCGAGGGTTCACTCCATTGATGGGTTGGTTGTCAACCGATCGACGAGCGCATTCACGGAAGAACAATTGACACACCTCAACAAGGGGCTAGGATACGCGGTTACAACTAAGCCAGACGTGGAGCAGATCATCATTGACGTAGAAACAGCGATTACCAAGACACTTCCAACATCATCACAGAATACGATCAGGACTATCACGTCGAACATAATCAAGGACGGACAGGAACAAAGTCGCGCCAACGAAAAAGAAATTCGGATTGTAAAGGAGCTAAAAAGTAAAGCAGTATACTACGTGAAGGCAGACAAGGGAAACGCAGTCGTTATCATGGACAAGGACGATTACGACAATCAGATGACAACGAAGATTAACAACGGACCGTATAGACAGCTTCGAGTAGACCCCTGAAGAAGTGCAAATCGATATTAGGAGATGGAGCCGCTCGTTTACGGGAATCCAATCCCATCTTACCCAGGATCAAAGGTCTTCCCAAAATCCACAAACCGGGGAATGAAATGCGAGAGATCGTATCTGCAGTTGGTTCCCCCACCCACAAACTATCGAAGTGACTAGTCACAGAGTTCCAGAGTATGCCGAATCAGTTCCAGAGTAAAACAGTTAGTAACACTCAGGAGTTCACCCAGCAATTACAATCTTCAGGAGACATCAACGAGGACGAGATTATGGTATCTTTCGACGTCACAACAACTCGCTTTGATGGAAGCCGAGAACACCTCTGCACTTCCACGAGGAATCACTGGGATATTGGGTAATAGGGTAGGGTTTGCAGCAGGGTTCGTTTTGGTAAACGATAAGCTGAATTGGTGTCCTAACAATCATATAACGCGAAGGTGCTTGGGATTGAACCCACGGTCTTCTGCTCAGTAAGCAAAAACGTATGCCACTAGGCAGACGAGCTCCTTTTTAATCATCGAGTTGCTGGTATTACCATGTAGTCATGTTAACAAATAAAACGATTGACGAATCTTGAATGTGGATGGGCTTGAGATTAGACTGCTCAGTAAGCAAAACCGGTTGTTCTAAGGCCACCGAGCCCCTCATATCACATTATAGCGTTACTCAAGTTTTTATAACTATTCAAACCCGGCACCGACGACAACGAAAAGTTTTACAAAATACACGAT